>NW_019211457.1:39298631-39348998 GCF_002443255.2 Varroa destructor
TATATATATATAGCCAGTTGCAAATCCGCGATTCGACCGTGACATTGGGGTGTTGATGTCTTTTCTCTCATTTTCGTAGATACGGCGCATGAATGCTTGGTGGTCTTGTGGCCCAAGCCATTTCATAGTCTCTGCCTTTCTTATCCTACCTACCAGCTACCGTGTACCATTGAAACGGGCGTCTTATGCCACTTCAACGACCGCTTTTAGCGGTAAATTTCCACATTTTGAAGAGATGAAAAAGACTGACGGCCGCTCGGGAAGTACATCGCCACGACTTCATCGCGTACTTGGGCAGCGAAGCGTCCGGCTTCAGACACCGCTTCATTCCGCTTTTCGTTCATTCGTGCGTTCGCCGGCTCGCCGGAGCCGAGTGCTCCCGCAACTTCCACTCAAAACACTGGATAGTGTTGTAATAGTGGTAGTAGTCAGTTAAGCAGTGTCAGCAAGAAAAAACTAGCAGCTGACGCGATGCCAGCGCCGACACTTCTGTGCTTCTTAGTCACTAGTATTCGCTTTCTCTGACTACCTCGTACCCACCTCGGCCTGTCCTCTAGCCCTGGCCATCCCCTCTCGTAACGTACGCAGCATGAGCAAAGACGAGACGACCAATGATCGTAAACTGTGCGCCAATGAAAATGATGATAATATGTTGATAGTACTGATCATGGCGTTGATGATCCTTCGCTTTTTTCGTTCTCTGTTTCTCACTTGCATGGATCCAGTTCTCTCTTACTGTCATCATGTATAGTTTTACTAAGTATGGCGGATTCGCCAAAGCACGTTATGCGTTCTATGCTTTTATTCTCGGTAAGGTCTTCCTGTTTAGAGCCCGCTCCCTTTATGGGAACCACCTACGGTGCCGGCCGAGGCAGCGAACAACGGTAGTGAACTACGAAAAAAGCCACTCGCACACAAAAGATGCTGCTAGCAAAAGTTGCCCAGCCTATCGGGGGCAAAGAGGGCGATCTATAGGAAGCTCTGGTTAGTTAAGAGACTGTCGTGCGCGCCTCGAGCGAAGAGTGCTCACGACTGAGGCCTGCAACAGCAGACCGCTACTGGCGAAAGCGGGCATGGAGCATCAGCTCCAACGAGCTGCCTTGGCTGCAGAAATAGAGATGAAGCTCCTCCAATGGAGAGACGAAGACGAGACCAGTCAATGATGCGAAGCTGCGGGGTTCCTATTACTCTGGTACTACCCCCGGCGTCCATGTTATGAACGTTGAGTCAATTAAGACGTTACATATGCACGCGATCACATTAGTGAGATAAGAAGTATTGCTGGACGAGAAGCATCCGGTTCATTGTTTTTCACGGTTGACAATTGTCTGTACTGACCTGGCGAGATTATTTGATGGAGATAACTGGATTTTTGAGGCTAGAAAGAGACCTTCGGAGACAGTTGTGAGCTGTGGGATCGGCTCGTTTTGCTATTCGGGTCGCTCATTTAATACAATTCGCGTTTGTCTTCTCCAACTAAAACTTGGCCACAGGCATAAGGTATATTAGTGTCTCCATTTTATTACTAATGGCTGCTTCAATATCAGGGTCTTCCTATTATTCATTGCATTACCTGGACATGTATGTCCGAAGGCTACCTGTTAGCATCTCCCCGCCAGAATCTACCACTAAACAAACGCGAGCGTTGAAGCTGCATTCGCTGCAAAAGACCTTTGGTTTTACTGTCTGTTTTCATATAAGATTTTTGGCTTGCTCGAGCAGAGGAAAAACGCTCGTTACAACTCGACGATTGGTATGAATTGATGCTTTTTTGCCCACCTCAAGCTAGAATACACATTCGGTCTATGATACAGCCAAGCCTATACCGGACGCTTCTTTTCTTCTATTGCTCGAGCGAAGAATCGGCCTTCACTCGCTGTCGCGGTTGCCGCTGCTGCCCTTGGCCTACTCAATATCTGCATGTATAATACTAGATCAAGCGGGGGCATCTGTGAACGTAATCAAAGCTAGTCAGACGACCTGCGTACGCGCAAACAAGCGCTTCCATGCAGCCGTCCGGGCAAGTCTACTCGTGATTAATTAAAGGCTGGTAGTGGCCCCGACAAGTAGTTTTCCACTCCAGCCAGCCGCGTTAGCGCGATTAAACGTTGCTGAGGAAGGCGGAGAGCCGGCTTATCGTCTCTAATAGACATCACGAATGATTCGCCGCATCGAGATGATGTCGATCATCAAGGACTCCCCGAAGGCATCAGACGCAAACCACCAGCTCTTATCGTATTTAGCAGCGTTCCATGATTTCTCCCTGATGTGGTCTAACATAAACGAACTATTGCCACTATAGAGGAATTGGGAGTACATCACAAATTAATGACGAAGAGGTTCGCAAAAGGCGGGCGCGCATATGACGGAGACGAATGAATTGAAGAAAGTGTTTCCGTAGCTGTTTTAATGACTAAAAGCTTAAACTTTTCCATGCCCGTTATAAGCATTGTGCTGCGTCCGGTAACGCTGTTGCGGCCAGGACAGCGGGCAGGTCCTGTCGCGCGTGTTTGTTACACACCGCTTAAGACATTCGACCCTGACGGTCGACTCGTGTGTATAGGAGTTACCTAAACAGATGAACCCAGTGCAGTGGCTGTTGTTTAGAGTTTGATTCGTTCTTCAATAAATTGTTGTAGGGCCGTCGTCTGCGTTGGCAATATTTATCGCTGATGATGCTAATTGGATAATACCTGATAGTCGTAGCAGTAATAGCTAGACTTGTAGTAGTTGTGGTAGAGTTGATGAAAGCTGGGTTATGCGCATCGGATCCAGATCATCGCTCTCGCTCCGTCTGCGTCAGCGGTTAAGTAAGCGGTCAGGCAAGAAGGGGCGGCCACGATTTGCATGGGAACAAATTGTAGCAGAACCGGCAAGTGGGCCGTAATGAATGTCGACACGTACGCTACGGACACACGGCTTAGGTTTATGGATTAGTCGTCGGTTTGCTCCCTGCATCATTTTACCCCCCTATCTCAAATCGAAAAGGAAGAAATGACCGCCTTGTACAAATGTCTTCTACTGACTCCTCCTCTTCTTCCCACGGCTTCACTGTTCATCCATTACAAAAATGGAGTTGGCGCCGGTACGAACAAAACCCGGTAACCTGATGCACTATATATTGTGTAAATGAGAGACTGACTATTGGGGATACGTAACATGTGAGCCCAGTCGACGAGGTGAATAGACGATACCTACGTATACGCGCAGCGTAACACAACTAGAATAGTCTAGTAAAATTTTATATAGATAATATCAGGAAATTATTTTTTGGCTTGGTTTTTTTTAGATACGCCCCTCTGATGGTACAATAATAATATATTTGCCTATTAGACTCAGGAACACGTGAGATGATTCAGGTTCAAAACCGAGCATAGACATATTTTACTTGGTGCTGGGCCTTCTCAAGCAATACTCAACGGTAATACCAGCCATTAATGTCAAACCATTTTGCTTATTTAGCTAAAAAAGCGCACGCAGGACCAACTGAGCGTATGCAAGCAAAGTTTATTAGTATGTGAGTACGGGAGGCCGCTGAGAATCGTATCGACGGCCTAGGTACAGATAATATCCTCTATCAGGCTAACACCCAATAATGCAGACGAATCTTACGAAGTTATAAAGGCGATCATTATTTGTACGGGCTTAAAATAGTTTGCCTGGTGGGCAAACGATATCAGCAAATGAGCTTGGCGGGAAAAGTCAAAAAGGTCTTTTTGATAAACGGTTCCTATGCCGCAAATTTCAGATATGATAATGTAATAGCCGGATTACTGATAATAATCAGGGTTTCCAAAGTCATTTTGAATTGGAAAAAATGTAAGATTGCACTTTCTTGTACCTATTCGCAAGTGACTGCGTGCGTTCTACTTCACTGAGCACCCGCTTAGGTATACAGAGAACACATGAGCTCTAGGCTAACTTATATTACCTAAATATGTTGAAGTGATTCCAAAAATATATATATATATATATAATTAACCCATAACATTGTAGAATGCATTAGATCAGTTGATACGTATGAAGTATAGATTAAACACCGTAGCATGGGTATACATAGTAGAGACATACCTTCTATAATCTTTTTTTTATCATACTATCCAATTCAGGCCTTTGTTCGCCAAGCTATTCCGTCCTTGAAGCCACGTGAACGCCATGACACGATAAACGCCTTCAACATATGCTAGCCTGAATAAGGGCGTGCGCTTTACTTTCCGCGTACCTAAAATCGTGCTTCAATAGCTGAAGCGGTGCACGACAACAAGATTTAGAACCTTTACGTTAAGCGGTTAAGAAGATATTTTTGCTGATATAGATCTCTCTCCTGTTGTTAATATGTGTGAAAGAGCCGTTTATAGAATGGTTTTCCGAAGTTCGCCAGTACTAGGTAACTCGACATAACATATTTCGTTTCAGCGGTTGCGTCACCGTGAATATAAACAGATGAAATCGCATGGTTTGTGTGTGCGGCGTAGCTTACGATACATAACTACTGCCATAGTTTTTTGCATCTCTAGCAGCGTTCGGGAAAAGCGTGGTTCGAGGCGAAATGTGACATGTACACGGTAGGCGCGGCGTAAATTCACGCACCACGCGTAGGCCGTCAGTTGAGGAACAGGCACAAGATCGTGAGTCAATGTCAGGTAGAAGAAGGAAAGAAAGTAGCTTTGAAGATGTGAAAGTGGTTAAAAAAGGGTCCGGAGACGAGTGATCGTTGGAATACCCATGGCTGCTACACTAGATGCTGCTGACATTCAGCGTTTGGCCTTTTATACCACAGTGGCTGCCAAGGAAGTTTGCCATCCGACTTTCCTTTCGTTGATGCTCGTTTCAGCAGTCAAACAGTCAGCTGGAGCTAACTAACGCCCGATGCGTTGGCTGCTTCATCTAGCGACCAAATGTTCCTCAACATAACGGCGTCGTTGTACTTCACTACTGCTGCTGCTGCTGTTTCGCGCTCCATTCTGCACTCCATTGACTGTTCATGTCAGCAAACCGTTTGTGCGCCAATTAATTGCAGTAGCGTCAACGGTAAGTCAGTTGCTATTACCAGCGGCGTAACGGGAAGTCACTTTGTAGATACTATCGCGGCGCCCGCCGCTATGTTGATGTGGATGGAGTTTCACTACGAATACGAGGCTTGGCAAAAGCGAGGACTGGAACGCCAACGTTTCCGTCGTGTACCATACGGCTATAGGTAGATAGGCTGCTCGGCAGGTCGTGCCAATGCCACTACGGATCGTGTGTGTGTGTCTGTGCGCGCGCGCGCGCGCGCGTGCGTGCGTGCGTGCGTGCATGCATGCATGTGAATATCACCGAAGTTCTTTTGTGACATTTCCTAGCCGTGCTTGGCCAAGGTTGGTCTGTCGTGCTGGGCTAAATACTTCAACAGCTAGGAGGCTTCCAGGGTGGAGGTATAACAAGAAGGCAATAGGGATCCGCCAGGATCCTGATGTTAGGGCCTGCGGCGAAATGAGATGATGGATAAGCCGAGTGTGTCGAGCGCTATGGATTTACTACTATGTCTATCAACCCTGTGAGTCGAAACGCAGCTCTACGCCTTACCCATCCGCAATGCCTTTGCATTTTATTAGTCTCATAATAATCATTTCTATGGGAGTTAGTTTGCGTCGTGCTTCTCGTGCATAAAGGCCTAATTGTTCAGCTAATGAATTCTAACGAGCGGAATGGCACCGACGCCAGGTGGAAAGGCGTGAAACTGTAGAAGGCGCTCGACTACGGGATAATATTAGTCTCTATAATTACTCAGTCCATTCGAAACAGACCCGACTCAGCTGCTGATGTGCATTTTTAAAAGCGTCTCAGTCTTCAATTTCGAGGTATAGCACCTTCTAATAGACGCACTCAAATTTGAATTGATCTCCGAGATTCGACCAGCTCGAAATCAATCTTAAAGCATAGGCGCCAACCTAAGCACAGTCATGCGTTTAGGTAGAGGATTAGGTAAGTGCTACTTAATCAAATAAGAGTTCTATTCACCTCTGTTAGGTAGTCTTCCACGACCCACGAATATATAGCAATTACAGCCATACTCACGCATATACTCTACGTCGTTCCATATTATACAATGAAGAGTTCGTAGTTTACAGTCGGTGTCTTCCTGCATCTTTTGTCCATAATATATGCAATATGAAGCTACGGCTGTTGTACCGTGTGAGCAGGCCCAGGTACTGAGAAAACTGGATATATTTTAGGGGCCTACTCGATATCACTAAGGTATATTAGATTGCCATTACAAGGTTCGCTTTTAAGCCTAGCCTGGTGGCGGCCGTGTGCTGTCTAGCGGGGACCTGCCGTACCTACAAAGTGCTACTTGCATGGACGACTAGGTCGTCTGCATATGTGAGAACTTTCTAAGCTTTTATAACTCTCTTCAAATAGAACCTTCGCCAAACCACTGGTTTCGAGGTATCCCCGGGCATGGTGTCCAGTGCTGCTTTGGTGTCCACAAACACAACAATCGTGAATCTCGTCGAAAGCTTAACATTGATAAGAAAGATCTTGCATGTCGTGACCATTGGGAGCTCCTTTTTGAAACTATACTGCTTTTGCTCACGCTTTCTCTCGTGTCGCACGTTACGCCACGGTGCGGGCTCCGTCATAGCGTATCTCCTTTACCTCGAAGAAGAACCAACAGCGTGGTGTCCCTCCATTAGCGTGGCAATGCTTCTATGTGAAGAAATTTACTGAATAACACTATACAGCAGAGCGTCAAGCCTAGTGCGCTGTTAAGGTGCTCGTTTTGTACCCTGTTTGGCACATCGGTCTTATCGAAACGCAAGATTTCTAACGCCTGCATCATTTTACGGACTGAGAATTCCTGTTCCAGGATCACCCGTTTTATCTTTATTGTTTCATCCCACGCTGTTGTAGGACCGAACCGTTGAGGGATAGCGTAGTTTGTAGAAAACATTTAACGCAAATGCGTTAATAGGACAGGTAATCTATTTATTTTCACATACAATTGCTGTTTGTACTGGTTGACTCTCTTCCTATCTGAGAATTTCTTCTTGCTACTTGAAATATTTATAGTCTACGTCCAGCAACGTAAAATATCTAATTTTACGTTGCTGGACGTATGTTTTCCTACAAATTGCTTTGGAGACTGAAGCTAAGGATTAAGCAGACGGCAAGATTTTAATTTAGAGTAAACACTTTTCGCCTTTCGGTTAACTGTCGAGGGAAGAGTTTTTAGGCTAAATGGAGATTGACCTATAGGCCCATTTTGGTCAATATGTATTCTTGCAGACTGCTCTGCCCGAAGAACGAGACCTTTTCATTGCTAATATTTGTGGCCAAGACATCCGCAGCCACGGAATGTTGGTACTAAGTTTGAGCTGACTATCCAGTGGTTTTGTTCATTTAGCGAATACTGAAACGCGGTCGTACAGGACGGGTGAATCAAGTATTAAAGTCCCCGGCCAGTTCAATAGATAATTTAACTTAAATAACTGGCGCACTTGTCGACCAATGTCAAAGTTGCTTCACTATCTGTGGGACGTGCGTAAGCTGCCGCTAACTTTATACGGGATACGGATCATATGGTTACATTATCCTTGAATGGGTCTACTGTGAAGTTTCCTACTCGTTTATTGTGGAAAATTGATACTCCGCTCTAAAGCCGTCGGGATTGCTTTCGCTTTGAACTGAAACAGCGTACGGAGTAATAATCCAGTAACGTAGAAGAAGTAGTTGCTCCTTTGACACTACGATACGAGTAGCGCCAGTGCGTTAGAACTCGCGCAACTCTGTTGAACAATACCCAGCATTTTCCGTGGCTCTTCCTCAACGGCCTGCTCCGTGAACGACGGTAAGACTGGCTGCAATCAGCGTTTAGTTCAAGAAGTCTTCGATCGTCAAGCGATGGGGTAAGCCCTTCGTCTTAGGGAATTACTAGCTCGCCCTGTTTTGGTAAGCTCTCAGTGATGTCTTGGCTCGACAATGCTTCGAAAATGCTTGTCGTTTGAAATGGACTCGTCCTTTCTACTGATGCGTTGGAGGCGGTGAAGAAAGCTGACGAGCCATCTTGTGGATCTTTACTGAGTCTATCAGCAGGACTTACAATCCTTCATTGCCTGCTTGACAGTTTTCTTGATCTTCACTCTATGAAGAAACTTCATTCTTTTGAGAACCTCTCTCACATGGCCGTATCGTCTGCTCTCGGCAACTTGTCGCTGTGCGACGGACAGTGGGAGTACTGAGGTTAATGCAGGTCCCTCGGCCGCATTATTAAGGAAATGTTGATGACGGTAAAAAAGGTGCGGACATCACATGGACTTCGAACTCAAACGGGCCGATTTTAGCTTTAAGGCAAAGGTCTATTAAAGATTTAAACATGCTTCTGGAAGGAAGGATTTGTTACCGAAGGTTCGTGCTGTTGTGTTGAGATGTCCGTCTACTTCAACTTAAAGGGTTCAACGATGTTGTCGCCGGGAACGAACGCTGACTTCGTCGGCCGACTCGTTTCTGAGGAGCTCGGCGGTTCATACATATCCATTGCGTTTTTTTCCGTGATTCTAGTTATCGGTAATGTTCTTCCATATATGAACTTAGCCGGTCTACGCTCCAAAGACGTCATACGATGAAATACAGACGTGATGTTGCACATGATAATACTGCCCAATAGAATGTTATCTAAGCACCTCATAAAGCGTTCGGCTGTTCAAACCTCACACACACGACACAACCACATATTCACAAATTATATAGCTAGATCCACTTCACCGATAGCCCCAAAAGTTGCGCTTTCCACAGCACACAGTGAGACCTTAAAAATGCTCCAGGACGTGATCCTTTGGACTATGAAGCCAGCGTTTTTACAACGATATCTATAGCCTTTTTCGTTTACCAAGTCTATGAGAGAAGCTAGTGGTCGTATTCAAGCTCGCTCCTGAATCACCAATAGCTTTGTTAGTCAACAGATATCTGACATTTCGGTAATTGAGCTTTGTTCGAAGCGGTTGGTGATAACAAACGAAGCCCTCCTTCAGTCCTTTCAACGGGATGTTACCCAAAAACACCAACACACGGATAAGTCACTAAACTACGTGTCCAGAAACGCCGTGCATACGTCCTCTCGTAATCGCTTATCATTTTTATTTCAGGTACTTCCACTTTAGTTATTTGAACTGGTGTGCAAATATATATTGTTGCTGCACACAGACGTACTGGCTTGGGACGAATCACCCAGTACCGAACAGCTCCGGTTCTGTACCAGTTTCTAAAGATTTCTAAAAGCACCACGGGATCATTCGTTTGTTTCAAGCGTTCGAACGAAATGAACGGATTACGCTAGCTTTAAACTGAAAATTTATTGTTATCGCAATCTCAGAAAGTCTTGCCTGTGTATCAGTCACGCAGACGCATGACCATATTAGCAAACTGTAGACTTTCTACGTAATGTATGCCGTACAAAATAAACATTTTACATTCGTCGCAACATGTAATTCATACGAAACAATCTAACTCTGAATACTCCTCGCCATATGTTCGCTCATGCCCACTTCTATGCTCATTTCCTTGCCTCCGTCCGCCTCTGACACGACGCTTGAAGCAGTTTGCTGACCGCGGCCCGCAAACGACCGTGAGTGTCAGGACGTCATTACTGTTGTCGCAGTGGCCACCTCGATCCTTTCTCCTGCAGTATTCGCGTGCTCAGTCACTTGCTATCCTTGGTTGGCTCGGCCTTTAGAAACTCGTAGTCAAGCTGTTTCTTCAGTACGATCCTTGTTAGCCTATGCGTGTTTGGGAACTATGCTGACTGTCTCTGGCGGGCTCCTGACGAGCCGCTTCCATCAAAACGCTAACCCCACAGCCGCAGAGATGAGCGTGCATCTGTCAGCCGTCTGTCTAGTCTAAAGGCACCTAGGTTATCTTGTTGTCTGCCAAGGCTATGGACACTGTCCAAATGCGTCCTGTGTTGCGTCCTGTTTCGTTGGTCAGGTTGGCCAACCCGAGAAAGCGGACTTAACTAGATCAAGTGGATGGAAACCTCTCAAGGCTACCGCAGCTGAGACGAAGCAGACGAATACAACTGAAATACTTTAGTGTAAGCCGGTATAGCACGCGCTATAAATGAGAGACGACCAAGAGTTGTATCAAGTAAACTTTCGTTGAACTTAGATGTACCTATGTTTTCATATGGATGTATGACTGGCTGCGACATGCCCAGCTTGTCTTGGTCCTTTGACCTCCAGGTCTGGCTTCGGAAGTCTGCTCCGAGTTGCCGGACTGCAGAACTTAGAACTCTCAGTTGTATACCACACGCGTTCGTAGCATTAAATGGTCCCTTCTTTACTACTCACGATACTCTCCTGGTCTCTATGGCTAACTGTCACCGCCTGTCAGGGCCAAACCTGCAATTTCTAGCAGAGTTTCCCTGTTCCGTCTTCCTGGTAAATTTACCTACTCAAGAGTTACTGGAAGGTTCGTAAAAACCTATTGAACGAGTGTTTTTTTTATTGAAAAAAAAATTAATAGAATGCTTAGGATTCGCACAAAGGCTAGATGTTCTTAACTTTATTAAATGCCAGTATGCACATTTTGCATTACGATGCATGGCCACTGTCTGATGAGTGTGTATGATTCCTTTCATCATACCCTATATACATGCCATGTTATATATTATACTACTATGGAAGTGAATAGAAAGGATGGCTTTAGAATGGAAAGATGGACTGACAAAGCTATCGGTTGGTTTCGTGGTGTCCGAAGAACTTTCCCAGTAGATATTTTCGGATCTTTACTATCCGACCCTCAGTGCGGCTATGCTTTAAGAAAAAATTACAGTGATCCGAAGTTATTAATCATTAATATTAGACAGAATAGGCGGTAGCGCCGACAGATTAGGACCGGAGACCGTCTCCGGTTTTAGTCTGGTCAAGTACATGCAGATTCATGCAATTACATATAGCTACAAATTTGAAGATAAGGTAGATTATCATACCGTATTATATTTTAGAAAACATTTTGGTTAGAACTAACACGATTTCAATCGGCATACGTGCTGAATCCCTATATCCTTGTACCTCATAGTACAATTTTCATATAGGTTGTTTCAATTAGTGAATGTTGACAAGTATTCTACCACTATACAGAGATAGAATATCCGAACGCAACTTATTTTATGGATAAACTCGCCAGAACAAAAATAGTGCCCAATAGAAGTTAAATATAGGTATGTTTCCGCAATCCAAACGACATGCTAAATTATATAAAAATCCATACGAATATATATATATATATATCGAGTCGTACAATTTTAGCTAGACGGCAGAACGACCTGCCTCCTTTCAAGATACACGGACTGAAGATCTTATGAGAAGCGATATTATCAAGACTGTAATTCGCTCTAGCATCGCCCTTGTAGTTCCCGTAATCGCATGGCCAACATCGGTAAATATTCTCTTAAAACGATGAAACCTTACGGTCTCCGCTTGTCTTCTCACAACGATGTCGTAACGATTAGGAAATTCAGCAGTATGCACGTTCTACTACCCTTGCTCGAAGTTTCCCAAAACTACTGAAAAGCAGGACGTCTACCTCGGAAGCTGTTTTACCTAAAATACATCCTTGCGTTTATTGAATCTTGCCACGACTATAATTTAACTAAACTGGGTATGTTGACGTAGCTCGCAACCCTTTTTCATTGACCCACACAGAATATTCCGCACGCGCGTTCCGCAATACGAAAATAATATGTACAATATATGCTCCGAGCGGCTCACACAACGTGGGTAAACAGTTATTGGCCATGGCCATTATTAGAATCCATATGCTACATGTTGAATTGAGCCAACTTTAAGTCACTGAATGGCATTCACACTGCCCCAACAAATACATGCCCTACATAAAATTAGTTTCTGCACACACACACACACTCACACACACTCATCATGTACCATTATGCCCGATTAACGTCAAGAGCATGGGCAACGACAACAATACTATGAAAGAAAAACAAATATATATATAAGCAAAAAGCCAAGTTAATTTCTATAGAAACTATTAAAGTTTGTTAGTTTAATAGTTGTTCAGATAGTTTAAAAATCATTTATGACCGCTCGTGGTTTTAGCAAAAACTAGTTAATATTCTTATTCTCCAAATAAGCTAATGGACTTACGGTCTATTGATGCGGAAACGCTTTGTTAAAAATCATAGTCAAATTGGCATCGAATCAATCATAACAAACGTTTCCCACCTTGTTGGAATTCAGGACATTTTCCTCGGTGCATCAAAAAAACTAGACGAAACGCATATGTATATGTGTCCTGACCATTCATGCGTTTCCTGCGTCAAAGTACCTGAAAAAGCCGCCAATTTTCAAATCGAATTCCGACTTGTTGGTCCATTTCGCCGGGTTGTTACTGTGATGTCTTTTGAGGTGTCGTTAGAAAAACTGAGACTCTTGAGGGGCCCCATCGCTGACTATTTCACATAAACGCATGAGTTCTATGCCTTGATAATTTATTATCTTAAAATCTTCGACTTCTCCATCAAGGACGATCTGAAGTAAAATGCTTCCTTCAGTAATTATCCATGAGCATAAAACGTATACCAACTCGCAAAGGAACTGATTAACTATTTGGTCGTTGGAAAAATACAGCAGAGGCCTTAACTTCGAAAGGACTTGGGAATGTTGTTTGTCTTTCGGCTAGGACTTTGACCTTTGCTGTAATTGGACCAAAATCAACAAAGCGATTAAAATAGTGAACAGTCTCGAAAGTTATCTTCTACGTGACATTCTACTCTTTTCCCTGAGATATCCAATATGGTGTTGATTCGGAAGTTTTGGGGAAAATAGGCGAAATTACCTTATACCTTATATATTTCCAGTTAATTTCACATTTTGCGATAGATCGTCGCCTAGTTTATAGCGGGTATCGTTTAAAAATACGATGGTAGGATTAAAAAGAAATAAACCGTGGTCAGGGTGTCATCCTCGACACCATCAAGGACAAATCTATTTACTTACCGCGGACGCTGATATTAAACACCGTATTCTACGGTGTGACGTTTGGCCGATTCGTGGTAATTTTCAATTATTTATTTTTTGGCTTAAAAAAAACCACCTGTGTTTTCTAATTGATATGCCTGCACTATTCCACAGGCCCATGAATTACCTCGAAATGATAAACGTTTTCTTGTCTCGTAGCTGGCTGCAATCTAAAGGTAAACGTTATAGGGTAGAAAGCAAAACACCTAATACCCGATAAGCGCTCTTTATCAGCTAGTGGATAGTCATATTTCTCAAATCGCATCTTGACAACGCGTGATTGATTTGGCTCGAACGTGAGCTATATGTATAGTCGAGTCCGATCAGAAGCCTTTGTTGGCACGGTGCATATATGGCCCATAGAAGACTTAAACTAACGTTATACAGCCTGCACTTCCCTCCGTTTAGAGTCTACTTACGCTTGCATCTATTTATATTAATATATGCTAACTCTGTCATAGGCGTACTATTAAGATGTCCGATATATATGCTCAGATAATTAAATATGCAGGTTGAATGGTGGCAATTAGCCAACCGTGATATTTCTCCGCAATCTGAAAGCAAAGCCTGTACATTTCTATAGAACAAGCTAGACAGCGCTGGTTCAAGCCCCTCATACGTGATGACCTTAGCCGTACCTACCCACAATGGTTCGACAACACTCACACCTTTAATTTGTGGATTTGAATGTATTTTATACGTCGAAATACACCTTTTTCTATAGTTTTTGAGGCAATCTCGTAAGCATTATGTCATGGTAAGGCCACTTCTTTATTAACAAAGCCATGTCCTATGTGAACATAACAGCTCGAACAGCTTATTGTCCTATCGGGCTGTTTGGTCTAATTTCTATTCCCTACATGACTCTCAATCTCGCTTTCGTTATGAGTTTTTTTCCTTAAATTTTCTATGGCACAGATAGTATCGGGCAGAAAACCGGTTGCGGACCACCGAAGCGTCTTGAAACGCTTGTCATTTGACGGCCTCACATCGCACTAGCAGCGTGCTGCCAGACAACGCGACCTCGATTGGTCCTGGTAGACATGTGCATATGCTAAGAGTAACGGCACTCGCAATCCTTAGTGGAATCATGCATCCTTTGCAAGGCAAAGCCCTGTAGTTTTGTCATGCTTGATGATACTGTAGGGTATACTCGGTGCACCTCCTATTGGCTAGGATTGGCTGTCCGGCCGCATTGGCTCTCCGTGCAATAGTCACATGCGCGTCGTGCACAGATGAGCATCGAGGCGTGTTCTCGTCAGTGTCGACATCGAAACCAGGACGGAGCGAAATAGATATGCCTTATGTATCTGTCGCCGGAGGTCGAGAGAATGACAGAGGAGGATTACTCGTCGTCGAAAGGAGTCCTCCGAAAACTGGGGCAGAGCTAGAAATGCCAGGCGGGCACAGGAGATGGGGATGAAGAAAAGTAGTCCCCGGTACGTTGTGTGTGCACAGTGGAACTGAGTAACCTCCAAATGCAAGAAAGCTCGCAGAAGAAATTCAGTTGCTCCCTTTTTTGAGCTACATGTAAAGCAGCGGAGATGATGGTCCACTGCAGTTGAAACCAGCCGTTCCGTCACCGTTATCCATCCAAACTGCACAGTCACTCACTGTATACTCATTGTAATACAAAGAAATAGAGAATGCCAACGAAAGGGGGCGCGGGTATTACATGCGACTGCCTTCAAAACTATAACTATTGGTCCAAACACGAAAATTTCGAGGCAAGGTATAGGCAAACGGCTTGCGGGGAAACCACGTCTAGCCATTACGGGCCTTCATTTACTTTTATGAAAACCTGATACCACCCCACTATAATCAGAAAAGAGGGAAAGCTCTTCTAGAGAGCGAGCTACGAGATCTTCCATGCTATACGTATCATGCTTCTGTTCGATAATTCATTACGTAGATAATTCTACGTCAGAAAGAGTTATTGCCTCTTCGTGGGAAAAACACACAGTATATATTTCTAGTACTTAGGATTTTGATTTGCATAAATATACAGATTTAGGGGTTGACCAGTTGTGAAGCGTAGTCATACCCTCCTCTCGTACACACATCATCTATAAAAAAGAAACCGTATAAAAGAAAATGTCTTTACTGCGATACAAATTCTCCGCGGTAAAAGATCACAAATAGCCGTCAGTATCGGTCTGTGTATTTGTGTTTATATTTGTTATTACACACCTTTTCATTAGCTGAACTAGTTATCTGCAGAAACGAACAAAAACTAAGTGAGCAGCAGTCAAGTATTTCACGCCTTTTTACTAAACGATTACAACGAAATTGCCGCGTCTAAAATTATAGATGAGTATATTCATGTAGAGGATAAAAGTCACACAAGGTCAAAGGTAAAGCTTGATAGCGTTTAGGCATTCTAGGGATCGCAAGTGGTCGGCCTCTGTCCAGAGGATTGACGTGAGTAATCCTTTATTTTTTTCAATAGAACCCCAAGTTTACTTAGAAAAACCTTATAGATTGTCAGCCGTAGCCAATTTTAGTTGCTATACACGTAGACTCTTGGCCTACCGATGCGATTTGCCCGTGCTAATGACAATTTACTCAGCTCCACTCATCCAATTCGTTTTTACAGAAAGACGACTAAAGGTGATCAGTTATGATACTATCTAGGCTTAGTTTTGCCTAAAAACAGGATTTGTACCTGAATGATTAGGAGAAAAGCTTCCGTTTATCAGATGGAAGGCAAAAGAACGAACTTAACTTTTTGATGCAATCGTTGTGTTTCGCACCAGTAAGTTACTATCTGGAGATAATATCGAGTAGACGTTTTTCGAATTAACTTCAGAGCATGTTTGCACTTCTCCGTTATTAAATTGTTTCCTTGAAAAATATTTCAAATATATCAGAGAACTTTTCTATTAACCATGTCAAATACGGCATTGAAAGGTGCCTGATTTTCATTTAAACCTTGAAACTGCTTCATTGTGGATATACTGTAGTGTAAGTATCACAATTTGTCGTCTGTGGATTTGAAAACAACGCACGTAACAAGACCGCAGGTAGTCAAGCTGTGATAAGAACTACCGAACTGCTAGTAAGTTGTGGCCCTATAGGAGAACTTAACGAAACTAAAAATACACTAATCAAAATACTATGGAATATTACGGTAGCACTACATGAGCGGCTAAACAAATAATAATAAAACAAACTAATGTATCTATTTTCTAGTCAAATTAAGATAATTCTCATAAAATAGTAATATTTTCCCCTTAAGGAGATATTCTTCAACCTTGCAATAACCTTGAGTGATTACTGCTACATAAATTCGACCTACATAAATTTATTCAAGCTTATTTCATTGATAAATAGCCCTGAGATTTGTAGTTGTCCACAAGGAGTAGAAATATTAAAAAGGCCACTCGTATGACTCTGGTTATCTCATTTTCCACGGCGCGAAACCCTCTCAGGTTCGTCTGCTGCTCCGTTCGCATCGAAAAATCCAAGCGAGATGAGGCATTTCAACGCGGCCGAAGACAGCCCATCAGCCCAGTCCCTCCTGGCCTCTAGCCGGTCTAGGTTGACATCGCCTAACGTTAGCGGATGTCGCAAAAAGTCGATAACGGAAAAGGAGACCCTGGCGAACTCCAAACTGGTAAAGAACCAAAGAGTGTCTGTCAAGGGATGACAAGAAGCAAAGGCGCTTCGAGCAGGCCACTACTCTTACAACTGCCTCTACGAGCCAAACTGAGAAAGATGAAGCTACTAAGCGAAACGGTACACGAAGCCATGGTAGATTTACGACAATGCCGTAGCAGTGACAGAGCACTAGTGATACCAGTACAGTCCGTTTCGACATAGGCAACCGTATATAACCAAACGATAGGTTTTCTTATGTGCTTCTTCCCTTTACGCACCCCGTTCTCACCAGATTGCCATCGTTGCTGCGTATGCCTGGTATTTCCTGGCAATGATATTAGTACTAGTGCTAGTATTGGAGAAAGAATCACTTCCGCGTTCGCTTTCGGCTAGCGGCAGCAGTAGCATCCCACCGACGCCATCACACATTGCAGCAACGCAGTGGCGAATGAAAGGGAAATTTGCTTTTTAATTACAACCCTTTGCCCCTCCTACCCTCTTCTACAATCCCTTTTCTTTCCCAGCGACCTCTTACCATCCCCCTCTAGCGCCTCTTCTTTTACACTGAGCGAAGGGGGAATGACTTGTGTCTCCCAATAGAGACCTTCTGCTCACTGTTAGGCTGGCTGCAACTACGAGGATGGTAAGGATGATGATGATGACAATGTCGACGCTGAGTTTCTACCGCTGTCATCGGTGAATTCGGAACCCTTCTAGAAACATCGGGGGGTGAATAAGCCTCCACTGGCTGGGGTTTGTCGAAAGGGGAAAAAGCGATGAAAATCAGATTGATGAGAACCAGTCAAATCAAATGTAAACGAAAGACAGCGAAAAAGAGAAAGTGAACGTGTGGGGGCTAGATAGAGTGGCAAAGACTAAGGGCATCGAAAAGGGTGTCGATCAAGGAGAAGATTGAGAGGAGGAAGGGAGAGATTTGCGCGGCAACGGAAAAAGCCGACGCCAACAAACAAAACCCGTGATTTTGCGTGTTTCGCATGCCCCAACAGCGCTCCGTGGCATCCTCTGACTTTTCAAAAGGGAATGGTACGGAATGGAGAATGTGCTGGCGGTCGTAGACGTTAGCAGCGTAGTAAGGATAGGGCGAAAATTAGAGGCATGAAGGCACAACTCTAGGGACGTAGGGGACGTTGCAGACCGGGCGCTGTGGGTGGCAAGGAGTGTAAAACACCTCCTCCGATTGACGCCAGTATGCTGATTGCTTCCCCATTGTAGTGGCTGTACTCGTCGCGGCAGCACGGCAGATGAATCCCCGACGCTGCGAGTTTCGCGCCAAAGACGACGCTACGCAGTCTTTTTAGGGCAATGGGACAGGGGGAGGTTTATCCCGGGGGAAGGAAGGGAAATGAAATCAATGGGGTTGTGGCAAAAGAACCAGAGTATATGTGGTGAAGATGATGCTTCATGATTCTATGATGAATGCCCACATCTACCCCATCCACGAATTGCTTTCCTTTGTGAGCTAGACTACATGACATTTAATTGTATAATTGCCTTAATTATTTTTTAAACATTACCAAAAAAACTGGATAAGATCATTCCGTATCTTTGCATATAAAATACCTAATTTAATAATGATTCGTAATAACTGTTCATCGTGCAAGGATTCAAAAAAAAACGGGAGTGGGGGGGATAAGGAAACAGTTACTAAACCTTAAAAAGTATTTTATTTAAAAGGGAAGGGAAAAAATAAAATACAGAATAATAACCATGGAGCAGATATCAAAGAACTGAGATCTTAAATACTCGACAAAAACAGGTTTTTTTTTTACCAGGTATTTCCGGAATGAGGTTTTCAGGTTGTGATTGGTCAATATGCAGAACTTTAGTATTAATTAATAGGGCAAATAGAAACGACCCTGAGTATATCCAAAACGAGGCACGAGCAATGCCCGGAATGTGAACCCCGAAAACCTCCTACCTTCATAGCTATATCCGACCCTTCGGACCACCAAACGGCACAAATAGGAAGACAAGTTTATAAATAAGCAGATCAAATAGCTTTCATAAAATAGATTTAAATGCTTTAAATGAGAAGATAGAGATGGCACGTGGACAGTAACTAAGTGACTCGATAGAAATGCATTATTATTGACGATACATGTAAAATTTACTTGTAACCTAAGTCCAACATGGTTAAGTACATGGATTTGCGAGAACAATGTCCAGTGCGACCTCGTTTTCCATTCCAGGCTGGCTTTCCGGGCACAACGTATTACTACAAACTATCCGTATTCTGGGGCCACGGAACCGCACTATAAATATAGTAGCTAATAAGCATTATTATAGTGATTCACAGGTCCTGCACTCTAAAACGCGTGTGACCCGCTGACTTTTTCGGTATCGCATCGAGTTGTCTGTTGTCATCAATCGTTCGACGTGAGCCATTATCTGCAGAATCGACCGAGAGACCTAGCTCAGATGGCCACGGATAGACGAGCGATAATGAATGTATGGGTGTTACATCGAAAGGTGACAAGAACAGGCATTAGAGGATTAGGGCACGACAGGCTGCGCCTGCGTACATTGAAATTCTCACTTCCTTTCACACTCGTTTGCTTCTTTTTCCCTGCCTACTATCACCACCACGACTGTTTTTACTGTTACACGACTGTTACCATTATTGCTGCCGCAGCTCCTACTCGTACTAACTCAACGGTAGTACATACGGCTACTGACATCTCAATCGACAGTCACGTTTATGAGCCCTGTGGGCCTCGCACCTCTGCTAACAACAGCCCCCGCCCCCAGGTACTCCCGCCGGGGAAGCTGTGTCATTGACGCCAATGGTGGGCATGTACCCTTCCCATGCCCCACCCCGCGAAGCTTGACCGACTGACTGACGAGTTAGAGCGATGCAAGTTAGCGTGTACGGAGGATGACCCAACCCGCGGGCTAGCTTTGGAGAGATCGTAAACGAACCATTGGCACTATAGCGAACGGTTCTGTGAATAGACTCGATCACAACAGGAACAGTCGGTAGCTGCCGAAAATCGAAACGTGGTTCTCGTTCCTTTCTCTCACCGTTCTTACTATGGGGACTTATTGTTCAGGAGGGACATATATGGCCCTTCATGGAAGTTCGCCTACTTTCCTGCCGGACGTACAGCCATCATTCGTACACACACGCACAGAGATACACAGCCGACATAGAGAAACCATACTGCGACGAATTACACTTTTCGGCCCATTTTAGCGATCGACCAAGAGCAGGCGCCGCCAGCAACAGTAGCGGCGGAACGATGTCGGTTCGCTTGATAGTGACGTACGCGAGGCTACCTCCGTGTACGCCATTATGGACTATAGTGCCTGCCAGTAGTCATTCAGCAAGCGGGAACAACCAAACAGCACATTGAGATATCGTCCACCTCAGGGAGTTGTTATGGGAAGTGCAAAAACGAGGGAGCCAGTTAAACAGCGAGGAAAATGTCTCCCTCAACATATCGTGTAACGAGATCGTCCTCCCCTACGCGTATTGATACAGACCGTAGATGAAATTCCCATACGGACGACAAGCCGGACGAAACACGTTCACAAGGACAACATCAAAAAAACCAACCTTCCAGTAGTTAAACGGCGAACTAACCTGCACTGCGGAACAGGCAGCGCTACCAGCAGAGAAAAAGAATTACGTCTCGTCCCTCTGTTTGTCGCGAGTGGCCTTCGAAAATGTTATGAAAACCGAATGTGACGAAATGAGTGAATCGAGGAAACTTCAGAACGGCTTTGAAGGTACAGAATCTATAAATTTTATGGATCAATCAAACGGCATAATGAAGTAACAATTTCAGACACCTAAATATTATCATTTCCACTTTACGACCGCACAGTGCCAAACAGACCTTACGACTTGAAAGTTCTTCTGCATTCGTGCGTTCTGTTCTTTTGTTCCTACTGCATGCAAAGTATCATCAGATACTAGCCGAACTTAATGTCCAAACAGCTGCGGAATACCCCGGAACGCGCATTATCGTATCTTAAATCTAAATTTTCACTATCTATTGGAGTACCAATGAGATACAACGAATCAAACATCAAGCAGGACTGTTCATCCTTACACATACATTACTTATAGTATTTTTGCAATGTTAATAATACCCATAGAAAAGCTCGTTCGAAAACATCAGTCTAATAAGACCAAAATCAGGGTTCATCGCTGATCTTACTTTACGACAAAGTAACAGGATGGATCGAGCCAACATTATGATTTACGAGAGTTTTTGCAACTTCAGTGTTAAACAAGTCTAATTTTTGTTAACAGACTAAATACCATTGGTAGAATTCTCGCTTTTTATTGTTATTGTCGTAGCTGGCTATCGGTAAATTTACGGCAGGCTTCGAAAACTAGTAGAAGGCAAGCACAGGGATCTTGGAGGTCTCGGTTCGAATCGGAGTGTAAACACATTTCGTTTCGTGCTGGGACCTAGCCGTTTTATGGAATTCAAATGGTGATATTGATTATAAAACTCGGGACAGAGGGGCCTTAAGCTCATATACAGATTGAACACAGTAACACAGGGAAAACCTCGTTACGGCTACGGTTCATTTCAATATTTGTATGTAAGTCAAGCAATAATAATATAAAAATGCCCTAAAGGTTAATACAGAAGAAAATAAAGGCCGACTGCAGCATTTGTATTCGTTAACAGACATTCCCTTCAGACAACGATAAAATTGCTTTATGCCACTGCTATTGCGCCCTGTACGCATACAGCCCCTTTGTGTTATGCCACCAAAAATGTTCCATGACAAATAATAAAAATGAGATATTTTTAAAGGATTGGTAACTTTATTAAATACACAAATAGGAAGAGTAAGCTTATCTCATTAGTAAGATAATTTTTACGATACTTGATGTACTCGTCTTAACAGAACTTTCTAAGCTAAAAAGGCAACTTTGGAAAAAATGCACGTATCGATAAAGTCGAGTAAAAATTCCAAAGGACAAGGCCTCTGAAACTCACTTAGATACAATAATTACTATTGATATATAAAAACTTGCTACCATACAGAAGGAAAATTATTGGCACCAAGATCATATCGGAATAAGAAAACTCGATTTCTTTTTAGTCAAGTTTAAGTGTCTAAGGACCTCATTAGGAATTACTTTGTTTTAGTTAACGTTATTTAACTGCAAGATAACGAGTGTTCGAGTTTTCTACGCCGAGTGTACAGCGCATAAGTAAGATAATCTCCCCCAGCCATTTCGGACGTACCGTGATTCTCTTTACCAAAACGTATCATAATACATTCATCAACAACTGAACGCATTCTGTCGAAAAATTTCCAAGGTGTCAGTATTGCGCCCAATGCAATGTGCGCAGTTCAGAGGCAGAAAAACTCGCCGCGACCTCTTTTGAGCTGACGCCCTCACCCATCCGCCCTCACGTCTCGTTTGGGTATTTGGTTCGAGGCTGTGCTCCTGTGCTTTGAGAGAGTGCCGAGTTTCTTTTACGACTCTTGCTCAGAGTCTCGCTGCCAGTTCAGCAGGCAAGCAGGCTTCAGTCTGCTGCAAGAGAGCAGGCCACTGCCTGCTCTCAGATCTGCCGCGGCTCCGTAGCTCACGGAGGGCCTCTCTTCGTCTCAACAACGGTAGCAGTGCACGGCACAGCCGTCGCATGCAAAAAATGCTGCTTGTACCCAGCCAGATCCCAAGTGCTCCGACCCTCACTCGCTGTTATCCCGACAAAGCTACTAGGTAGTTCTTCCTACTCACTGTGAGCACTAGCGGGCGCCCACCGGCACCGGCCCCCCCATGCGCACTGTTTGAATTTTGGCGCCAATATTGACGGGGCGGAGCCATCGGGCGCACGTGGCTGCGACCCGCCCGAGCTATTGGCCACAGTCGAGTGTGGCTGTGGGCGCTAAAGCACGCCACAGCGCCATAGGTGCTGTTACGGGGTAGGCTGAAGAAGGGGCAATGAGTCTGCAGGGAGTCGGCGGCGCTGGATCGAGGATATGGGGGGATATCGCGGTTGGCGCGGAGACGAATACGTTTCATCTATGACTGCTGCTTAACATATTTAGGATAGAGAGAGGCAGCAGGGGCGAGGCTATCCTGCTCGAGGAGGGCCAACGCCGGCGCGGCAGCAAATGCGGTCGCCGTCGTCAGCGCAACAGCAGCCAGACTTGTCGGTAAAGCGAGCAAATGGTCGTTGAAAGAAAGGACGGATGTACTATTATATAGTCGAGCGTCGATTGGTGCGACACGATAACTGGCAGACATGCTAGCTTTCAATATCGCTGCTGTCGCAAAACGAAAAATGATCATGGGAAAGTATCGTTTTCTTGAACCGGGAACAAGCACGACAGTAAAGGCGTTATCAATTAAGAAAATTAATCTCATTAGATATCTTTTTCTGGAACTAGGCACATGCTAATTGAATCTAACGCACACCGAGCATTAGATAGTCGACAGTCTTAACATTACATTATATATTTGTGTGTCTGTGCGTGTGTGTGTTTGTGACGTTTAGAGTATGCGTCTGGGTCTAGCTATCCGGGTTAGCGCCTTCTTAGTCTACTGTAACCTAACTCGTCTCGTTTTCTTTTCTGGCTTTTCCGTTTTCCTCTTTGAACCCGGGAGCGATCGTATGCCTAGCGTCGTTGGACAAGCCTGTTGAAACTAAAGATTTTAGACAGACAGCTATTGTAGATTCTAGCGAACCGAAAGATTCTTCTATTCGCTTCTCAGCAACCTCTGACTGTTTTCTTCCGTCTGCCTTCAGCATTGGCCTTCCTTGGCACCCTCATGTCTACTCCTTCTCGTATGATGCCGGATCAAAACTTCATTAATCTTCTTTTTCGCCGAGGTGCACGTGTCCTTGGCACTGTGTCGACAGTTCTGCCCTCTGTCTTACTTTCTCTCTACTCTAAACAAGCTAAGTAACAAGCAGCACGTTGGCCCAACTACCCCCTGCTTCAATGTGCCCCAACCAGGCGCGGCGGCTTTCCGCCGGCTCCGCCGACGGAGACGACAAGGCTCTCTGAAATAGCACCATCACGACCTTACTG
The DNA here is from genome assembly GCF_002443255.2 of Varroa destructor. Lineage (NCBI taxonomy): Eukaryota > Metazoa > Arthropoda > Arachnida > Mesostigmata > Varroidae > Varroa > Varroa destructor. Next base: position 39,322,280 of record NW_019211457.1, read on the forward strand.
TCGTCCAGCAGGATTCTGCAGATTTCGGACACGCACCCGACATTTAGGCGAACATTTAGGGCTGCCCGCCGACCCCGAATTTAAACGACACATCGGGTTGCACGATGGCCTCGTTCATTGACGCCTTCGAATGAAGTAGTTCTTCTTTCACTAACCGACAGCTGCGTCGTCTGGAGCAGGACAATAGCAGCAAGAGCTGAATATACGTACAGTAGCAATGAAATAAGTATCAGTGGCATTAGCGTGGTGCAACTACGTAGGCAAGAACAACGATAACAACGAAGCGACGATGTTAACAGCATCTACATCAACAACAACAATAACATGAGCTCACGGCGCCAATGCCGCAACAGATCAGGCCGGTTGCTGATCTCACTTCGCACGCTGCGGCAGTGAAATGTGCTCGGTTGTACGGTCCGGTGGTAATGATTGCGTTGTTGCTGCTGCTGCTTCTACTGCCACCGCCTGCTTGTACTTGCGGTGCTTTCCGCTTGCCGACTTGGTGCACTGTGTGCGAGGAAACTTCGCTCCTGTGCAAGTCAGAGCCCGCGGTGCAGCAGAAAGAGCGCTTTCACATAGAGAGCTCACGGCAAGACATGGACCGCGCACACACAACGCCACTATACCGCCACGCAGGATATCTGGCCGGCTGGTAGTGGGAGTTGCGAGAGAAACAGAGAGAGAGAGAGAGAGAGGGAGAGAGAGAGAGAGGGAGAGGGGGAGAGGCCGCGGGAACACATGAGAACGGTGGTATACACAGAGGGAACCAACAAGACGGCTAAAGCCGCCGAGCGAGAGTGGAGGAGAGATCGCAGGATGGGGGGAGTCTAATTGGTGACGTCATGAGCGAGGCTCCGCCCCTGCGCCTCAGGAGGATGGCCCTGGTCGTCTAAGGTTCAGGAGCCGCCGACGACCAGGAACGAGAGCGCTCATTCGGGCCCGCGCCACTGACCGGAGAGAACGCCGTCTGATCGGATCTTGCAAAGCCTACAGCGAAAGCGCAAGTCGAAAACGACGACAGCACAACGAGTTAGTCAATGCGTAGTAATATCGTATACTCTAGCAAAACAGTTGCATCCGTTGTATAGAGCCCACCGCCCACAAGCTTTAGCAGTGAGTGTATGCAACAGATTTGGTCGACGGCAGCATCGACAACCGCCGAAAAGTGACAGCCAGTGAGACAAGGACGACCCAGAGCGCTCTGGCAAACGCCCTCGACGGTGCATGTGTATGGGAAACAGCGCGTGTGACGGACGCTTCGACGGACGAATAAATTTTTGCTAACAGTTGCATGGAGTCATCGCCGATGTGACACGTACCGGTGAACAGGTGGTGAAGCTGCAAGACACCTATTAGTTGTTATTAGCATTATTGTCAGTGTAGTTATAGTATTAGTGAAAAAAGATTCATCGGTGAAATATCAGTGGACAAAACAAAGTACGAATAGTGCTACAAAGATAGTGATCGGTGAGGTTCTGTGTGTTGGGGGGGGGTCAAGAGGACAGACAATCCAGCAAGCTGAGACAGGTACGTAATAGCACTATGGAATGTAACCTGTAACACATGTCAGTGTGGGTGGGTGTGTGTGTGTGTGTGGTAAAGGGCAAACCAGGAAATACAAGTGTCAACACTCCCTTGTGATAACCTAACTGTACGATGTAAACTAACAATGAACAAAACCCAACGGCACCGTAAAGAGACACGGCACCCGAAAGCAGAGACCCTTCGTGAGACGCATACAGGCATAGTTATTTTCGCATTTATGTGCTATAGGCATATATTTTAAGGTCGTATTGATATATTGCTACTGACGACCCTCTCCGACCCCCCGAACGTGACTCCCCCTAATTTATGCAGGAGTTGTGCACTTGCAAATGTTGTTTTGAATATTTCTTGTTTTCAATTATGAATACTGGTTAAAAATACAGTCAGCATTTCTCTCCTACTGATGGTACCCGCTCTCCATAACCAGATCATTAATAACGATGAACTCAGTCAGCGTTATACAAAAGATTTGCTCACTTGTTAGTATCTAGCTGATAGTACCTGTGTTAGTATCCACATCAGCTCCCTCCGAGTATCAAATCTAATGTCTAACGCACCAAGCTTGATGGCCGGGGGAGTCAAGATAGTTGCTCCGGGGCCCTCCTCCGAGCATTATGCAGACCCGGCCCCTTGGCAATATCCGCGCGGAGGACGGGCCACCACCGTATGGCCGTCCGCGTTTGCCCCCGCGGGTGTGTTTTGCTCAACATCTGAAATCCAGCGGACGTCCACTCCGACCGGTAACATCCGAAACCATCACAAAACCGACGGCCAAAAATCGCACGGCAGCTGGCGCATCAAGAGAACATTGATACTACTTTGTCTTGAGAATACGGTACGTCATCGCAGGATAAAGCACAGGATATACTGATATCTGAACTATTCCCGTGAAAATAAAGAAAGACAGCAAATTCCTTAAGACCAACGATTGCATCGCGAGCGCATTTTGCTCGAAAGCAATTTTGCAAGGACAAGTCGAAAATGAATTGGACCACTTCAGTAGATTCACGATTTTTTCTACGAGACTACATGTTACTGCGGCTGCAGTGCACCAAGAAGAAGTCCTTAATATGTACTTTCTGTGGGTAAGAGCTTCAGTGGTAACAGTTGCCGGCCTTGACAAGGTTATGCAGGCAGGTATAGCAGGGAAATCCTTGTCTATATGATTTTTGGACAGATAACTGCTCGTGAAGTGCTGCTCCAAATCAATGCGAGCGAATAGACTCCGAAACCGTCTTGAACGGTATCGGCCAGTGTACCAGCAATCCAATATACCCGTACTGCTACCACCGACGTAAGCTTGCGGAGGTGAACACCTGACAGGCTCGAGCCCGAAGTGGGCGTGAGTGCATGACGAGCACCATCAAAGGGCATCGAGTAAAGTGGGTTCATTGTGAAAATTTACGCGAATATATATATATATTATATATATATATTATATATATATATATATATAATATATATATATATATATATATAGAGTAGCGCTGCTACCATTTCGAGTTAGATTCGCTGTAGACAGTGGCCACTGAAGGAAGACACGGATTAGCCATGTACCCTCGAGTTTGACGTACGGACATAAATCTAGCAGCAGTGGCAGACCATGATCCTGTATACGACGATGTACAGCAAAGAAACAAGCCCTCACTGCAGTATCATGCGTTAAATAGAATGCTGTACCAAAAATGGTACCATGGATAAACTAAAGTAACATTAACTCCTATATGAAGAGACTCTTCTTGTTTATTTTCTTACTATTTCAAAGTGATCTTCTAAATCGAATGGTTCAAGGTGTTAGTAATCGTTCAGTCGATATCTCGAACAGTTCAGTCGAACCTTTCAGTGTCTAAATTGTTGCTTCCTATTAGCTAGAGGACCACCAGTCTATGGGTTTGCTAAATCCAAAAACAATCATTAAAAATATAATAATTAAAAACACATCAAAAAAAAGGTACCACCTGTACTATACGCAAACTTTACCGTGAGACTTTCTTTAGAAAAAAAAACCAACAGCCGATTTCGTTGAAACAGCTGTAAATATTATACGGTGAAATTTTCCCTCTAACTAGAAAGCCAAACTCTAGTTAGATAACAGCAGTTTATTGTACAAACATGCATTTCCTAAGGAAGCTTTAATTTTATTTAAACAAAAGATTATGTGACAACATCACTGATGATCGTTGTTCAAGTCTCAAAGGTAATGAACAATTAAAAAAAAAAACAACACTGGTAATGGTGTTTTTTTTTCTTTCATAGAAACAGCTTTAGCTAACGCCAAGTGAGAAAGAGGTCAGCGAGGGGAAAAAACTTCTGAGAAGTTTACTAGTGCCATAATGAATTGAGTTGAATGCATGGAAGCCTTCGTTAAATTGTTATCTAACAGATTACATTAAATGTAGTGAATTTAAAGTTGCGTCATTAAACATTAATTACCGCTATGTGCGGAACGAATTAGCTATGCAAAAGGCGGGGCGTTGGTCGTCACACACATTTGTCACCAATCAAACAGTGCTTGACTATTCATAATTTTACCTAATAAAACATACTTCATAAGCGGAATAACATTAAGCCAATGAGCGTCTTATGGAAGCAGCATATACAAAAACAACACACAGAGAGAAAATACAGAAAGATTGACATATCACTTTTACAGCCCTAATACTTTCTAACACCCGGTTAAAAATTTGAAAAATCAAATATAATGACTACGTAGCCAATATTGTGTTACTTTTTTGATGCCCTCAAACTCGAACCTGGTCCGTTCGCCGTTTTCCGCTGCCTCGCATCAATTCTGCCTCCCGTGTGTCGCATTGATGAGGCGGTCCATTAATCATTTCACGCAGCGAGTTCTCCTTCGCGCCGGGCAACGACGGGGAAAGACAAGGGAGGGAACAGAGGGGAACTGAAGGGGGTGCTTAGATTCTGGGGTCTTTAGGTGCTCGTGGTGTTTAGGTTTTTCGCTTCCGCTGTAGGTAATAGTGGAAGCAGGGCGGACTGTGAACGGTCGAGCGCGGTCGGCCACCACCCACACACAACTACTGAACCCATCCACCTTGAACTCCGGTTTCCGCCACCTATCAATTCGCTCGTTCATATATCAATTAGTGGACCCCAGCCTGGTGTCGGTGTACAAAAGTGTGTCTATGTGTGTTATAGAACCCAAAGGATAAGCAATTCTTGCACACGGGAAACGCAGCATTAGACACCGTACCAACGCGGATTTTACCGCGTTGGCACGGTGTCTAATGATGAGCTCGACAAATCCAGTTAAAAAAACGCAGCGCGAAACACTTTCGAACTCTTTCTCTTTATCACCAACAATCTTTTGTAACCTATTATCAAAGGACATTATGTGTACGTTCGAGTGTATTTTCTTTATGTACAAACAAGCTGTCTTTTGGCCGTGTACTGTCCTCTTGCGTGCCCAAGCAGACGGTAGTGTTTTATATGATAACTTTATAGTAGCGGAATGCGGCTACGCTAAAGGGGAAGGGCTTTACCGCAGAACCACTCAGCGTCAATAGCAGTACGATAGCTAGGGAGAGCCTTGTGCTACTTTTGTGCTCTTCTTTGAGTCGCCGGACACTACCGCCTAACCTAGTATAGCCTAAGACAAGAGAACCAGCAGCGTAGTCGTCACGGGGCCACTCAAGATTTTATGACCATTTTATGACTGTTATATGACCAATTATACGATGGCCAGGGAGAACGATGGTGACCCAAGTCGCACCGGTAGTGTAGCTCCCGCCCACAAGACTTACACTTGATAGATGTACTCAGGGAGCGAGAAAAACACAGATCATTGGGAGAGATTAAAAGTAGAGAGAGAAACAAGCAGGCAGTATCGAATGTGGGTGGGATCTGATGCTATGTTTCGTTAGATGCAGCAGGCCAAAAGCGGTGACAATACACGTTCGTCGAAAATGAGACATGTGAGAAAATCCACTTAAGGTATACAGATCACGTGGTTAATAGGACCAGTAGGACGTATAAACGGGACGACTCAAAATGACAACTAATTTATAGAACGAAGTCTATGCAAGAGCCACTATTGTAATGAAAAGCATATATAGCATAGCATCGATAGCTTTTTTAATCGATAATCAAACGTGTTAGCTAATTAAGTAGGATTGGACCTGTGGAGTGCTTTTCACGGATCTTTGACGTGATTCGTGTGCAATAGCCAGGGACGTCATATGATGTAGTTGGTGTGCTAGCCTTTCCGGAATATATCTTAGTACAAGGACTCTGTGTCATCGCGCTCTCCCTAATATAAGTTATCATAAATTTAATATCTATGTCTCGTTAACCGTTTGATGGGCTATCGCAGATCACTCGACTGGCATTGTTAAGTGTGAAGACTTGTTTTAGATAATACAATCACAATATCACCAACATTGTTAGAAGAGGTCTTACTTACCAATTCAGTTAAGAGGACAAACTCAAAAAGTTAAACTTCCAGCAGTAAATTTCTATATTGCCACGCATGTCACACAGCGATTTTGGTTCAGGCATAACAAACTGAGTAGAAAGACTAAGGATCGTTGACTTCTGATTAGTTAGATTAGTTCCTGGTTCAAGTCGAGCACACGCATCTGTACAATTGTTAAGCATCAAACAAGCTGATGCCGGAAAACAGACATGCGGCAGTTAAGAAGCAGCTAGCATCTGCGACGAATAAGGCGCGGTCAGGAAGGCACTCTAGCATTCTGTAGTGCAATATGCACGGTACTGCCGAAGGCACGATCCTTTCCCGCTAATGGTAAGCTTGCTTGCATGTTATCCAGGCAGGTTGAAATAGTTACATATACGACCAGGGGGTTGCACGGCAGACGCTGCTAGAAGGGCGCTTCTTCGTTGTTGGCACACAGTCACATTTAAAACGTAACGTCTAAATTTGCAGCCGGTTCACTTGCCCGGTGTGAGCCACCGCTGGCGCGCGGTATATGGACAAAGCGAGAACGCATTTGTTTTAGTTAGTTGAGGCTGCAGTGACGACGAAGGTACGTTACGCGATGGGGTTTGGGGGTCTGGCGCTGTCGGGATCATCCCTATACGACTACCGCTACTACTGACAGAAGCCACCACTGCGGTAACTCCTTGCGGGACCCTACACTCGCTTGCAGCCCCAGGTTGTACACGAATACTGGGGGCTGAAAGGGAAACTACGAGCGAAAGGCATTCGCGAGGTGCAGTGCTCTTCCTGTATTCTATGCCCCTTGCCCCTCTCACTATGTTGGTGGTCCCACAACAAGTATACGTTTATTCGTCAGCACACAGCCAACCGCCGACAGGCGAGTTTTATTGAGCACACAGTTTCGTCGAGCAGTGCTAAGCGTAGGCAGTCCAAATCGCATGCATCCAACCGCTATACATTTGCTAGGCAGCATCCACCTAGCAGAATCAGCAGTAGCCTAACTTAACCCTCCTAACAGTAGGCCCCCGCTTCTCGCTGGCCGTTCCCACATCCCCGCCGCTCTACCGGGGGCAGAGAGTATATTCGTTCTTCTCTGTGTGTCCGCGCGGCGTGCCCTCGCTCCCATAGCCGATTTCTCTCCTGGTGGGTGGCTAGCGTCCATCTGTCCACTGCTCTGCTCTCCGCTAACTCAGATGCGCGGATATCCGAATCCCGGACTACTACCACTGGCCACTACCTAGTCGTGGTTCGAAGAAAGACGGCGACAGCAGCTGTCCATTTTAAACTCAAATCTACCTCTTGTCCGGTTTCTCTTGCAAGGCTCTTCCGACCTCTTTCCTTCTTCCCTCTCAGCCCTGTGTACCGCATCGCTGCGCTACAACGCGCGAACCCCTAATCAGATCACCATATCATTCACCCCTCCGAGCCGATTACTACCCCACCCACATGAAGACCCACAGAATGATGTACATACAGAGGCAGAAAATAGGGGGCAGCAGTAGCGGCTTCGCCACGGGCGGGAGGTAGTAATACTGAAAAAAAAATTGTACCACTAGCACCGGCGCCCACATTACTAGCTGCTAGACAGCAGAAAATAGTCGTCTTCTGCCTGAAGACAAAATTTACATTTACAGGTTAGTGTGTATTAAGGTGTATGTATACATTTCCCCTACCTTCCACATTACTTTATTCTCACGGAACTGCTGCAATATCGATATATATCTAGGTAATAGGAAAAATCGCTTACTGGCCGCTGACAATGATGAGTAAAAGGAGGAAGTTTCGAACTAGTCAGCTGTTGTTTCGCTATAAGAAAAACACGTTTGTACCATGCATGCTGCTGTGGTAGAACTGCTGTTTCCTTTTTAGCGCTACCTCATGTTCAAATTTCATGCTCAAATTCTGGTGCCGTACGCTGCTAGCTTACTTCCGCCCCGTGGCCGTGTTCTCTTCCCTCAACGACGCTGTTTCTTGTTTTCGCCTGTCGACTGTTCGTGCGTAATTATTCAATAAACAGCAGTAGCTTTCATACTCCTTTTGCATTTCTGTACAATCCCAATTCCAACCCATTTAAAGGCGCCACTAAGATAGACCGGACGGCGTAGAATATGGAGGGAATGTTGGCCATTTTAAAAGTAGGTCTTTACTATTCTACAGCATGCGACTACCACCTCGCTGTCAATAGAACCTAGTCAAAGCTAGCTAGTTCCGGTCTGTCCCCAGACTGGCCTTAACAGCCAACAGATCCTTTTTACCTCGTGGGAGTTACATTGCAAACGGAGAATAGGTTCTGGAAAAGCTGGTAGGTTAGGGTTAGACAGTGAGTGGCTGTGATAGAGAGATAGAGAGAGATGAAAGAATAGTTTAGGAATGAACGAAGAAGCTGTCGAGGCCAAGCGAAGAGCTGACGGTAGAATGACGCTGGTCTTGGGTTGGTGGGCAGCAGCTGGCCCGCGGTCATTCAGATGGTATGCCCCATATCCCGTACCTTCGTTGCCTCCTTTTCCATCAGTCTGGGTGGCCACAGGCACCTCCAACAGTCGAGAGTACACCCCTTTTTCCCCTTTTGCCATCGCTACTGGCCGCAAATCCAGCCGGCTAGCCACTGCAGACGCCACACCACCCTGTTCCTGCCAAACCGCACCGAACACGAGGCCGCCCCGGAAGCCCATCTAACCGCTGAACCGCAGCAATTTCCCCAGTCACCCTCTTTCTATCCAAATGTAATCCTTAAGCGAGCCATGCATTGCAAAAAGCATTGTCTCAAGAAGACAACAGCCCATATGCGGTGTACCTATAGCGGTCTTGGCAGACCGTCTTATTCGGTATAGAATTAATGAAGTGAATCGATGTTACACTTGAACGGGAAGTAGTATAAAATGAAACTTTTTCAGTTCTTCGTGACATTACATTGATATGCATTTGTACTCACAATATACTTGTTATTTTTCCATGCACTCCATTACCGCTGGTAGCCTCAACTTAGAAGGATGCCGCTCGTCACATGAGTTCCTTTAAACACTTCTGGCCTAATCAATTATCATTGGGCATGCGTGTGCATGTCCCTGGATCACTATATCCCGGTGATATTTCCTGGTTAAGGCCAGCGGTATTAGCTCCTCTACCACGTCAGAAAATCGGTAGAACAGGTAAAACGCCAATTTTTTTTTTAAATCTATCGAGTAATTATAAATTGCATATCTGTTAGCTTCGTTCGCGCTGGGTTTTATATCACACTTGCTGGTTGAAAGCAAAACAACAAAGGAAAATTATGTGCCGCCAGTTTAAGATGAAGACAATCGTACTGAACACATGCAACGTGTATAATCTGCCCTAATTTCGCGATCAACATCCAGTCTCTGCAAGCTCGTCATTCGAACTACGAGGCGCAAACAAATGTCTTGTCATGCATACGATTCAACATTGTACTACGACGATAGGTCGTCGAAGCCTCTCAAGGGACAGGCTGAAACCGGCTAGCATGCTGTGGCTGGTAAAGACAACTACTTGAATGACCGATGTCCCCTCCGACCGCCCTGGATCTTAGTAACCCTCCAAAGGGTTTGGAATTGGGACTATAAAAAATCAAAAAAAAGGTATGAAGACTGCCGCTGCTCCTTGAATAATTACACACGAACGGTCGACAGGCAAAAACTAAACGCTACGGGGAATCGCTTGTTGAAACGCGGCTATGCGCAACAATGAAAATCAACATCCCGTGAAACTGCCATTAACCTCTCACTACCTCAAATTCCATTAGGTAACCGCCCACTTTCAACATCCGCGGATCGAAATACGATGATCCTAGCCAGTCTTCTTTTCGCAATGGTGTAGTCTTTCTTTTTTTTTTGGGTTAGTTCTCTCGACGAGGTAATCGATACGACTGAGATTCGCGACTATAGTTTCCGCTAAGCTCACAGGTGCTTGGGTATTGCTGATGGGAAGCGGGAACAAGCAGGATTTGTTCTCGTACTTTGGCGGTTTCCCTCCAGCCTTTCAACAGCCAGGAGCAAAAGCCACTCAGGAATTCACAGTGACTGTCTTAAAAGAGCTACGCAGATACCTTCAACTCTCCGGATTTGCCTGCGGCCGCCAATTTAAAGACGCCCCTCCTGTTTTTCCACGAACTACAGTGCGGACCTGCCGCCTGTGGTTCGGGCCCGGTCTGATACAGCGGCCTATAGCTTTCTCGCTACTTCCCTCCCGTCTTTGATAGTTGTTACCGTAGAGTACAGACTACTGGATACTCAACCTCCGCCCCCTCTGATATCTGTGCCGAAGAAGGAGCCTACACACCTACGACATCGTAGGAAGCCGATTTGCGAGACTTCTTCTGAACCTTTGCTTTACTTTAGATTTTGTTTCGACCAACAAGATGCCTTCACATGAGAACATAGGTTTATTCTGATTCGACCATTAAAGACAGCCTCATCGTCGTAGCAGAGCATCGGTGCTTCTTCGGCACCGAACAATGAACCACCTTAGCAGGCGCATAGTAGTTAAAACAGCTGGTGAGTTACCTTTTCTCTGCCTGTTGATGGCCGCCATTCCTGTGATGAGTACAGCAAAGAATCAACTACCGAGCCAGCGAACCACCCAACCGATCGGCCGACAGACATATGATGAAATGAGCATCTGCCGAACGAGGCCGGCAGCTTTGATACTCCTGTAGCCCGCAAAGCCTGAGATGGGGAAGATGGCGTTCCAAGGATCGGTTCTACGAAAATCCAACTGGTGGCCGATTTAAAAAACGATGCTCATCCGCTAGAAGGGCTATCGGGCCCGTGGTATTGCCACCGATCGTGCTACTCCCTCAAGCGCTTTCTTGCTTTTCTTCTGCATCACATTTCTACATGTTTCTCCAAGCGATTGCACGCAGGCAAGACACTCGCTTTAGTCGATTTTCTGATCCACTCGACGAGGCGCGTTGGTGAGCAAAGGCTTTTTTCAGGCTGTCAGGAGGGCAGCGCGACGACGCAACACTTTCTAAATCTCCACTCGACCCCAACGAGAAGAACCCTGTAAGCACAATCATAGCGTTCAGTATTCAAACCCGCCATTCCCTTGGTCGCGTTTGGGCAAAGAGACGCTACTAAGAAGGTTTAATTCGTCGAGGTCTAACTGTTCCTCCTTTTTCTAAACGTACACACTTCTAGATTTAGCGCATAGATTCTTTTCGGGCATCATGTGCACCCGGGTTCTGGATCGACCCTGGCGGGCACGTATTCTTTCAATGGCAATCTTTGTCTGCTTGCTTGCTCGCAAATGTCGACTTCACTTTTAGAGGATACTTGCTTTGGTGATGCATGAGGCTGGCCTGCTTATACGTCTACTAACAACCTTCGACACATTTATGCAATGACGACATACATTCGTACGAAGCGTACTTTAAAATTAAAAGCTCTTTATTAATTCTTCATTTCTGCCACCTGTGAATAAGATACGTGCACATACGACCACAAGTATTCGCATCAAGTGCCTATATTGGAAACATTTAACTTTAATTCTCTCACTGTATAAAGTACAAATGGCACAAAATAGTGCTAGAGGCTATATAAGCATTGCTGTGTGATCAAGCAATAATATATAAAACATTTCTGTGAAGTAAACATGCTCACATACAATAGTTGAAGTGTTTTCGTAGTTAGGGTGGAGATTTGGTTCGTTGTCATCATTAAATTATTATGTAATGTACGTGGATTTCCTGCTTGTTACCGGTCGCCATTGCTGTTGTCGTCGTGCTCGCTCAACATTGCTTTGGTACTGCTGGCGCTGGTGGTCCTCGCAACGACATCATCGGTCATCACACACAAGCGACGGCGGCAGCAACAGCAGCAGCGGTGCGCGAATATCGACCGTCATCACCACTGACAGAGCGCGCGAGAGAAAGAGCATCACCATCGAAGCGCGACCCGAGATCGACACTGGCCTGCTTGCCTGCCTCACCAGTATCCTCTGAACGCTCGACCGGTCTGGTCGCTATTGCACGGACCGACCAACCGACTCGCTGCTGTTTCCCGTCCCTCCATTTGCCCCTGCCTGATCCCAGGTTTCCTTCACCCTCTTAGTGTCGTCCTGGTTAAGGGCGGCTAACGCTGGTCGCTGTAAGCCCTAGTTTACTCCAGGCACACTTTGCCATCAGCCAGTCATCGTAGTCTTCTCCCTTCTTCCCAGAGGAGTTACCAGGAGCAGCCTGAGAGGCGAGGCGAGGCCAGTGGCAGCAACTAGACGAAGTAGCAGCAGCAGCAACCTCCCTAGTGATTCCTTCGACTCGCTTGCTCACTCACCCCGAGACACAAAGAGGCCGATATTCTCCTTGTTCTATCCCGGAAACAGCAGCAGCTCGAAGGGGAACCTGGGCCAGCCGAGGGAGGGAGGGAGGGAGGGAAAGGGGAGCGACGACGGGACGATGGGGTGTGCAGTAGTCTGAGGCAGTCAGTAGTGCCTGCCCAGAGGGGCCTCTCTCCGGTCGGGGCATGGGAAGTCGGTCTCGACCAGGGGGTATGAGCGTGGGTGACTCACCAGCAAAGAAGAACGGGGGTGGGGTAAGGAGGCTGATGGGGTATATCTCTCTAATAGTTAACGAAGCGCTTTAAATTCTATTGCAATTTTACAACGAACTCTTCTGAAACGCTGCAATGCTGGGAACCCCGCTTCGCCTTCAGCTGCCGGCTTCTCCGCTTGCAGTAAGCTGCTGTTGGATGGAGGAAAATAGTGCAGGAGACGGACGGCGAGTCCTGCTTATACAGACAGTGGCAACAGCAGAGCATGAGGTAAAGAGAAGCATACATCAGTCTTTCTTCCTTCGTCGATCGCTTCGTCGGTAAGGTTGCAGCACGAGCCTGGCTGCTGCTTTAGGAGGGCAACCACCAGCTCTACCGCCAATGCAAAGGAAGATGGTCGGTTCATTCTCCCACTCCTCTTCGCATGTTTCAGCGTCGACGCTTTCTGTTCGCTTGTGGACCACTCGCTGGTCCGTGCTTGCGGTCACTGTCTCCGACGATGCCGCGTTCCCCGGGGGATATAGCTTGCGGGGGCGGATGTTACTGAGCCGTTTGCTGTTGTGGGCCAGCTAAGGTGGTAAAGAGATGGCATGGAAAAACACAGGCCGGCGAGTTTAAGGCAAAGCTAGTTACAAACAGAGAGTGGGTAGAAGAGAAGTTGAGCGCGGACCGCATCGCAGTACCATCATGATTATCATCATTATCATCATCAAAGCAACCAAGAACTAGCACAAGGGTTTCAATTTACAACTTACCCTAGTTAGGGAGTGGGCAGGCAGAATAACCGTTTGGTAAGAAGGCAGTCTCCAAGGCAGGAGTTTTAGCAGGGCTGTTCAATGGTCAGAGCTGCTGCTGCTGCTGCTGCTACCTGAAAGTAAGAGGCATTTCGATTTGCAGTGCAATCTTATTACTAGGATACTAAAAAGCCTTCGCGATATAGTTAATTTCGATTTAATGCATAAATTATCAGACAACCCAGCTATCGCTTATCTAGATCAATCAGCTATGTTGGATCCATTGTTGGTATAATAAGCAATATCCAAATACATTTGTGTAATCGGCATTTTGAATGAAACATTCAACAGTGTATCGTCGCTAATCGAACTCTTCACTCATATAGTAGGTCTATGTAAAGAAATCGTCTCAACAGCTTCTTCTTTATTAACTTCAACTTTATTCAAATAGAGGCTATATGTAAGCGGTGAAGTAACAAAAAAACGGGTGTACGCGCTTGATCGCAATCGTCGCGTAAATAACTAACGAAAGGACAAAACAAAAATCAATCTTGTCTAGGATTACACTTGGATTGGTTTAAAGCTGTAACTGATTATGATTCTACTATAGATTGATTTCACTTACCAGAAAAATTTACCTGAACATGGCATGCAGAGTAACACCTACTGCCTTTCTCCTTGTGTTGGCAATAACAGACCTCCAATTTGTAGTTGTTGCTCCCTAAGCCGAAAAGAGTGAACACTTGATCCACCTTCTAAGTTCTGCTGATATTACGTCTCTGGGGCAGCACGTGCGCATGCGTAGGGCCCTGTTGTTAAGAAAACTACCCGGAATAGAACGCTAGTGTTATCACCATCATCATGCCGGATGTCCCTCTGCATCGATGGTCAGCACACACCCTCCGAGATTGGAGATGGCAGCAGGAAGGGAAGATGGGAGCGTTCGTGAAGGTGGTAGCGTTTCGACAGCGTAAGGCGTGCGCGCATCGTAGTAGCATTTGCGTTAAGCTTCAGTCCTCTCAGTCCGTGAATCGTCTTTGTTTGGGCGTGGCCGCCCGGTGCCGTCCCACTACTTGCAAAGTCTCTTCATTCTTCCGTTTCCTGTTTGCTCTTCTCTTAGGCCCTCTCGATCTCAAACGCAAATACCGCAGCGTAAGGGATTGACGTCTGAAAGAAGGACAAGTGCGGCACAGCATTGGTATGCGGTAGTCCTCTTGGCCAGCCTTACGTCAGCCAGTTGCCCCGATTTCGGAGCGAGCAGAATTTAGAAAAGTCTACGATTAGTGGCGGACTGCGGCCTATTCCTGCGCTTGCGACTTGACGGGAGAAACACTGCTTGACTATGAACTTGCTTGGCCTTTTTCATCTTACAAAATGTGAAGTATTAACTGAAACAGTCTCGTAACTAATCGCAACGCTTTTTGTCTCTACAGGCATTCATATGATCAGGATTTGCTCATTAGTACGTCTCTACCCTTACTGTTTATTCCCGTGTCCGACACGCTTACTTTTCTCTCTCTCAAACGTACACATATCGATGACGAAGCGTTTTGCCAACGTTTCTAACAAACAACCACTGAAACCCATTATGACCGAGTGGCACAAAAAAACGATAGAGAATTTTCCAGCAGCCAACGAGGATGAAAAGGATCCGTGCTTCGTCACTTCGTTCAATTGATAGCAAGGAGCTGACTACAGCGAACAGTTATATCGTTGTATCAGCAGAAATGTAGCAGCACCATGTCAAAACTTGCATATAGGTAAATAAAAGATCATCAGTTAGCTCACAAACGGCTTATGATGGCAATCTTCAAAAACGTCTTAAGTTCACAAATTTGTTTCTTGTCATATTCGAACCAAAGTGGTCGACAGCGGGGGGCGGAGTGTTGGCACATCCCCTCATAGAGGATCAATGCGCTTTTGGCAGAGCAAAGGGTTTCTTTAGGATCAAGAGTTGATGCGGCAGAAAGACAAGCTTCTGACCTATGTACTCTAAAGCAGGACAAAAGGTGACCGCTTCAGAATCGCACTACCTTTTCTCGTCGGTTAGTAAAGGACATCAAGTGGTCACGGTTGGCCTACCATCCCCATAGTTGCGAAGTTCCTCCGACGTTTGTTGCGTTGTCCACTACCTTCGGCCGGCCAATATCAGCGTCCCCGCCTCATGCTTCGTTTTTCTAAATCGAACGACAAAGGTCAAGCCTCATTTCACGTCAATTCGAGTCACACGAAAAAATAATATAACAGCGCAAAGGGACTATCACAAACGAAGCTACTGCCATGCGGAGAGCGACAGTTGACAAGCCACAATAAGTAGCTGAGCATCCGTACACATAGGGGTGTACTGAAGCCGTCGAGTCTCCCGACGAGAATGCTACCAGGACAAATGAAGCTCATTAAGAGACCCCACATAAGCAACAACACTCATAGCATCAGCGATAGAAGCAGCAGCAAACGGACGGAGATTTCATTCTCGGTCATCCGATCTACTTGGCGTTTTTCTCCTGCCTTCTGCAAATCCTTTGAGTGACTTTGTGTGACCTAATAATAGAAGCAAAGGAGGAAAGGCCCAGTTTTGCTGACGAAAAGGTAAAGCAATTACCCTAAAATCAGAATTTTTGACAATACCATGTAAGTTCGATGCTGTTGTGGTATCAATTCGAATGGTGGCCGTTTGAAGGACACCAGTAAATCGCAAACGGATTGTGTATGCCGGAGCAACCAGATATCACTGTTATTGCGGTTGTTATTGTTTTCGTTGTTATTAGGACAAAACGAATGAACGAAAACGATACCCGCCTCGCGTTGCATTGGCTTCTCGGGTGCCACGGCTTTGTTCCCGGCAAGCCGACGTGCCAGCGAGAACTATCTGAATTCGCATTGTTGGCTCAATGTCTTCGGATCTTAAAGGAAGATGAGGATACTGTTGCCGGAGACCTGAACCAGAGACTGGGTCAGGCCGGTCAGAGAAGCGATGGAGTGAGACTTGCTTGCACAGAACGAGCCGAGAGAGGGCGCGTGGAGGCAAATGAAGAATCAGCTCAATGGTGTGTGACAGAGTAACTCATTATGGCGCTTTGCACACGACATAGACGTCTGGTAAGCACCCAAAAGAACGGTCGCTGATGCGTTTGCCAGGCCTGGAGAGGGTCCTCGAAAGAGATGGCTGGCCATGTCCTGCCGATCCGTTGGTAGTCTCCTGAGCTAAAGTGACAGGATATCGCGCCATGGTGGACGAGTCGTGCTGTTGGATCCCTTGGGACGAGCTTCAGGCCAGGGCAATACGGGACAAACACGCTGTTCAATGATGCTGCCGCAGGATAGAACGGCGTTGTTGGAGCGCGAACGATAGCTAGCCGATCAGTAACAATAGGCCGCCGTATTTACCCTGATCGTGCTTGACTAAACATGTCCTGTATCTGCTTGTGTTATGTCATCTATTGTGGTAGAGAGAACAACACGTAAACGAATATATTACGTATTAAACAGCATAGCAAAAATCACAAAGGATAGTAGTTAACTTATTAGAATTAATAAACGCACGTATTCATGTAAATGGTCTGCGATTATGATTCTCGCTTTCAAAAGGTCAAAGATTTCTATTCACTGAAAAAGGGACTGGCATTGTGCGTTCTGCCAGGTTATTGTATACCAGGAATTAGCAAGATGTCACCATGAAGTAGTTGTACACTGTCCGCTCCGTGTGTGTACGTATATGCTGATTTGTTTGTTTCCATTCGGCCAAATTCTTTTTTTAAATGTGTAAATCGTAAACAATTTCTGTTTGTATGCACTTGCTGCGTACGTTGCTCTCTTTGCTTCCATAGACATAGTATGAAATGCAGATATATCCACATTCACTTCCAACTATATGGGAATTCGCCTCACATGGGAAACCACCCCTCTACGATCTCATCCTGCCCTTCATCCGGTGAAATCAACAAATGGGAGGAACACGTGGCTATAGTCGGCTCTGGTTCACGATGTAGGTGGCAAAGTGAAACCGTACTCCTCGAGGATGGGCGCTTGGACCGTATGCCCATAGGCCAAATAAGGAGGACTACGGCCGCTCAAGCAGTCGGCAGGCAATCGCTGTTAGCCTGCTAGGCGGTCGAGCCTAAGAGATGGGCCTATGGCGCCCTATTCTACCCGGGATTGGTTTGCTTGCTTTAGGGTTTCAGGGATAGTCGACAGCACCGTCCGACTCTTGTAAAGCCGCCTCTTTACTAGTTCCAAGCCCTGCCTGGCCCCAAACCCCACCCGGTCTACTATGGAAGTCGGTCAAATTTCTGAGGTGTCGGCTGTCGCCCTATTACCAGCCGCGCCGAGAGCCAACGCTATGCGGACTGCGTTGGAGGCGCATTGCCATAGTTTGTATTAGACGCATCCGCTATACCATCATCAGCGTGTCGATAGGGACTCAGGCTCCCGTCCCTTCGATGGTATTAGACTAACGGTAGCGGTCTCGTTTAGTTGTGGCTCGCTCCAGGGGCCTCTCCTGACTTGTTGTAGCGGACAGGCGTAAATCGACTCTAGGCTTCAGACTAGCGGGCGGTGATACATAGTGACGGGCGCAAAAGCAGACAAGCAGGGAAAGCGTCAAGCAGAAAAGGACCCGCAGCATGGTCCGTCTGGCCAGCTAGTAGCGGCCAACACAACGAAAAGATACTTGGTACTAATTCTTCCATTCGTCCTTTTTTTACTCACATGTTCTCTTGCCCAACCTTTTTGTTCGTTTCGTTTAGATATCGTCGTCTAGATTGCCTGAGCAAGCAGGCCAGCTAGCTCGCTGGCAATATAGAGACGCAGCAGCATTCCGACAGTGGAATTATTGTCGTCGCAAAGAGAAAAGCGGGCAGCGGCCGCACTTGGCGGCTGGTGTCTCTGAGATGAGTGGCTTGGCCTGCCTAGGCCGAAACTGAGCTGAAGCGACGGCAAAAGCAAAGGCGAGCGGTAGGCGGGCGTCAGTTGGACAGCAGTAGCAACAACGGCACGAAACCGTGCACCTACGACCGATCTGCCCCCCACCCCGCCGTAGCCGAGTGATCCTCCAGGACCCGCGTAGAAAGACAGGACAGAGGGCCAACATCCGACGGCCTTTGGTAGCAGAAGCCTCGAGTCGTCTGGCAAACCAACCCCTCTTGGATAGTTTCGCCGCTGCTACTATTTATTAGTTGCAATGGAATTCGCGGTTTGACGCTATCTCGCTATTGTACGACTACTACCACTATATCCTAACGCTTTTACCATTACCACCTTCACACAGTACACGCAGCGTTACCCCAGGTTTCCTCTTCTTCACCACAAGTTCTCTCTGTCTTTTTTCCACTCTCTTCCTTTATCCAGCCTTCCCATGATTCTGCCGTGCCTGTGTCTTCGCAGGCCGTTCCATCTTTCATGGCCCGTGCAAAGCGATCGGCCACAGACAAAGGAAGCTAGCAACAATAAATAGAAATAGTATTGGAGAGTATAAGTACACAGCAGAGCTGACTGGCTGCTTCAGTCAGCTCGCCCAGGTCTCTACACAAACGTGAAGTTGTTCTGCCTGCCCCACTGATCGAAGGGAAGAAGAAAACGAAAAAAGCAGCAAAAAGAAAACGAAGTCCAAGCCGCGAAGCCGATGAAGTTAAAGGAACACGGGGTGAGGCAAGGAATATAGAGACAGAGCCATGGCTCTTTTGCGAGGAAAGAGGGAGCCGGCATGACTTTTCAATTCTTTATTGTACTTGTAGTACTTTTAGCATTTATATGGGTCTCTAATGTCGTGTGTTTCTGACCGACGACTAAACGGGCACTGCATTTGCTATGGTTGGCACTTTTCTTCTTTCATCTGAAAGGCAGACCGTATAGGTCTTTGGGAATAAAAAAGGACCAATTCTCAACAGATGTAAGTGGCTATGGCCGGCTTGAGCAATCATCACAGGCTCAGTAAGGGTGTGACTTGGAACCAACATAGACGAGGGTATCAGATCCAGAGTAAGGCTACAGCACAGTTGAAGCAGCAGCGGCAGCTTCTTTTGGCGAAGTGTCGTCTTCGTCGGGACCGAAAAGTCCTGACGTACTGACAGATACGGACACAGACAATAATAGATTTCCGTTTTTTGAACTCACTAGCAGCGGTACCATGGTTCCTGTCTTGTCGGGCTTGGCATTTCATTTCAAACCAAGCGGTCAGTTAAAGGGAGAGGAGATTTTGTAGCGGGAGTGAGAAGCAATGACGCGAAATTATGAGAGGCTTCGAAAATCGGCGAGAGGATGGGCTCGAACGAACCTTCGAGTCAGAATGGCGCCGAGAATAGCAAGGAGAGTGGGCAATCGGTCATTTGGATGCTATTGAAATGTGAGAACAGACACTGCTCCCGGAGATCCCCAGCCCGGTTCAACCGCTGTCGACAATCCAAAGATCGCCAAGTCGAGTCGATGAGGCCTTGATGGTCGGATCATCACATAGCCAGCTGACCAGTCTGATCATCGGATCCTTCGATAAGGACGCGGATGAGCAGGAGTCATGTCAGGAGGGCTAGCGCCTGAAGGAGAGGGTATGGGTGGTGCAGGCACCAGCGATGCTTGCCAGCTCCTGGTTGCCTGTCTGGATGGGTGGGTGGGTGCGTGGGTGCCCTGCCCAAGGGACTTCGCCACACAGGCAATCAGATGCTGTGGCGGCAACCGGTCTAATATTTAGTTGTCGAGGGTCTACCTGGTTGGTATATAGCGATGTTAGTGCGACGCTGAGAGAATCACTGCCCCCTCAGCCCTGTATATACTTTATAGAACTCAATGCAATGACGATCGTCGCACATAGTGATTACTCTAGGTGACAGCGGCGACGAGATTTGCAATCTATTGGGGCAAATGACGAGAAACTAGCTGCCTGCCTGCCTGCCTCACGCCGTGCACCCAACATCGAAGGCTGTCTAGCTAGCCACTGTACAAACTATGTTAGTTAAGCAAACGGCCTGCCGCTCGTGCGACCTCGACCGGTGCGTGCGACCTAACGGAGCAACTATTCAGATAAATATCAACTATGCAAATGGTCCTAATTTACTTAAATGCTGCAGCGCTGGAGGCACTTGCTGCCAATGCATAGCAACAAAGCATTGGCATCGGCTTATGTCAGTCGCTCTTATACTGTACATGTTGCTGTACATCGTATTCTACATATACAGTATATCCCCGTACTTCCACCTAGAGCAAAAAAACGAGTGAGAGAGAGGACGGCTGGCCGCAAGGAACTTCACCTGCCATTCGTTGTTCTACCTAGCGCCAAGTACGATAACAGTGGCCGTGATTGTATCGTTAGCAATATATCTTTCGACAGCGGGCGTTGTAGCAGTGGCTGTAGACGGCCCTGGAACTGCATGGCAGCTACAATTGATGCAGCCTTGTATCGAACGCACATGGGGCACTGCGTTCTGAACTATTTCGAAGCCCGATGAATACTGACAACAAACGAGACGACTGAAAGATTGGCTTCGTGCCTACATCTTAAAATTTGCGTTGAACAAAGTACCGTCGAGCGCCTTGGCTTGTCCTTCATATCCGCTATTGCTTCTCCGTTCGCTGTCGCAGGTCGCTCGTAACTATCGCCATCAATCTGCGAACGCCCTGGAAACGTGCTCAAAACAGGACTTCGAATTGCAGAAAGTGATACTATTTCTGCTTCATCAATGAGATAGAAGAGAACCAGAACTTATTAAGGCATCGCGCTAGATTATCTCAAGATAACAGCATATATCGTCAACGCTGATATACTGAACTACCAAAACCAGGAGGTCCAGTGACATGCCAAATACTCAGAAAAACCAGCAATATAGTATCTTTTGGCTACTATACTTTTAAGGTAGAGAAAGTCCGACAAACCGACCTTGCTCTAGTTGACAAGACCCGTAGCATAGCTACTATGACGCGGTTAGATTCGAGGATTTAGTACGAACAAAGGAAACAAAAAGGAAAGACGTACCGGGAAGATAAGCAGCGCTGCTTTTACATACGCTGCTACTAGATAACATAAATGAAAGCTGTAAACCGCCAGCAAATGAAAAAATATTGTAGAGATTGTCAACACAGGGTCATAATTAACAACAATGGATGGCAATGCTAATATATAATCATAGACTTAGCAGTCTATAGTCATTCATTTGATCAGCTGGTTGATTTCCGGGTGTATCTACATGGGCGTAAACGTGAGTGCTTTTCATCGCCTCTTAGCGTGTTATCCAACGAATACATTCGCATTCGGAACTCAACAAGGTGAGGTGTCATGCTGTTGATACGTCCTTCCCGTTACCCCTCATGAGTAGCGAGCCCAGTAGTCCCTAACTCGTCCTTCCTTTAGGATTGCCTCCCCTCGATTCCGTGTATGAACGAATGAGCGAACCAACCGGTTAACGAACGCATCGAGAAGATAACGCTTTTGGCCACTCTCACATTTTCCTTCGTTGTCTCTCCTTATTATCCCTCTCAGGCGAGCGTAATAGTTCCTTTGTGGCCTAAGGATTTGCTGACGCGGTTCGATGCGGAATGACGGGCAGATGTCGCCGATTGACCGATCACCTTAGCGAGAAGATTGCTCCTACCGCCGTAGCCAGTGGCTCGTAGCCAGGTGGCTCTGATGAGGCCCAGTGGACAAGACATCGGTGGGCCTTTCCTTCCTAACCAATGACACTGGACGAGCAGCAGTCGTAGCACAGCTGACAGAGTACGCGGAGGAGAGTGGCGACAGAGGGCTGTATGGAATAGGATGGACCTTGGATGACCAATGATTGTCATGCTAATCCCATCCTTTGCAACCAAACAGACGACAGAAGGAGACCCGTTCACCAAGAAACCAAGCGAAGGATACGAGATGAAGTTCCTTCTCTAACAGGCTGATATAGGCAAAACTGTAGCTTTCTGTTCCGGGTCAGGCAGTGCTGTGCGTCGAGAACCCAGATTCTTTAACTTATCTATCAGAGTCGGTGCTAGCGTCCGCGGCCCTTTATTGCCGGGGGCTTTCAGAAGCGGAGAGTTGGGTTGAACTTACGAGCGTAAGCTGGGGAAATAGTTGGGCTGGGCCGAGCCTGGTAGAGAGCACCGAAGCCACGACATAACGAAGAGAAGCAATTGAATTAATTTAGCTGCCGGATGCTTTCTTGAGGGCAACTCGCCTTTAGGCAGATGCGAGACTAAAGGTTGGATGAGAGGTAGCCTGGTTGGATTCAGTCGAGGCGGACTTCATACACGCTTGGCAGGACGGCTGTTGAGTGACGTGACCGCATGTTCAACCTGCTGCATGCAACGCTAATTTGAAGATGGGCAGTAAATGCGTAAGGGAACATGATTGCTGTAAGGAAAAAGATAAAAGGCCCGAGATTTCTCAACCTTATCCAGAATGCGAATGTATCGAGTTGCGTTAATCTTGTAGTGACCCGTATACTTTAAAATAAATCAAGCAAACATTTGTGCTGGCTACCGATAGAGCAGGATATCCGAAAAAATATCTACGAAACAGAGTCTGCAACAGATTTTGAACCCTGTCCCTATTGAATAGAAGAGTCTTTCCGGACTAGAAAAAAAAATTATCGGATACTGTCCTAGAAACAATAGGGTAGACCTCAGTTCAACGGTAAGTGTACTGCTAGTCATTTGCCGGAGACGCCTGTAGTGCTAGCTGGCCCTACGATTTGAACCCGCAAGACTGAAAATTGTTGCCGCCGTGGCCGCTGCAACGGCTTGTGTAAGGGAACTGGCAAAGAAAAGCTGCCATACCTTTAGTTGGCACTGCTCAGCTGCCGACCAGCCGTTGTTGCCGCCTATGGCCAGCGGAGTCGCCGCTCCATTAGTATGCAAATCAGCTCCAAATGATCGGCCATCACCACTCCCCCCGCCCACGCACACATCTCGAGGTTGCCGTCCCCGTCCCAGACATCTTTGTATAGTGGGGTCCCACTGCTTCACCAACCCCAATGATTATTTAAATTAGCCAAAATAAGCACAAGCCTTCGTTGCCAAAGTCTGCTGCTGGTGTCCCTGCCGTTGCATTGGTTCAAGCAAGTAGTCGGCCAGGATAGCAAGGCTTGGGTTGGCCGGGCGTCACCCGTTCGCTTCTCGGTCGCCGCTGGCCGTTGAAGAGTGAGAAGCGAAAAGCCAAAACCCCAAGCTGCGCCCAGCTTTGCTGAGGTCGGGGCGACGGAGATGGGACGGTGACTTGGCAATATCACAAATTGCACTTTAAATTTTCATCCCTCGCGCCCGTGACGACTCTCTGGCGAGTCGCGTTCGGCTGCAAAGGGTGAAATGGCAAATAGGGAAAGGCGAAGCCTGAGGGGGAAAGCGCGGGTTACCAGCAAAGAGTGGTTCCCCAGAAAGGTGCTAGCGATACCACGGAAAGGAAAATCGGTCGGCATTTTGATAAGTCCGCCATTGCGGCAGACACCCGGCTGAACTACATTCCTTCATTCAGCCGATCACAATTTTCCACTGAATAGAAAGCTGCAGTCATTGTATATAGTTCCATTAAGCACAAGGCGAAGACGTACGTCGATTAAGTATCACCCTTCAGATAAGCGTCTATCTTATTAGTCTCGCTAGGGTAAAGACGCGATTTCTCGACAGCAGCGGCAGTGATTTACGTGTCACTAGGCGACGCAAAACAAAAACATATTTATTACTGTTACTTCTCTTAAGCTTAGAAATTAGTAACTGGACAAAGCTGCAAGAAACAAACGAAAAGAAGGCAGGTAGCACCAAAAAGCTATGGTCATTGTATCGGCAGTGTTTTATTGTAGATTTGGCACTAACTATCAACGTCAGGTCAACAACTAGTTGGCCTATGCTGTATGTCTTTTTGCCAGTTTGAGCAATTTTTGTCGCCATCAGGCCAGCTACGCTATGTAGTTAGGTGAGCCGATTGAAATGCGTTCCCTCTATAATGCGACACGCTAACAGAGCGCCGAATGGAGACACATTAAGTCTCGTATTCACTGAGCGCATCGTTACCCATCTCGTTGTCTGGACTATTATTCGGCAATGTAAAACCATTAGCGGCCAACAGTGCCGCAACCTTAACGCGTCGCCGCGGCTACAGCTGTACAACAGGATTGGACGATAAAGCCATGGGGTAAAACGAGTTCACGACTGCATTTATCTGATTCCGGACGCACTCACTGAGTAAGCGACCCTTTATATTGCCGTTATAAAATACGTAAACGTAGATATTTACAATTTTACGCCTCAACGTTAGACCCATCGTATCAACTTTTAGAGCCTAGATTTTCTGTAGCGGTTCAAAATGGCCTTATGACTGGCAAGCAAACGAGATGACTAGTTAATTGTCGTGCGTAAAGTGGGTACGAATCAATATAAGACGGCCAAGCAGAATAGTACCCATTTGGTTCACAAACGATTTTTTACACAGAACTTGGCATTTCGATCCGTTTCGAAAAAGCACCGTATTAAAATTCGTGTCAAAGATCGCTCTAACACGTTTAGTACGTTTGCCGGTAGCCCGTTCCACAGCCAGGAATAGATAGTTCGGAAAGCTCCATGTTAGATGCCACCCGGTGTTTACGCACGAATGATGCTAGTCGGCGAGAAAACATTGACACTGTTTGATAATTGGGTACATTTTTACGTCTCTTCGGGCTGTGCAAAGGTGATCCGATAGAAGTCGACCGACAAATCTAACATGGGGCATTTGGAAGGTCCTGGACACAATATTGAATGCATAAGGGCTCCGCAGTAGTCTTTCATACGACTTGTGGCCGGGTTTGACTTTTGCAGACTACAGCTTACTAACAATACATTGATGCAAGGCTTATTGGCCGAACAATCGTGCCCGAAAGCTGAGAAACTTGGAAAATGGCCGTCTTGCTCTGAACGAGCTAGAGTTCTATCTATGGCGATTTGCAAATTGCCCAATAAATATGGAAGGACCACAGATAATAACGGTTATTACTTCAGCTATAAGAAAAATTTTTCTGTTTCAGAAAATTAACGTTGGTCGAAAGCGAAAAGAAGATGATTCCTCGATAGTTTCATTTCAAACTCGCCAGTGCATAATCCATACGTCATATGACAATACATCATATTATTCTCTGTGTATACGCGCACGCACGGATCTATGCACGTCTGCTATGATAACATTAGCTCTTCTTCCCTGTCTCATAGGCGAATTTGCCCAGGGAGAAGGCTGTCTCACGCCGTGGTCGTTCACGATGCATCTGAGCGCTCGTGCTTCGTCTATGGACAGCACGTAGGTAAGACTTGTCACGTTCTATAGAGTCTGAGCGAGATCCCGGTCGCTTAGTGGTCCAGTAGGCGAATACAGAGTGATGCTCATTGCGAAATACAGAGAAAGAGAAAAACGAGGGCAAAAGGGAGGGTGGATTGAGAGATATAACGAGAGTCGATCAGAGCACGTGATAGAGATCTATACGTTCCAATGCGTTTGTAGTCATTTACCACGAGTCAGCAATCCGCTTGTTGTTTCTTCTCTGGCCTCGCTTGCTTTCTTTCTCGTCCTGGCGCTGTACAATAGAGGGACGAGGAGCAGACTGGAGGAAGGTGGGGTTACAGCTCGACCGATGGCAGGCATACTGCAACCGTTGTGGAAATAGACGTCGATAGAGATATATGCATGTAGTGTTCGCACCTAGCCGTTGGAAGAAGCATGCATGATTGCAGACATGCTACTATGTTAGTACTACGTACATTCGAGTATGCTTTTAGTGTGCACATATAGACACATGTAGGTACGTCTGTTCAAGTATGCGCAAACATATATATGCGAGCTAGCATATTCGGTCATCTGTTATATGGACACGGTAGCCTTGCTATGGCCATCATACTTGTGGCAGGCCTCCTCATGAATGATGTTCATCAGTGGCAGCGAGATGTTGATAGACAGACATATGGCGGCCGCTGCTACCATACTTAAGCAGTCCTTCTAGCCGTCAACAACCGCTATTTATGTGTACACTGTCATGTAAGGGCTGACGGCTCGCCGGTTAGCGGTTGGAGACTGGGGTCTGTCAGACTGGCTAACCGTTCTATCCCCGCTACCGTTAGTGCTCTGACTGCTTACTTTAGATGACGCTGAAAATAGGCGTGTTTAGTGATTTAATCTCATCAGGGCAGCGGCCGCTGCTCGCGACATCGGCGCTGGTATCCACCACAGCGACTCGAGTAGTAGTGTTGCGTAGCAGCAGCTGCGGTGGGCCACAACTGCTGCCACCCCCCTAACCCCCCCCCCACGATTGCCGACATCCCAGCAGCAGTAGTGATAGCGGATGGCAATAGCTTTGTTCAATCTAAAAACGCTACTATTCGTTAGAAGAACAGATACAGAAGCAACAACAAAGCTGACATCAACAAAAACAAGACCGAATCACCAAAGCATGGCGGGTACGAGAAGCCACACGAACGGTCGACAGGAAGATATACGAGTTCGGACCTGTCATTAGCTAAAAGCAGCGTAAGACGTGTAACAGAAGCGCTCATACACACAAGCTCCTAAGCAGGGCCCGATATCTATATATATA
>NW_019211457.1:39349098-39403114 GCF_002443255.2 Varroa destructor
AGGGAACCGCGTGTTTGTCTTTTAATTCATAGAAACGAACGGATTGACAAGCGTTCGAGTTTATAACCTGCTCTCAGTGATCTTTTGATTACGACTAAAAGGGCATCCTTTAGTGATATTTTTAACGTCTTTTGGTGTACGCAACTTGCTACCTCACAGTAGATCTATAGAAAAAAAAAACGTTTCTCTAAGAATCAAGATATTGTATTCGTAAGCTGCATTATGGGTGGCAAATGCATACGGATGCTCATGGCTAGAAGTCATCATTCGAATGAATATCACATAGAGTAGATACAACAGCATGGGCTCCGATAGTATATAACTTACCACGACGACGTACCCACAGATGCGCAAATCTAGCTTTATCTTTGTAGGAAGTACCTGTTCCTTCTTTTATCCTGGGTTTCCTTAGCTGAATGGGGCTGTTCCGATCTTCCTTTTATACCTGGGCATGTTTTCTTGCTACATTGTATTTTCATTCTGTCTCCTTGCATTTCTGCTGGGGGCTGCTCCTAAGCGTACGTCGTATAAACAGCAGTACCATATCTGATGATGTCGACCGTCGCAGTACGGACTGGCACTGTACTCCTTGTGGCCCAGCGGTTACCTATCGGTAGCCTTCGCGTAGACTTCACTCACGGCACATTGTACGTCACAATGAAGCAACAATCTCCAGCAGTGTTATTGTGAGCGATTTACAGAGGACTCCAGAGCACTGAGTGCCTCGGCTCCGGAGGCCTGCACCAGGAGGACATCGGGAGTATACGCCCTTTTTGATGCACGTCGAGAGCGATTCGATGACACACATCTCATACCTCGCGGACCAACACGGAATGACCGGTATGACCGGAATGACAGTAATACCACCTACGACAAGGCAACGATGAGCAGCAGGCAATATCTACGTCATCGACGAAGGAGCAAATCGACATGCATAAAAACTAGTATCACCCACAATTACTCAACAGTCTACATCAGAGTCCAGTGCCCCAGAAATTGTTCATGCACCCAAGCCGATCTTTTTGCCATTTCTGAAGTATATAAGTGTTAAATCGTGGAATGTGGTGAGGTGAACGCTGTCCAAACTAGTGCTTGCTACACCAATCAAAATGGCCGAAGAGAGGTATAAAGCGCTCCTGACACACCAACATCAGTCGTCTGCTATTACTGCCCTATCGGTTATGCATATTGTATCATGATATGCGTTTACATAAGCGGAAGGCGAACAGGGGTAGAAAAGTTGGCAATGTTATTCCGAATTAGGTTGGGCAAACAGATATGGGCGAAGTCCACACGCTGTTTGTAGGAAACGCTGTGCAAGGAGTAGAATCGGATAGAGTAGGAACTTTACGGCTCGTTCCTGGATAGCTCCTTTTGTTCTGTTGTAGAGTGAAGTCCGAATTTCATAAGGGGTGGATTCCGCGAAGATGATACAGAATCATGTTGACTAGTGCAGTCTCTTGTCCAATATAGAGACTGCCTAGCATCGCTTCAAAAGGTGCTTCTTTTCGAAGTGTTTCATTTTACACAACTAACAGACTAAAGTGTACGCACCGGTAGATTAATGGAATAGGTGTGACGTTTTGAAAATGTGCGCCGTACACCGGAAACCCCGCCGGAAGTTGTCTGTTTGCAACAGGGCCTGGCAAGAGTGCGAGGGAACGAGGTAGAGAGCCATAGGAGAGCAATCCAAAGCCAGGAAGCGGAGCATACTCCTTCAGTCAGCCTTTCGTCGATTGGGTGCAGCAGATAAAGGCACCGCCTATAGCAAATAGGCTGGTTCCATTCGTTCCCGTTTGCTCTCAGTTCTCGTCGTTGTCGGAAGCTGCTTGCGTGTCGCGTTGCGCGTTCGTGTTGACCCAACGAGAGGCCGACATGGTTGAATTGGATCAGGCGACGACGGTGAGGCGGGGGAGATAATTGAGAGTGGCCTCGGGGTACGCTTAATCGTGCGATCTCACTAACTCGAACACAGAGACAGATAAATATACACAGACACTCGACTTAAACGGACTCGGTTGGTAAAGGCCTCCATCATCGCCCGGCCGCTCGGTCATCCGGCTCTGTTCTCCAGCAGTGAACATAGTAACGCCGCCAGTCATTGGTGCTTGCCAGCCGGCTAGCCAGCTACGGCGGCTTTAGAGGCCAGAAGGGGTCAGAGGCTTTGAGGGAGAACCGACAGGATAGAAGCTAACAGGGGGTCGCTGCTGATCGATGCCGAATGATGGATCCAGGAACCATAGACCATGCTAGACTATACTATGGGAGAAGACTCATTGACGCTGCCTTCTGTCGTGTCCAGAGCTGATGTGGAACGACATACAGGGAACATACCGGGCAAGTTGGTCGTTTGGTCGGTTGTTGTACAGCAGAGAGTTAAGAAAGAGCCTTTTGTACCGCGATGACGAGAATTGAATAGAGGCAGGCAGGCAGGCATAGAAAGCACTACTTAGGAAGTGATGGTAGCGGTGTTAGGCGCAGCGTCTAAAACGCGCGACCATGAGGCGGCAAGATGAGCGAAGAGCGGCAGCAGCAGTTGTAAAACAATAAATTTCATTTGAAAATGAGGAAGTGCCACCTCACAAGGGTCGTCTAGCAGAGGCTAGCCGTGTCCCTTATTCGTTCGCTCCAGATGTATACTACCCTTCAAACAGTGGCCAGTATGAAGAGCTGAGCAACAGGGGGAGGCTGAAGGAGGCAGTAGCATGCTGTGGAAAAGATCTTACTTGCAGCTAGCCGTAGTACGTCTGCTTAGTTGCCGCCTGGCTAGCAAACGGGACATGCGAGGCTGCTGAGCATCAGGGAGCCCTCATAGAGATATAAGGATGTAGGCAGCAGCAGGACAGCAACGGACGTAGTTGAAGGGGAAAGCGAGTCGAGGCGGCCGTCAGTCTAGCCCTTAGGTTGCTTAGTCGCCAAGCTTTCGACAACTCAGTCGAAGGCAGAGTTTCGCTAGAAGCCTGTAGTTACTATCGCTTCCATAGCTTCGTTAGATATAGCTGCCTCGTTCGGCAGACGCTACTAGGTGCTGGAAGCAGGGCGCACGCTATGCCGACCAGCGTCAGTCACCATTACCCTAAGCTCTTTTATGACCCGGGCCAGCACCCATGTCACTACTCCGAGCTAGTAGTAGCTATGGTCATAGCGAAACGGTTGGCCATCGTGTGACATCCGCTCAAATCCGTTCGGCAGGCGCGCGCGTCGCTCATCGCACAGCCAATGGTAGTAAGCTGCCGTTTCATCCGCTGCTATTGCCCTCTATTACCACTACCGTCGCTGCAGCAATCGTTGTCTCCGCCATTCGTCGCTACGGGTCCCTGCTACCGCCGTCACCATCTTGGGCTCAAAAACAGGAAGTGCACTATTTGAAAATTTCACAGCGGAAGTTGCAAAAGTGCTCATCCAGCTAGCTTGCATAGCATCTCGCTGCATCTGCGCTTGTGACTACTCGTGCCTACGAGTGAGCGAGCGAGCGACCAATGCAGTCTACAGCGACAGTGTGCAGATAGCTTGGTCTTCGCATCGATGCAGGAGCAGTCTTACACACACAAAGAAAGCGGGACGCATGCCGGAGGCCGCAGTCGGGAGCCGTTATGTCCCAACGATCAAAACCGTCAAGGCGAGCCCAGCAGCAGCTGACTTGATCACTAGATGCGAAAGACTGCAGTCACCCATCATCTCGTCCTGTAGCAACCCGCCTAGCCACAACCATCCTGAATCCTGCCAGTTCTATCGGCCTAGCTGAGGCTCGGCGTGGTTCGTTGTGGCTCCAGGATCATCATCACCATCATCATAATATACGAGGTGTAATGAATTTTCAAGCGGGCGCCGCCGCCAGGCTGCTTGGCCCTGTCGCAACGAACGGCTCCGGGTCGGTCGTGTGCCATTTTTCAGCGCGTTTACGACGACGACAACAACAGCAGCAATGACGATGAAGGCGAACCAGCGACTGTTGACGGGCGACATGCGGTTAGAGGAACTTGCCGACTTTCACCGCTCGCTGTCCGTAACTCGGACGTAATAGGTGCGCCTCCAGACACCAGCGGTAGTTGTCCAGACACGTACCCCTGGGTTCCGCAGACGTTCGCTTCTTTCACGCAGTTTCTGACTGACTTGCTAGCGTGCGTCTGACAGGACTAACTAACGGCTGGCTGTCTGTCTAGGCGTTATTAAACGTTGTTGCCGCCCTTCCCAGCTAATATAAGACAATTCTACGGTGATGATCGCTGCTACGATAAAAAAGAAACTGACTGAGTGGTAGTAGTTTCTGCCATTTAGACGACGATTTTCCAGTTGCCATTTGGAAGCCAGTGGTCCTGGTTGTTGTGCGCTGAGTGTGCTTGCTCGCGTTGTCTCCAAAGGCACGCATTTTGCATGGGGAAGATATTCCTCAAACAAGCTGTATTCCATACGGGTTGATCGGCAAAGTACCACCAAGAAAATTTGTATGCATAGCCGACGTGTTGCACGCATGTGCGTAGCAGTGAGCGCGTCTAACAGACAAGACAATGATACAGTTTGATGTAGGTTGAGTATCTTCATAAATGCTTCGGTTTATGCTAGAGTTGAGCTGACTTCAACGCAGGGCACTATAGTCATGTCGCTAAAGCTGCGGTCAGTATGCGAGTGTGAGCTGTAGTCATTCTCGTGGCCCTCATTGAGGCCAAACCCGCTCTTTGTGTATTGTCTGCAATGATCGCGTCCTTCTAATCCACATGCGAGCTTCTTCGCAAAGAATTGTAATAGGGCTGGCCGTTCAAAGAGTTGAGGAAGAACCGGCGTTGAAATGGGTTTAGGAAAACAGATGCGTAGCATAGTTTCGCATGGACCTAGAGGTAGGAAGCCTGTTGGGCACGTTTCGCATCCTGCGTACGTGCCGTGTGTTCGCACATCGCCCACCCCTATTCCGTACGCTGCTCAGTTACCCCTTCTGCCCTCACAAACAACTCAGAACTCTTCCCCTTAAAACTGCTGCATGCTAGCTACCTCCAGTGCAGCGGTTGCATGAGTACGATACGCCACTGTACGCGGCAGACAGCTAAGCGGCAGCGGCGGTCGGTTAAACGGCCAGTTAGAGAGGGACGGCCTGGGGCTTGCCGCCATAGCAGAAGTAGTAGTAGGTATGAGGATGAGCCATGGAAGTGCTTGCTCGTTGCTGTCGCCGCCGCCGTTGGGGTGGAATGGTGTAAGACCAGTGCGGCAGCGAGATGAGGAGAAAAGCCGTCGAGTTTTCGCTTGCCGGGCGTCGACCCGACGAGACTTCACGACGACCACCAAGTTGGATATGGGAGTATCTTGGCAGAAACGACGACGATTACTGTCCTTTCCTCAGTGATGGTCCCCGAAACTAGCACTACTAGGCTAGAGTAGGTGGTGAGGCGTCGTCGTGGGTGGGGGCGGGAGATGGGACGCGAACCGAGAACCAAGCAACGGGTAAGGACGACAGAGAGGAGGAGGATTACGGGTGATCATTAAAATGCGCCTTAAAGCCGCTCTGCTGATGCCGGCTTCCCGTAGAAGCGATGGCGGTTGAGCTGAGGAAACGACAGCCAAAGGCGAGAGATGCTCTAGCAGTGCTGCTGCCGTATCCATTGGGAACCAAGGATAGGCAGGGATGGTAGGGGAGAAGGAATATGGAAGCAAGGAGCAAGATATGGTCGTGGGTCCCTTCCCACCTGCTAATGTGGGTGTTCTGAGGAAACGAAGCAAGCCCGTAATGGTTCTGCTCCACGGCTTCACGGCTCACAAGCCAGCTAGCTAGCGGACTCGCGTCAAGCCAATCTTACGTCCAAGAAGACAAGCAGCCAGACAGGCCGCCAGATTTTCTTAAGGAAAGAAAGGTTGGGCCCACTATGAGAATACAAGTAGACTGTGCATAGTAGTCTGCCGACGATGATTTCAACAGCGGCAAGAAAACGAGAGCCCAGAGGGACAGAAAGGCTACGGCTAGTACCGAAGAACTGTGAAATGAAAGCGAACCTGGTTGTCTTCAGAAGGACGAGGCTGAATGTACAAGAACGAAAATTTTGGGGTTGCGTTGATAGGCAAGAAAGCAGCTAGCTGAAGAGGCAAGAGATGGCAGCAAAACATGAAGAAGAGCGCACGAGAGGCCAGGAGACCAGCTGCGACGCGGAGTTGCTAGTGGTGGTGGCGATATAAGCAGCGGTGGTAACCGCGCTTCCAGTAGTTGGCTGTAGGAAAAGGAAAGGAAGGCCTCGGTGGAAGGTCTTTCTCTCGCACTCTCTCTGTCTCTCATTCGATGTCCCTCGTTTTCTGTCGACAAAATTTGAATCGGAAGATGACAGCGTGGCGAGACAGACGACGCCATCCATCATTCCAAAGACCCAAACACATGATACCTATCCATGTGCGCGACTAGCGCGCTGGGCCACAACGTCACAAGCGTCTATATGCTCCTGGCTTTTATATCTGGATGCATCGAGGAGGACTCACTGCTGCTCGGAGAGGGCCGTAGCAGTGATCACAGAACCTCAACGGCCTCAGTCATATGAGTAGTACGTAAAAGAGGAGAAACGAAGGAAAGGCTGAAGGAAGCAGCAGCACCGACATCGAGATGACTTCTCGAAGATCATACATGCATTGCCAAACAGGCCACTCCAAAAGCCAAGGAGTGTTGCGAGGGAACCAACGCATAGAATGCCAGTAGCCAGTCCAAAGGAAAGCAAGACAGGAGAAAGAGCAGGAGAAGGTGGAGTCAGGAGACTAGAGCCAAGAAAGCGGGGAAGCGGGCGGACAGGGCAAAAGCAAACCATTATATTCGACGTGTGCTCACAAATGAAGGACTTCCTGTCATCAGCGTCCGGTGCAGTGCTCTCACGGGTGCCGTCCACTGGGAATCGCCGTCCTCCCGGTTGTTGGCTCGACAGATGGTTTTATGCAATCAGCCTTCTCCTACGTACTACTACTACTACTACTACTACTACAACAACTACTCTCTATGCACAACGACTGAAGCTACCGGTTCCGTCTGTTTGTAGGAGAGTCTCTTTAGCTTTTGGCTTTTGCCTTTCGCTGGATGGCTGGTTTGAGTGAGAGACGGAAAAAGAGAAAGAGAGTCTTCTAACGCAGACGGCCTTCCACTATTTTATCCGTTGATTCTGCTGTACGTAGTGATTTCTGTCATCTGCCCATTTGCCATCTGCCCCTTTTGGTGTTAGACCCACCATACGATTCCCCTGCCGATTCAGCTTCAAAGCTTCATAGTCGCGCTGCTTTCCTTATGACTTCCTCTGTCCGTTGCGGCGTCCACGTGTGAGCAAAGCCAACGAGCTTCTGTGTCTAATCCCACCGAGCCACACATGGCAGCGTGAGATACGTACGTTATACACATTATGTCATCACCGCGTAGCGCTTTGCTTTAATAATGCGATGTTGGGAACGAAGACTGGGAACAAGTCAGCTAACAGCTGATGACTACAGGCTGCCGGTGCAAAATAGAGAACTGGTAGGTTGGCTACTCGCATCATTAAAATCACGATTACGATGACGATCATATTCCGTGGAAATGGTACTACCGCCCATTCGTAGTGGTGCTCCGAGCGAAGTCTTGGCGCAGCCATACAGCTCCGTTCCGACAGCAGCTCCTGCGCTGCGGAACTATTCCCTGCTTTAGAATCAGTCAGCTGAAGCTAGCTTGGTACGAAGCGCCGGATGACGACTCTGCTCCTGTCCTAGCCATCTCTTCACTTATGGACCCTGCTGTTTGGGATATGGTTGTAGTCCGCAGAAGCGAGTACTCCTGATTTGTTAGTTTCAGCTTCTTTAAGAGAAGAAGAAGAAGAAGAAGTTTTGAATGATCTAGCGCGGCCGCAAATGGCTCTGCGACAGGTAATTCCAGAATCAGCAGGCGAGGCTTCGTTGCTTTCAAAAGAAAAGGACTTCAACGTCAGTTCATGTGATTCAGGGCCCTCAATACGCCATATTGACATGGGTGCACGTGAAGAGCGCTACTGAATAGTGAAAATTACAAGAATTCAGACCAGAATTGTGTTAGAAACAGATTTATGTCAAAGCTGCAGAGTCACCTCGATATTTTCGATCCAATACCAGGCCTTAGGCTTACATAGTTCTGCTCGTTCGAAAGCGACAAAAGCCGGCAAAGAGATAATGGATAGTCAAAGATAGACAAACAACTAATCTTCACTCAGAGTGGCAAAGACGTACAGCCGTACTCAGAAGAACAACCCAGCTCAATCGAGGCCTGTTTCCAAGTTGAATACGAGCTAGTTAAACGAATATGGGTTCAAAAAAGCCTCAATAAAGAGAACATCATGTAGGAGCTCATACGAAACAGACCGACGGACGGATCAAACGAGATACGCGTTAGTGTAGTTGCCTAGGCTAGATGCATAAGACTTGCCTTGCAGAAAGCGCTGTATCAAGCTGTGTGTTCAAGAGAGTATTAGAATCTGGTAAAGTGAGTGGGTGTGTCTGTCTTTTCCTTCTGAACTACTGGCCCCTAATGCAGCGGTTACTGTAAAGGACGTTCGGTTTGCGCGGGTGGCTTTCAGTGCAGAGAGCAGAGTGGAGGACAGCGGACAAATTTTAGGGGCCGAGTTGAGTCGATGAGGGAATTTTTTGTGAAAAAGGAGGTTCGTCTGGCTCTGTGTTTTAAACGTGTACGACTTCTCCCCGCTGCTTGCCAGTCGATTCGTGGAAACCTAAACAGAAGAGCGAAAACCAACAGAGAGAACCGGATCAACGACCAACTTCGACAACAAGACAGCCTCCACCATTTCCCAGCATTTCTAACCATTCTTCAATGGTTGTTAGATTTGTGGAAGCCAGCATTGCGCTAAACTACAGTACACAACTACCGCCAGCACTCGGCTATGCGGTAGCAGTTTGGAGGCGGATCCAATGAACAGACCCCAAAAAGCCGAGCATTAGGTGAAAGAACCCAAAGCGTCAAACGCCAATCAGCGAGTACCCACATGGCTTCCGCAAATGAAACATATGCAGTATGGAGGACAGTGTCCACAAAAGGTATGCAGTAGCAGAGCGCAGGAAGCCTATCCCCCACGTCAACCCCTTTGATCTAAAGGCGTATATGCGCATAAGTTTAGAGACTCCTTGTCGACTCCATGCTGCCGGCGACCTGCATGATGCTTACGTCTACACAGCAGATGCACGTCATCTCAGTGTGCATCTTACAGCCTATCATACAGACTGCTTGTAGAAGTCTCTCTTGCCTCAAGCAGCGGCGCGGACGCTCGGGCAGCCAGGGTGGGAAAGACACTGTCAGAGACCTAGTATAAGGTGCCGCTTTCTTTCTAATCGAACGTTGCTAGCACTTGCTCAGTAGGAATCTGGGTCAAGGCACATTCCTTAACTTATTTCGCTCACTCCTAGGGGGAGTAAGTCGCTGACTCGCTGGGCGGCTGGCCGCTCTCTGCTTATGGCCGACAGCGGCACCGCAAGCAGTGCCGTGTGCAACAGAATCCTCGGGGCAGGCAACGCTTAGTCCGCGAGATCCATGTGCAGACGGTGAGCGTGTAGTGCTGCAGCTTTCTTGATTGCGGTTATCCCGGCCAACGGGGCATATTTCGACATAGCGCAGACCTCCACCTGCGCTACGCACAGCTACATGCAGTCTACAGGATTCCTGTATTCTGTCAGGCTCTCTGCCTCAGCTGAATCACATGAAACGTGTGTCATCTTAGCGTCTGGAAGTTGAAACACCCACGTGATAAGGTGACTTCGTAGGAATTTGATTTTGTCGTGTGCACGTCATTGCTTAGGGTGTTGCATTGCTCGCTCACTTACGCGCGCGCTCAGTCATCTCCTAGCAAGTACTTTCCACTTAACTAAGTTTGTCTTCAAGTTCCGGCTGGTTTCGTCATATTAATACGGAAAACTGTGGTGATTATGCGGTTGACCAAAAATCACAGTGTGTGAGCTTTTTGGTATATTTCTAATATGCGATACTCTAAATTTACAAATTTTTTTTTCCTGTTCCACTTAACGTCTGTTCCCTTCCTGTTTGAACCTTGCTAGAATGGCATTATTACATCTGAATTTTTACTCTATTTCAGGTGAGAAAAAATGTTCTTCTTTTTCCGGCAAGGCGATCTCGAAGCCAGCCAGCGGCGTTGTTGTCAACTTAATCCCTGTCTGTCTTGACACAGTCTAACATTTGTTCAACCAAGAACGATTCTTTACTCTACAAAGGTATACGTCGCATCGCAAGACCCACGATATCTTTGCTAAACTTGTTATACATATTGATTTTGCAGCACATATTAATTTGGCTAAAATGACTTGCCAAAAAATATGGACAAAGTTCTGAAGTATCAATGCAATGTCGCTGGCCTTGTCGGGTAGTACGTGTATGTCATGTGTAGGTAAAGATTGTCGAACGGCATTGACGAGCCTGTTGGAGAGAACAAATGACAAATGCGTTTTAGGCCTCGGAGTGCTTTCTTCTGCTGTGATTAACCTCCAAAGTAAAGGTTTTTTCTTTCGTCTCTTGAGGTGGGCGCAACGTGCGTCTCCGCTGCCGCAGCTACTGACTTCGCGAACTACCCCTATGGTACTCCGAACGAAGAGGAGCTCTCCATTGCTCTGAGATGAGCAACTAGCGCTTTGGAGCTGCCTGCCAAATGGCTAAACAGGGCTGGTAGACAGAGAAGAGCCACACCGTTGAAGAAGGTGCTCGTAGCAGTTTCAAGAGTTACAGCTGTGTGGGCTGCAGCGCTTTGGGAAGCTTTCCGCTTCTGGCTTCTTCGTTCACTCGTTTGTGGAGTAAAAAATGAAAATGGAGAGCAGCAGATCTAGCCCAGCCGTGGCGTGCAGGCGGACGCCAGCCAAAGCTAGCCAGCTTGCAAGTTGAATGAAACAAGGCAGATAGGTACTAAGGCTACAGGCACCAACAGCCAGGTACTACGCAGCTAAGGATGAGGAAACACCGTATCTACTCTATGGGCGTCAGGCTATCTAGATCGTTGGGGCAGCAATAGGAAGACAGCAAGAAGGCGGGAAAGGCGCCATTGAGGAGAGGCAGGCGGTGAAAGAGGGCGAGAGAGCAACAGGAGACGATTAGGACCAGCCGTCGTAAGGTCATTTATTACTATACTCGAAACTGCGGTATCACTACCACCATCATGGCCGCCGACCTCCGGTTCCACGGGGGCCTGTGCGATCGCGACCACGACTCGCCGCTATTATAACAGAGAATTGAAAAGAGAGACGCATACAAAGTGAAAAACGTCTCGCGTGTAGGAAGACAGGGAATAACAACGTTGGAGGATCACCGCCAGAACAAAAGCCCAGCGCAGATGCAAAAGACTGTTCCAAATTGGCTTAGATGGGAAACGGGGGTGGCAGGAGTTAGTCGATACCAAAGCGCCGGGAACGAGTGCGGGTCAGGCTCAAATGCACGCTTGTTTGAAGACCCTGAAAAATCCTACAGCGGGGGAGGATGGCACGTATAGGGTGAGTATACATCGATCTCCTTGACGATGTGCTACCGACGGTGTACGAGTCGACCAATAATCCCACGCACGTTCATTTCCCGTTGACTAGCAAAAACAGTCCTCTCAAGTTGCTTTGTCTCGTAGCATAATCTTGTCTTTCTTTATAGAAATAAAGGCCACAGTGATTTGAGATACCCAAAATAAATAATATGTGCAATCAGAATGGCCCTGCTGCGCTCTGTCTGGTCATAGTGATCCTCTACACTTTGGATTAATGTTTGCTTCTTATATCGAATTCGTTCGAGCCGTCCCCAACGCTAGTAACGGTAGTGGTTGTAATGAAAATAGGTCTTCGTCTGCACTACGTTACGCTGTAATAGATCCGAACACACACGTATGTAGAGTCACTGGTAACTGTACCCTATACGAGCGAAGCGGATGAATACCGTGAGGTCCTCTTAGGGCATTTATAAGACGCCTACAATAAGACAAACCTTCTAGAGAGTTGAGCCAAAAGTGTACATCGATAGTATCGTAAGTGTCATGAGAGAGACAAGCGTGCACACGCCCAAAAGGAATTGATCGCCAAGAACTTGATTTGCTTCGAACGTTCCACGATGGGGCGTTCGTGTCGCTGGGTGTACTCGTGGACATCTAAGATAGACAGGCTCGACAAATCGTGAAAAGATAAGTGCCTGTATAGTTGAACACTAATATCCGCAATACTTCACGTAGTAGCACGAGTCTAGACTAGCGACTTTTTTCTCTTTAAGAGTTAGGTATAGCTGGAGGTCATGTTAGGATATGGTTCTGATGGTGAAAGTCGTCAAGGTGGTACGCCTTTAACTATGTTTTCGATCTTCCCCTCCTTCAGAACACATCATTGACCTTTTGATTCGAATATATGTATACATCCTGATCTATAGGCGGTTCCAAAGCCAATATTTTGACGGCTAAAGTTGTAAAATGGTTAGTGCGCATGACATTTATTCGACATGCAGCATAAGATACCCCAGTGGTTGACCTCATCAGCAGGACGGTATCTTGCAGGGTCAATAGAGCCCAAGTTACTTTTGTGTGTAGTACTGCAGTACGCCATCAGTTGCTAAACCTGTCCAAAGTTCGTGTTCTGCTCACCAGCTATTCACTTAATCGTTGACAATGCTGACTGACTGACGACTGTTGTTAGAGGGCTGTCGGAATGCAGCTAGAGGCAGTTACGGTGTGACAAAATCCGCAGAAGTGAGTCGGCTCGTCTGTCCGCTTCTCTCTCCCTCGCGTTGGCGTTCGACAACGACGACGGACGCAGCGACGAGTCCGTTTATCAAACAATAACTGTGGCTGGCTCTGTAAGCGCCAGTCGGTAGGGACCACAGGTCCTGATGGGAGAAACAGCTACCAAACCTTAGTTCTCATCTCTTCTGGGAATAAAAGCGAACACGGAACGGGGTTAGTCGCGGAAAGGGGGTCGGTGTGGCAGCAGTGGCAGCGCTGAATGGAAGGGGAGTTGGCGTGGAGGCAACAATCTCTGCTGTTCCCCATCGCCGACCTTTTCGGCGTACGTCTCTCCTTGCCCCTCATCTTATCGCTGCACCCCTGGTTCTCCTCGGGGCCATTTTTCATTTCGCTACTGCTGCTGCTCTTGCCGCCTCTGCTAACGCCGTGGTCGCTGTTTGTGCTTCACCGCCACTAGCGGCTGGTGCTGCTGCTGTGGCAAAAATGCAGCAGCCGCGCCCGTCGCCCACCCTCTGCTCGGCCCGGTCATAGTGCGCTCCTCCTGCAGCACCATCTTTGAGCTTGTCTAGCCCGCACCCATCCGCTATACAAGGCTCTGGCGCCCACTTTGCTGTGCTGTCGAGTTAGCGAGGGAGACGGTTCAAGGCTTCGGTCGCTTGAAACGGTCGCTTCGCTTCTCGACCACCGCTGGCCGCTTCGACTTTAGGAGCAGCAAGCAAACGAACAGGCGGTGGACTGGGCCACTACAGCATCCATATGGCAACAATCGGTAGTAGAAGGCCAAGCGGTGTGCGTTCAGGGAACGAGGACCAGCAAAAGGGCGAAATAAGGTTGTTCGAGGCTAGTAGAAGAAATAGCAGCAAGGCTTATGTGCGTCAGGCAAAGTGGCGTGCGGGGTTGTGGGAATGGGGGGCAAGAAGTGGCGGCAGTAGCAGCATCAGAAGCAGCAATAGGTCCTTGCTTAGGGCGACAAGTCAGTCACGACAACGAAGGCGGTGGCGGTGGCGGTGGCGGTGGCGGCGGCAGGGACGACAAGGAGCTGCAGTAGCACACAACGAAACGCCAACACGTTGTCTCGAGGACTGGGGTTATGAGAGGGTGAGCTCGTAAGCGAAGGATGAGGACTGAACCAAACGCGCCTTTGCGGCGGCGGGCACCGGTGCTGACATTGGTAACACGGACTTGTGTTACTTGCAAGTCAGCCATCCAGTCAGCTTTCTATCTTGCCTATATGTGTATGTGTGTGTACATATATATATATATATATATATATTTGTATTTTTGTGTGTGTGTGTGCAATGCACACACTCGCAGTATGAACGTATCGGCAACAATAGCTGCTGCTTCTGGAGGTGCAGGCACTGCAACGTTATACGAGGTGAGTCGCTTAAAATGAAGCCAAATGTTGGCTAGGAAGAAATGAAAACCAAGAGGCGTTACCGGCGTGCGAAATGCCAAAGCATGGCTTACTTCTGTTGGCTACCATCCAGATCGTTCTAGCCGTTCCCTGCACAGATTCCCTTCCGCCTTCGTTCCTTGCCCCGTTGACTGAATTGCTCGGATCGAAAAGAAACGTCGGGCCAAGCGAAGTTGTTGATTGGTATTATGAGTAGTAGGTCACAAAGGGGAGAAGTACGTAAGTTATTGCAGTACGGGAAAAATACTTACACTGGAGTGATCAGCCAATTGACCAGTAGTGATAAGAAGCGCAAGTTAGTCTGGGTTTGTTTGTCACCTCAGCGGAAATTAGGATGATTCAAATACCGTATAAGAATTGTGCAGCAGACGCTAAAATGTCGAATGACGAAAATATAATATAATCACATGACTTGCGCAAAAGCCTCATTCACCGCGTTATGAAGCGTTTACTTTTCCTTTATTGTAAAGCAACTTCCCGTCAGTGTTCTAACATATGCAACTAACTTCGGCTTGCTCGAGCTAACGCAAACTGAAACTTAATCATGTAGCGATACGTTAAAAACATGATGTTCAACTTCATGTACATGTTTCATGTAGAGCTTTGATGGGTCTGATGTTGATGTTGCTCATCATTTCGATGTTCTGTCACCGGCCTTACCGTTGCAGTCGTCTAGCGAATAGCTTAACTTCCTGCACAACTTGTTCCCCTCCATCCACATTTATTTGCTACATAACGTTGCCATTTTGAGCAAGATTTGCTCGCTGGGGAAATTCGAGGTGTGCTGTTCGCTGGTGAAGCCACTATCGACTGTTGACTCTGCGTCGTGTTCAGACTACGACTTGCTGTGCAGAGCAGAGTTTTTCCCTACGAAGGCTGGCGTCCCGGTTATCCCCTCAATCTTCTGCGCCCCCGCCACCCGTCCTCGCCATCGTTCGCAAATGGTTGGCGGTCGACGACTTCGGCGTTCTCGGGTGTCACTTTACAGCCTCCAGGAAGGCAGCTGCCAATCCTCAGTGGTTTAGCTATAGTCGACGGACCGCTCGGTCTTTCCGCACGATAAAGTCTATGGACGCGACATCACCGCTACAACAGGACGGCTGCTGTTCGTTTCGTCCAACGGACTGTCAACACACGGCTACTACGATCACTAGGAACTCCTCCACTAGTAGATAGGACCAGCAGGCCGTCTGCAGTAGACGAAGCCGTCAACACAACCGATTTCAATCCCTTGACATTCCTTTATCGCTCGCAGCCCACCGTTTGTGAGTTACAAAACCTGATGAGTTTAATGTTGTGTGAGATATTTCAATCGCAGTGCGGTTTAGCGTCTGACCAAAGCGTCTAGCGTCACAACTACGATCCGATTTCCCCATTTCCGACGACCAGTGATGATAGGGAGACAAACAAAGAGTATAGAGAAGTTGTTCCCAACGAAGGGCATCCGACCATATGCTGAGATACTGGGGCTACTAGAAGAAACCAGAAAAAAATGCTAGTATTACTTAGTTCGAAAAATTACTAACTGCTAGCTTCGTGCGCCTTTTTAATGCCGTCTAACCCATTTACATTTAGAGGTTATCTGCATCCTTTTAGGTTTCAACAAAGAGAATATACGTATACGATAGCCAGTGCTGCCACTGTAAGTACGCATGTGTGGGCTAGCTGTCTGTCTGTCTGTGTCTCTGTTTCACCTTCGATGAGCATCCATATGTACACAGGTATATGTATAGGACATATCCGTGCGGACATCGACTGCTCAATTTGTCGTGGCAACGAGACAAATATTCATAGCAACAATGGTCAATATAGTCAATTAAGTTCGCTTCCTCGCTCAATTGTGTGTTCTCTCATAACTATCGTTGCGATTCCTCCTCCCCTAACCATCCACTTCTGGCGCTTTCTTAGCGCTGCGGAACATGTTCCCTTACAGGTTCAGCAGCGGTAGCCACTGTCATCTGCTTGTCTACCTGTTAAACAGCGTTAGCGACATGATCGATTCGCTTTATCCCATTGCCTGCGCTTACCACGTCAGACCTCTGCTGGCCATTGTAGATTCTGTGGGTTATAGACTACTCTAATCACCAGGAAAACAGGTGGTGCGTCGTTCCGTGTTGGGTGTATGTGTCTATGCATACTTGTATGCCAACAGCTCTACATATACGCATGTTCATCTCTAGGCCTTTATTGATTTCCAGCTTTCGTGCCGCTGTGACGCTGTCGCTCGTATGGAAATGAGAGTAGTTTGTGGCGGTGGTGGCGACGCTGATAGGCGACCTTATCGTCGGCGCCTCTTCTGCTACTCCCAGTGTTCATTATAATCCCCAGCAGCCTTCTTCTAGGCAGCCTGTCCTACATTATGCCACTTCGCTGCTGTCGTTGGCAGAAGGCACAAGGTATTGCGATGTGTATCTATGGAAGGGCCAGCAGTCGCAGCCATCATTACGCCACGACGCGGTCGTAGATACTGGTATTCATATGTAGACATACACATACGTCCAACGACATGAGCGACTAGTGCAGACGCTGGCAGGTATGCTGGAATGAAAACTTCAACGCGGCACGATCTGCGATGGTAAAGTGCATGTATAATCTATCCAGGATAGAGCAGATCGTTCACCGTTAGAAGGAATATCGAGAGTTATCTCACGGATATCATACATATTGGGAAAATGCTAGTATCGTTGTGAGATTAGGGGTCGAACGACTATTGACCTACAGCCAAACGCGATAGGTCGGGCAGTCAGGTGGGATTCGTTGTATCATCGTAGTACGCGCTCGAA
Organism: Varroa destructor; assembly: GCF_002443255.2. NCBI lineage: Eukaryota > Metazoa > Arthropoda > Arachnida > Mesostigmata > Varroidae > Varroa > Varroa destructor. The sequence goes on from NW_019211457.1 coordinate 39,365,970, forward strand.
TCTCAATGCCCGCTGCCAACTACCAAATAGTCCTGCCAGTGGAACTGCGATGCCATGGACATGTTTAAGCATATGGATAAAGTCATTGAATCAATGAGTGCTATGTGCTTTCCTCTCACGCTCGTCACCTGGCCCTATCCGTACGTGGCACACTGAATATATTATCATGCTCGTCACAGCAGTAGTGGAGATGATGGTCAAACTGACGATCACGTAAATTGACGCAGTCAGGACAGGCGGAAGTCAAATGCATGTATACATCTATAGGCCACAGGATAAATTAGCGAAAGCATCAGGTATAGAGAATCAACTTTAGTTAGGTGCAAGCGTAGTAATATTATTTATCTATCTAGTCTATAGTATGGACTATTCAAGTCCATTTGATAGATTATTAACAGACCCCTATAGGTGAAATCGAACAGGGAAAAAGCACTTTTACTAGTAAATTCCGAAGTACAACAGGATAGGTTGGGGAAACGGGAGGGGCGACAGGGGTTGAGAAGTAAGTTAATGGTAAATTCAGAGCAGAAAGTTACATACAGATCCGAGCATTGCTTATAATTTGACACTGTCATGGTATCCGAGCGTTGATTTTTGGTAGTAACGCAGAGAACTATATACTTTTACATTTATTTTATACAAAACTGCGAATCACCCATGAATATATCTCTTGTTAAGAAAGTTTAAGTAATATATTTACGTTCGGGCACGACCAGGGCAAGGTCTATTTAATGTGGGCCGAGTACGGTGTTCGACTTATTTCTGGTGAAACTGTCACTCACTAGTTTCCCATTCCTTTGTCAAGCATCACTCTGAACCAGTCCGTTTCTCCATTTAACAGGCAAATTCCTATTGGGTTAGTTGACTAGGGTGACCCGCCATTACTGCATTATAACATACCTTTCATCTGCATGTAGTTATTACAATCGTAGTTTTCTCCTGTGAATGGCTGCAATTGAGAATCTACATCCTGCTAATCTTAAGCTAATTTCCTCCCACCACCTACAAATTAATCTTTCAAGGCTGTAAGTCTACCTTTGGCCCCTCTCGTTCTACGTTTGCATCTGGCTTTTGCTAATCGATCATGCACACGTATATATAACCTTCGTATAATCATATTGCTAGTCCAACGCGGGCTTCACTGTACGACAGTCATGTATGAACACCTGTTTATCCTTTCCCATCCCGTTGTTGGTAGTAGTGGCGATGGCGAGGTCTGTTGTTTCGCGACGTTATGGGCTCGGCCCCCTTTTATGGGTCAGCTACCCGCAGGCGGTTGTACCGACCGCTTGCGGTTAAGCTAGTGTCAGAATGCGGGCGGGATCTTCTGCGCGATAGAGACCAACCGAAACTCGAGGGAAGCCATTTAGCTTGTACGTAGCTTGACGCGGGCGGGTGACAAGCCGAAAAGTCTACCTACCTGTTCAGAGAGCAGGAGGCCTTTGCCGGCGCGGTGTCAAGCGCTGCCGCGGCCCCGACCCCAGTCAGCCCGCTTGCCTACCTCATCTGGCCTACCCGGAGCAGCAGCCGCTGATGTAAAATGAATAGAGGCGCAACTGGTGTTCATGTCAGCAATGAAGCCAAGTGACGACAACGATGAGGCTTTCGTGTTGACAACAACAATTTAACAGTGAAGTGTGGCCGACGATGGTGATGTGCGTCCGCGCTGCCAGAGAGGTACACGACGAACGAGATGACTGTCTCTCGTGTTAGCAGCTGCGATGACCATGTCTAGTAGGGTCGTTGGATGAGGTTACGATGTGCGGGAGACGATGATGATAGCTTGCCTGGCTTAATAGTAGTTAGACTTTGGCGGATTTGAGTCCGAAATCGACCCCTCGTAGAACGCTATACTTGCAGGTGTCGAGGAGTACGAGTGAGGTGAGCGCTCCCGAACATCGAACGCTAGCTCTATTGGAGATGTACAAGACAAGCGAATGGGACTGAATACCATATATCGGTCGATTTGGTATGATATTGCTCACATTTGAGTGACTATACCGCAGTCGAACTGACCAGTTTCGGCGGTTCTTCATGGAAGCTTCTGAATCGCCTTTCCCAGCTGGCTCTTATTCTCCACGAATGGCTCGTATAACACAAGAGTCATTTCTCTTTCGAGACGAGCCCAATGCGAGAGTACGTATACTAAATGCAAAAAAGAAGAACGTAGGGCTATAAAGTGTAATCAACTATCACTATAACCGTCAGCTTATCTTCCACGCGTCATGTCCAATAGTTGTCGCTTAATATAATAGATTAAAACAAATATTATGCAGAGATGGAAGATACTTTTAAGCGGTATGGAGTGAAGGATGTATATTTTCAACGGGTAACGCTGATAACGAGTTATAGGTCGGGCTAATATGATTAATACGAGAAAACAGTATCAATCTATTAAGTGAAACGTACGAAACAATAGACCAACTTTATAACGTAGATTTGTTCCACGCGTCTTGTTAGGGAAAAAAACTTAGCTATACAAATGTGTTTGTAACTGTGCGGACAAAAGTTTTTTCAGAAGACGGCTGCGACAGATGGTAATACAGATAATTTTCTACGGCGAAATTCACACGGTAATTTTGGAAGTGAGCATACTGCGCTGTTTGAGGACAGCATTTGCCATCTCTCACGGCCAGCCAATGCTAAGTAAACTGGCTAATATCAACGAGTATGTGCGTCTTCTGCGTCTATGTGTCAAGAACGTCCTGCAAGGAACGCATCCAGGCGATTCTTTTGGACTACGAAAATGAAAATGGCCCTGAAAGGCAGCGAGCCATACAGCTTCTCTCGCTAGCACCCCGGCCTGTATCAGCATTTGTCGCCCCGCCAACGTCTAAGGTTCGACGCTAGCTGGTTCGACACCACTTTTGTCGACTGCTGAGTACCCTTTTTGCCTGAGCCACTTTTAAAATTATGTTGCACGGAGCCGGGTCACAGCAGCAGTGCGTACTGGGTGGGAAAGCGAACATTGCCATTGCCTGCGTTCATCTTCGCAGCACTTACCGGGCCGCGCACGGCCGCGACTACGATGGTGTCGAGGCGGCAGACTTCAAGTACGCGGAAATGGCTCGGCATAGCCCCCTAGGGAGCTCTAAGACGCCATGATTAAGTCGCCAGCCCCCTTTGACCCCTTTCGACCTCCGACCCCAACCTTCTACCCGACATTACCACGTCGTACTACCCGCAAATTCCCGCCGTCGCTCCGTCCGAAAATCGAAACGTACTAAGTGCTTAGACTGCTATGAAACCCTATACATTTGTCTTCTTACTGTCTTCCAAGTAATGGCGCCAACGATCCCACGACACGCGCACTAAGGAACAAGAGTTCGCATATAGGTATTGGCCAGACAAAAATTAGAAGCATGCGGTATGTGTCAAAACATATGGGATCACAGAATTAAGCAAGCGACCATATGATTACGCACATGATATGCGCAGCGGTACGGTAGGCTTACTTTATCGTGGTTGCATTGAGCTAGCATTATATACAATTTGGCGGTCGGTGGTACAGTTTACAAAGTTATCCTTTGACTGTTGCCTTTGCATGGTGTAGCGAAGCTCCGTCATGCTTGGCGACAGTCAACCAAGACGAGGGTGTTATGGCATGTGAACAACCAGGGCCTATATCTAGGCCAGTCAGTGATTGGTTAAGTTAGGTTGGCATTTGACCAAAAGCAGTAGTAATTTATTGGCCATTCATAACACCCCGCCATTACCGCAGGATTGCGTCAATCTTGCCGTCGTCGACAACCTGTCGGTATCCACCCTTCACCGTTGCACCCCGGGGGTTTTCCCCCGTTCACCTGCTGTGTCCATTATACCTTCTGTGCGATGCTAGTTGCCACTAAATGTTGGTACCAACTTTCCGAATTACGTTGTGCTTGTCGGGACCACCATCCTTGTTTACAGCTAGCAGCCTGTGATTACCCCTACCAGTTCAGGTCCAGTAGGACGCTCTACGTACGGTCCGTATGTGGGTCGGTACGCTTGCAAATGTCTGTGGCCTATTGCTGGATCAAGTAAGGTATGTGCATATGCCAGATCCTAACCGGCAGCGTTATCGTAAAAATACGATATAGCTTTAGTCGGCCAGCGGTTTCTTTAGTCTACTTGTACACGAATTGGCGTGTAGCAACAGCAACAGCAGCAGACTTGGACGACTGCGGGAAGGTGCAGCTTTCTCAAGGCAAACGCTCGGTACCCGAACGAACCGAGCTGGTTGAGTGATTAAAGGCACGAAGATTATTAAAACCAGCTGCGGTGGCGGAGGGTTAATACAGGGTCTGATCGTCCGACCCATCCAGCGACCCCACTAGCTGACATGCTATTGCTATGAGTAGAATGGGGGGAAAACGCGTAATATGCCGTTGGTGAGGCAACAGCGCTGCTAGCGGCTCCACCAAGGCAAAACTAAGGAAAAGCCTGTGGGTAAGCTGCCAGGCCGCCGGTGCTGATGTTGTGGGGGTGTCTTGCCTGCAAAAGCGGGGAGCTTGCGGGAACTCGATCGCCGTCGCTGAACGAAGGTGGCACGGGCGTTTCAGCTGCTGCTGGTGAAATGTGGGAGTACTATCTATCTACTTGCTTATTGGCTCTTCGCCATTCGCCGCTTGCCGCCTCGCCAGTACGGACGGATGGACGGGCGTCGTCAACAGCGTGAGAGGACCAAGGAACGCAGTTGTGGAAGCCGAGGCAAAGGAGAATGAAGCTGTGGGCAGGGGAAGGGGGCACGGTTGAGCCAGGCAACGGTTGAAGAGGTCGAAGATGGAGACCGCTGGGGAGGTCTGCTTTAGGCCTTCAGGAACCCAATAGGCTGCGTTCGGCCCTGTGGAAACGACAGCGACGAACTGGCAAAGCGGCCAGCAGCTGAGCGAGGACAATTCCTAAAGCAATAGGGTCGATTTTATCGAGTAGTCTTCTCCCTACGACTACTATCGCTGGCTTTGCCCTCTTGCCAGCACAACGCCCTGCTGTCTGGTCGCCTACTGCTGTTGTCACGATTACAGTAGATACTTCGCATTTTAGCCGATGCACATTTTCCACTGAAGTTCGAAATCGTTGGTTTTGTTACTGCCTGCGCGTTTCTCTAGTTTTTTTTTTTTTTTTTTTTTTTAATATAATGCATCTCCGCTGATGATGGATGAAACCATAAATAATGGGTTGATTGAATAAGCTAGATGGCTCAAACTTGTGACTACTTCATAATACGCTATTGTTCCAATAACGTTGAACGTATTTTCGAGATACCACTACTTCAGAAAAACTGAATACTTCTCGTGTTTTCCGCTTGCCGCATTGTTCCGTGTTCTCTATAGAGGAGTATTTAACAGGCGCAAATTTGATAATCACTAACAGGTGGCAGCGACGACACTCACTGTTGGGAATCACTGGATAATAATGACCCAGGTGTGACCTCAGTAAGCCTTAGCTCTTTCGAATATCGGCCAGATAGTAGTTGCTAGCCCGATGGCTATTTTTTTGTACGTCGCATATTGCCTTTCGGTGCGAGCGGGCGGGCGTGCGTTCGGTTGGGCGTTCGGTCGAAGATTAACGCCGGATTGAGTGGCTAGCTGCTGTCAGCCGTTGTCCGCCTGTCGCTGACGGTGGGTTGGGTGACCCAAAACCGTAATAATAATCCATCAATTTGGGTGCGGCGATCGGAGTACGGCCGGCGCCAAAGGCAGCAGGATCGGCACCGTTTTGACATCGATCCCGTCGACCCGTTCGGCTTCGTTCACCCTTATCGGACCCCTATTGCCCTGACGGGCAAATTTTCTTATTGGTGGTGTTCGACTCTTCCTAGCTCCACAACCCTCCTAGCAAACATCCGCTAACGCTCGGGTCTCTATATCACTGGCATCGTTGGCTAGTTGTAACTTGGCTCGTTGGTCTTCCCTCGTACCGTTGCCTGGCGCCGGCTACATGCACTGACGTACTAAGTCCACTTCAGCTGAGTTACGACTGCGACAGATCTTGTTTGGTTGCTGTCTCGACAGAGCTATACCATGGCCATAAAACAACTGGTACCATTGCGGCTGCCGCCGTTCCTTCTAACTTGTGCTGTTGATCCCTCCTACTTGTGCGCGTGTGTTTTGATCTACTAAATTCTAACCAGCTGATCGGCCGGCCTGGCCAGCCAGTCAGCCGAGAGACAAACAGGCACTCGAATAAAAGATTGGCAAACTGGCGTAGTAGAAGGAAGCCGCTCTGCAGCTTTGGGTGCGAACTGGCGTTACTTCAGATGCGGTCTCGTTCGTTCTGATCTTGAAGCAGCTTGTTTAGCCTGGTCTACGCAAAGTAGGGCTGGATTGACGCAGCGTGCAAGAGCTGAGTCGGGGCCTGGCCAGCTGGGAAACGTCTAAGGAGATTTAAGCTTTTCTTTCCAACCAAATACATGAAAATCCAAGCGTTTGCTGATTGGAACGCCCAATTCTGCACAAGCAGTGTTCGAGCACTGGCTGCAGGACTCTTAAGGAAAACAGGAAGGAAAAAAACAGAACAAAAGAAGCCAAAGAAAGAGAGCGCTGCTAATGCGTCTAGTCCATAGTTTTTTCCTTTTCTCCATTTCCGTCGCCTTCTATCCAGATGCCGACGTTAAATGTCGTGTCACGTGTAGACTTAAGACGTCGGCCAGTCTAGCTAAGCACAAATAAAATTGCCCGATTCTTGATTGAGTCTCTTATGGAAAAAGACACTCTACATTCTACTATTCTACTGCGACTCTTCCGGCATGAATGATTGTTACTGATTATCACGTGTCAGTGGAATCGTAACATTAACTAATTGATGCCATTTTTCCTGTCTAGCGATGGACGTCCTTAGAATGGCCATTGCAGCGCAGTCTGCATCCCCAGAGTGCAGACTGGCCCCAAAAATGCTGATTTAAAACCAACTGAAGCACCTCTGTGTGCTATAAGTCCTGTGCACTGCCTGTCCACGCCTCACTAAGACATCACAGCTTTCTAGTGACCGTTTGTCCTATGGATATTTGTGATGTCCCGCTTTTTGACGCGTTGGTGCTGACTGTCTGAGTCTGCCTCCTTTTCTTCCGCAGTGAAACTGATGTTGATGGCTGGCGTATGCACGCATCTAATCTGTCTTCATCCACACTAGCAGCCATCAGCTGCTTCGTCCCCACAGAAAGCCGGACGATTCGTTGGGTTAGGTCGGTGCCCATCGTGACTCATGGCTCTACAGGCTGTTTGCAAGAGCTGTTTTGGTGAGATGCTCATGCCTTCGAAGTCTATCACAACATTTGAGTTCGTACCTCGCCTCTTCGAAAGTAGTCCGTATAGTCCCATTCCACACGTCACTGTCGCCATAAAATTCGACGTGATACCGACCTTCTTTTGAAGAACGTTTTCTATTTACCGGAGTTTTAAATTGACGGCAAAACGAGAAGCGATGGAGGATTAGTCTAGAAGCACAGTAACCTTGCCTAGCGACTAACGTAACTAGCACTAGCGCAAATACCGCTGCTATCGTGGCCAGTCGATTGGTACTGTGTAATGAGAAAAGCTTGTCGCATGTCTCGTGTTCTTCTACCTGCTTCATCGGGCCTATGGCCTGCTCATAGTAAACGGCAGAGTAGAGCAGAAAGCAGATCATGACAGCGGACGGGGCCAAACGATGGAAAAGCCCGCTTTCGAGAAGGCTGACACAAATAGTGTTACCGGTGGTGGCGTCAACAGCCTGGAGGAGTCTAGAACCTGGAGCAGTCTGAGCCTCTGTGTGACATCAGGTAGGCAGACAGAAGTTGTTCGAACGCTCGAAGTCTGCAGCCCCATGGTGAGGTCGTGAAACAGCGGCACAGTACTAGTAATGTGGTGTGATGCAGTAAGGGGATGGAAAGCTGAGTTGTTATAGAGGCAACGGGGCAGTGCAGCTCGATCTGACGGGGCAGTCATCCTGCTCAGCCTCTCGCGCCTTCTCTTGACCCCGTTGGCGGTTGTCGACCGATGGGACAACGTAAAGCAGGCACGTATGTTACTGAGTGCTTAGCAGTTGTGGAGCTGCTGCTGCAGTGGCAAAGCCTGTCGTTTCTCCGTCTGTCTATTCTGCCGCTCGCATAGCCAAGCCAGTAGCGCCGTTTGATGCCGTTGGTTGTAGGACACTTGCGTCTTGCGTTGCCACTAGTAGTAACGGCTGGAAGCGAGAACTGCGAGAACTACGGGGCAGCTAGGCAAGCAGCACGGAACACGGTCGGTGATCAATCACTGTACTCCAAGTAGAAAGCCAGCTAGAAAGACCCAAGCCCCTTGACCCCCTGCATCCCTTAGAATCCGCCGCTATGGCCACTCCTCCCTCAAACCCTTCGCAAGCTTCCGCTTGGCCTTCGTGTGCGCAGGCTTTTCTCTCTTCGGTTATACCACTTCGTCCGTTTTCGCCCTCTTGAAACCGCCGCTAGTCGACCGCACCGTTTCCCAGTCTGTGGGTTCTCCTCTGGGTCCGTTCGTTCGTCGGTTGATCTCGTAGAGTGTTGGGCTGGCCCAATCTAGCCCCCTTCTGTAAGCATCATGGCAGCCATCGAAATTGGAAGCTGCTTTAAAAGTCGCTACAGCAACGTAGTACCACAGTGGTTGGAGTAGCACCGAACAGTAACCTCTGTCCGCTACTCTCAATACTTTCTTTTCACTCTATTCTTTGAAAGCTAAAGCCAGGAATCAAGGCCTTCTCGTCAGAAGACTAACAGCATAGAGCATAGTGCCGCTCTTGAAGACTCACGTAAATCGTACTTCTATAGAAGAGAAAGAAGGAGGTACACGTGACTATTTAGCAGCGATCTGTAGTACATTTTCGATTCGCAGATAAGAGTCTTGTGCAATTTCGTCGACAATTGCATATCTTTTATATCTGGCCTGTTGTTCTTTTTTGAGTAAATTACAATTAAAATCTCAATAGATAAACACACCTCACCAGACACATGCGTCGATCTTTATGGCTAAAACTCTTAGGGTAGCAACGTCACGTATTTAATCGCAAAACAACGATACCTTCATGTACCCTTAGCTCGGTGCCTAGACAATATTTTCGAAATGTCCACAACAATATCAAGTTGCCTATTTCTTAATATTATAAGCATACACGTGTAATTATCTATCGGCGACTGACCGTAAGCTCGAAGCAAACTCTAGCTGGACGCCAGGTTTAGCTCAACCATTGTAGCTAGGTATGTTTGCAATGGTTTTTGCCAAAACACCAAATTCGGACTCGTTGAATAAACAGACTTCCAAAAGAAGTAGTTTCATGTTTTTGGAGTGCTGTTGCTGTAGATGATGGGACAATTTGACCGGGGGATTCTCCGGTTGGAGGGAAAGTTAGAAGGTCGGACTGCTGGTGGGTGGCTGCCGAAGGCCGGTGGCCGCCGGTGGTCGAGGTCAGTGGTCGTCACGGCTGCTGGGTCTGAGTTTTTGGGTCACTTTCGGGTGTCCTTTTTGGTGTCGTAGTATATTATTGATAAGGTTTCGACTCCTCTTATTGTTGGATGCGTTCTTTTTCGACAACGACGAGGACGACGGCGATGCTATCGTTCGCCGTCGCCGACGAGGGAATAGTTGGGAAAGAAAAAGAGGGTCGTTCAGTGGGCAACGCTGTACAATATCGCCTTTTCATTGTGCTGCGACTTAACAAGGATATCCCTTTTCAATTGTTCCCTCTCCGGTCTTTCTTCGTAGCCTTAATGTATTTCTTTGCTTTGACGCAGGAGCCTCCTCGGCTTCCTCGTTCCCGATGTCGCTTCTGAGCTGCTACGGATTGCTATTTTACCATCATCCTTTTGCCAGCGACCAAAACGAAACAACCTTGATGGGCTGACCGATTCCACAACTTGGTACGCTGCTACAGTAAACTAACTCAGTCCCCCTGTTCTCGAATCTGCTGTAATCGAAGGGAGAGGCTGGCAGGCAGTCATGGTTTGGCTGTAAGTGTGAAAGATTATCTTACTTATATCCATTATTATTCGCTTACATCGTAGTGCTTCCTGTCAACGTACTGCATGATGGACGGCCACAGCAGTTCTAATAGCATACGTGGTGAAAAGGCAGAGAGATACAGATATTACTCACGATTCGTAACCCACTGTTATACCTGTAATAGCTTAAAGTTATATTAGAATTACGGGTGTTGTTACGTCTACGTGAGGTTGCCATCGCTTTGATAAATGTTCACGTAGCTCACAAAAAAAGTGTATAAAGACGTAAAGGAGCATTAGGCAAGGGAAAATTTACTATTACGTCTAATATAGCACCAGCACAGAGGAAATAACGCATATTCATAGCACTTGCACTTGAAATAAGCTGTTTTACCTTATGTCAAGCTGTAGCAAAGATTATGGAGAAATCTCTAGCTTGAGCTACTTTTTACCCTTGCACTACACTAGTACAAAGAATGTTTGTCTTCCTTTCATCATCGTAATGAAGCATGTTGGTTAATTGTCTCAGTGTATATTCGACTGGCATGATCGTCTTCCTTTCCTTTGTCCCTTTCAGCCGCTCGCTCCGTCTGATGCCGTTTCGCTAGGTTTTGGATAGGTCTACGTGCCTTTGTGTTTCCTGTTCTCAAACTCAATTGGGCAAGGCGTAGGTTAAGCAATCTCCTGTCGCTCGTTGTTCTGTATGCCACGGTCGCCAACCTGTTTTCCTGCCAGCCGCAGCTGCCAGGCTGGCGCACTCATAATGTTGAGATCATATGAAAGACCAGTGCGCCAGCCGGTGCTCTGCCATCGAGTAGTGCACGAGTTGCATATCCTAGCCATCACGACCATGGGGCGATACGGGGTGTTGGCGTGGCCCTAGGCGCAGTTTGCGCGTCGTGCGCGCAAACTGCACCAACCGCCCCACTGCGCCTTCCGTCGTCTCAAACCAGCTCGATGTTGAACACTAAGTGGCTCCGCGGGCGCCTTGAGATTGCGCTGAGGCGGCAAGGCTTCCTTTCTCGTCACTCATGCCCACCCTCTTTCCCAGTCCTTCCTTTCATGCTAGTGTCTTGCTTAGTTGCCTCACCACAGAACGACGTGGACGCATAAGGCGCGGCGCGTGCAAGCAGTAAGAGCGGCAGCGGTAGGCACTCGGCTGGGCAGAATGCGCTCCCGTTTCGGTTGCAGGCAAACGAAGCTTCCGAGTTGCCTGAAGAAGCTGACGACCAAGCAGGGTTCTGCGATGCATTAACTGATTGAAATGGCGTGTTTCGTAATTCGTTTCTCGTGTCCCCACCATCACCGCTATCGTTAGTGCCGCTGCTGCTGCCAGTGTCTGCGCTCGAATTCAGCTGGTTGAATTCTCGTGAGGTTGCTACTTCACTTCTGCTGTTGTTACCACCTTTGCCGCTGTTTTCACTGCGGCCGCGTCACTCGTCCTTTGTTTAGCGACACCTTCATTACGTTCAGCCGCAGCATGTCTCCGAGCTGTTGCATACATGCCCAGCTTCATTGGTTTGTCCGAGGCGTGCTTGCATCGCTCTACACTGACGTTGCCGACTTTCAAAGTGAAACAGCGTTCGGACACGTCGACGCATGATACGTTGCACTTTTCCCGTACAACTAGGCACTCATCGAGCATACATGTATGTCGCCATCGTGGGTCGGAAGTTTTGTCTCTCCTCGTATCTTCTTTATCTACTATTGGTACTATAACAACTGCGGGCCTTCGTGTGTTGTCGATGGAATCCCCTTTGGACAGTAGCAGCGGCGGCGATACCGTTGGAGACTGTGGGGGCGGCTTATGGCGTTGGTCATCAGTAACTATGAGGCTGTCCGTCCTGATGTCTGTGCTCCAGTAGCAATGATCGTAGCAGGAGCGACTCTCTCCAGAAGTGAGTGTCCTGATCGGCTTCGCTTGGACTACCCATGCTACGCTTTTCAGTGAAGCAGCACTAGAAACTCTAGTTTCAACTCTTTTGCCCGTAGGGAAAAGGGAGATACTCCGCAGCGTAATCTGGACAGCGATCAACACGTCCCACTTGGCGTCACGTAGCAAAGTGCTTACCCCATTGCCCTGCCCCTCCTCCCCCCAGATGTCGCAGTTAGTGTCCTTCTTTCTCTTTTCTCCCGGCTCTGATCAAATCACAATTAGACCAACAGCTAGTAGGGATAACCGGTAGTAGCAACGGCTAGAAGCCGTTGCTGACGCGGTCGCAGTTGACTGCTTCACGCGGCGCTAGGTAGTGGCGCGCTTGTCCCCTGAGCTAATGCGATCAGGGAAGGCACAGTTACAATGATCGAGGTGCTGCTGCTACCGGTACCGGCTCGATGCTTGCCTCTGCAATAGTAGAATGACAACGCAGCTCTTATCAATAGGTGGTTTGTGTGACTATGCTGCTAGCAGTCGGTTTGTTCCGTCATTGTAGTTCGAGCCGTTAAATCGTAACGCATTAGCCATAATTAAATTTAAATTCCACACCCGCTAAGTGGCTGTTGAGTGGAGCAGGCAGTGTGTGAAAATCAACAACGAAGTGGTTCCGTCACTATAGAACATGGTCCGTTCGAGTCTCGAGTTGGCCGTTCCTTTTCGATTGATAAGCAACTGCCGGAGCGCGGACAAATCCCACGATTTCGAGTTACGTTGCTCAGTTCGTAGCGGTTCGTAACGCGATAGACGCGCCGTAGCCGTCCGACTGCTGACAACTGTCGAACCGGAAAATTTAAAATAATAGCTCCGCTTCGCTGATGACCGGCAATTGTGGGTAGTGCGCATCAGGTCGTCTCAGATCCGCGAGGGTGTTTCAGCCGTTGGTGGTCGGGCGTTCAGCGCAAAACTCCTTGTTGGTGTAACCCTCGCTGCAACCACTACCTTAATAACGATCATGTCTTTCTTTGGGTGCTGACGGCAATGGTTGAAAGCAGCCAATTTTTCGACGGCGCCACTTCCCCCCGGCCGGCCGTGAGCTAACGCTGCGACCCCAATTGCAAACTAACCGATCGACGATGTACGAACCAGCCAACCGACGTTTGCCAGATTCCACCTTCCACGCGTCGCGGGCAATAGAAGCCATAGTCGTTCGAATGTTCTCAGAGCGAAAGAGCTCCGCTTCAATATTGTCGAAGGCGATGAGGCACGCAAGGTCGACGTGACTGCGGCCTCTGATCATCCGAAACCTTAGCGAATGCTGAGCGAATGAACTGAACGGTTACAGCAGCCGCTAGTAGCTCCCACCGATTTGACGGGACGAGTCGGGCCCTAGAGGGACTTTATGGGTCCGAAGGCTTCAGGGGCTCTTCTTTGCAACGCACGGCGTCGCCAGATAACAGCGGAAGGCCAAGCCGACCTCAGTCAGGTTCCCTCAGCATCCGTCAGGAACCACCCTGTGACGACACGGCGACGGGAGCAGTGACTATGTTGAGAGATTGAGGCGCTGATCGTGATGCTCCACTTACTGTCAAGTTACATGGTAGAGCTACTGCGACCAAGTAACGATTCGAACCGATGACATAAAATTTTGATTAGGGTAACGCTGTCTGTTACGTTAGAATTCTTGGGCTAATTCTGAAATGGAGGACGGAGCGGACCGACAGATCTAGCTCATAAACCCTCTCCTCTCTTAGGCGTAAAAACACGGCGAGGCGATCGCTGATGGTCGCCCAAGTTAACTGGCACCACGGCAGCGTCGCGCTGCCCAAGTAAGCGGATCCCTCTGCGATAAAATTTATAACTGCAAACTACACACAAAGTTATCGGATCCAGCTGTAAATTGTATCCGGGAGACGTTCGTGTCACGATCCCAGTCTTCGGTTTGTGTGTCTTTGGTTAGTGCTCGACAGCTTTCTGGATTCGAAAACAGAGGATTCTTTTTTTGCACAGTTTGATTAAGCGATACCAGCAGACGCGACAACAACAAACAGTTTCGGGAATAATTTCAGGAACAATGAACAGGTGGTATAACAATGTTCTTCTATGTGTAGCAAACATTGATTCTTTATCCAACTGACTCATCCGATAAAACATGTAGTTAACTGAGATAATGCTTTCCAATATGTCCCTTGACGATTATAGACGCCAAAATATACATATATCAGTTCAAAGGTTATGTGTAACGAGATATGATGTCTTCACGAGAATTCGACCACGGAACAAGCGTATGACGGAATATATTTAAAAATTATTGTTATATATACATCGATTTCATCTGAATTATATTAGGGAAGTTAGATATATGGTTGTCTTAGGTACCGTTGACTGGATCATGCATGTACAAGCTCTTTCCGCAGGTCGATCAAAGCCGGTTTAATGAACACACTTCACCGTGTGGTTTGCAATCCTCACGACCTCAAGTCGTCGCCTACCTAAAGCTTAGCAGACATTTGCTGTGGACATCAAGGCAGCACGTCTCACTTTCGTCCACCGTCCGCTATTCATCCATTGCGCCCTCTCTTCGTTCCTGCCGATTCTCACTATGGTATCACACCTACCTCACTGGACGAATTGCAGATTGCGAAAAGCTAACCCTCATTTCAAGCAGCTGGTTAGTGCCATTTGGGTATAAACTGTAGAAATCATAGATGCTCTGATATCCCTTCGATGCCATTCCCTGACCGCAAGTGCTTTTGGAACCTCGGAAAGCAAGCTGGCAGAAAAAGCTGACGCACTCGTATGAGCACTGCTGTGGCTAGTCGTACCGCACCTCAAGTAGTACTCAATGCCTAGAGAACAGCCAGTCAACTCGAACGTCATCTTGCGTAGACCTTGTTCGTTGTCCGCTGTCGGGCTGGAAAATGACAAATGGCGGTCTCTGCTCCGTGGGGTTAGTGGGCTATGGTTGCACTGCGGCCGGATACTGCCAGGACCGGCCATGGCCGCCGTCAGTGGACGCAAAGCGCAAGAGAAAGGGGAAGGAAAAAGAGAAGAACAAGTATAATCCGATGCTGCAGCTTTGTGTGCACTGGGCATTCTGCGCAGGGTCATCATGCGCTTTTGTCCTTTATTGAAGCGCGCCTGGTAAAGAGAGGCACCCTCGCGGCACGGACGCGGCTGGCCATCTTCTAGGTAACCGGCTGATGGGTCAGCTTGTAGTCGAAGGCAGGCTTCAGTAGTGGTGAAGGTACCAGCGTCGTGGTGATTTTATGGACGACCGAAGTCCTACAGGTTCAAACAGATTGCAGGGCGACAACCAGGCAGGCAACTGGACGCAGGCACGCCTGGTCGACCTTATTCTATCGTAGCGGACCGACGATCAGCGTTGTTGCTGGCTGATTTCGACACGAAGCACTAAGCAAAGAAGCTGGATGCCTTTTGGAGATCATGCAAAGGATGATTGGCGCTGCTCACCACCCAGTACCTGCGACTGTTTACTTCAGACGGTGTTTGCGTTAAAGCATCAGAGGTGTGAGTCGTTTTGGTTCTTAGATTAGGGTAGTAAGTCGGGCAGTAAGCTGCTGGCCAGCAATTAACATCCTGCCATTTTTTCTTTTAATCAATAAACATCGAATGTTTCGTCCAGCCTTTCAATACTATACATGGTGCTGCCGCCGGCGCCTCATCGCAGTGGATGGTTGGACTCGTATTCGGAAGTTAATTAAAGGGCTAGAGACTCTAAATAGGGTAGCTGACACATTACATTACGTATTGCAGTACCTTTTCCATCGAAACCCTTCTGGATAACAGCGCGAGAAAGAAAACACTTTGAGATGATACGAAATGTCGTATGATCATACCATATAAGCTACGCGATCAATCAATTAATCATGAATATCTTATGGCATTAGTAGCAGCAGAGCCTGTTTCGAACTTCTTGGTCACCTGTCAGCCAGACAGCCGGCCACTCACGGAATGATTTACTAGACACTGTGTAGCAGGCGGTTATTATATCTAGATCTAAACTGCATTATTCATTGCATACAGAAAGTGCCACCGTATCATAAACATATATCACTATAGTTTATATGGATGGTGTTCACGCACGAAAGTAACCCAAACACATTGGCCTGTGTCTCACCGATAGCGAGTTAGGTACCGTCGTAGTAGATAGTGTGCCCCCTAATAGAATATGGGCAAGGGCGTGATAGCGTGGATGGCCTCCTGTGTATTGTGTTGCATATGGGAATTTCGTGCTAAAACATCTATCGCTAATACATTCACGTTGCAGGTAACACTGCTAGCGCAGCAGCGGCAGTGTAAAATCATTGTCACACAAAACCCCCATTCTGCTCCTGTTGTCGTCTCGATTGCCGCCTACGAGGGCAAAAAGAGCCGATTGAAGCATTCAACGTTGCCAGCAATGGCCGTTTTTCTTTCACGGCCCACAGACGCTCCAATTAGCTAGTCATTAAAAGCGCGAGGAAGGGCCGGTCGAGAATCGGACGAAATGAGTCCGACTACAAAAACCACTCCTGGCGCTCAGCCACTCGGTTGCGGGGAAGGGGGATGCAATGCAGCAGCTGCTCCTTCCGAGCCTAAACGACGCACCGCTGCGGCCAAAACGCAACGCATCATATAGGTCAAAGCACTGCTGTTGCCGCTTACCGAGCGCCGCTGGTGTTACTGCAGCATAAGCGCACCGTCTGCCTTCCATTGTATCATTGGTAATGGTGGTGCCTGCATCTGGGAAACAAAGTGGAGTAAAGGACGAGCATGACCTGGTAACAGTGGCAGGACTAACAGGGCACGGGTAGGAATTCTATATCGCGACGACCATGACGATTTGGCAATGAGACAACTCGTGATAGTATGGTTCCCTTAGCCATCCCATAGAAGAACGAAACAGGTGGATTTCGATGATAAAAAGAAGAACTGATCTAATTTGAACAGCAATGCCACTTAATTTGCTGACTGTTACCCTTGAGGTAACACATGCGTCTACCCACAATTCTTTCTCTGCCCTCATCTTTCACCCGGGTTGCGGAAATCATGGCGGGCGGGCGGGTGAACAAGGGAAAAATCGAGGGATACGTGTGAGAACGTAAGTAAGGGCTAGAGCGGAGTTAGAGAGTAGGGGGTCGTGTGTGGAAACGACTAGCGCCGTTGACCCAGGCCCTGAGAATCATCGAAGGCCACCAGGCGAATTAACCTCCGAGGGTTTGGTGCCATGAGCCAGTGAGGGAGCCTCGTACCGCATCGGCACCGCTGAGGCAGTGGGTCTTATCACTTTTTATGCGTGCAATGACGGCGCCAATGGTAGCGGCCCGCAAAACAGAGCAGAAGCTTGCGGGAAGGTTTTGTGAGTCTCGACTCGAAAACAGAAAAAGAACGCTCTCACACGACCATTTTTCAACCGCTTTCTTCTTTTCCCCTTCTCTCACTGTTGCTCGTCTATTACATGTGTTCTCCGATCCAATCAGGTGTACTCCATGTAGACAGGTACTGCGAATTAGGTGCAGCATGTCCTTATCGCGAATGACATTAATAAGTCATGTCCAATAGAAAAAAATTACACAACCTGATGTCGTGTGCTATTATGTTCAAAGAAATATTTTTACATTAAGGATAAGAGAAAAACATATGAAAGTATTCGTTGAGCGTTTGGAGAACATCATTTATGGGTCTATAACAAACTGATCCTTTTTTTAAAAAAGATACTTCGTAGCGTTTCAATGAATCGAATGTAAAGCAAGCCCTACTTCGTCTTATCTCAATCTCTTTTGTTTTTTTTATTTATATATTTAGCGAATCGGTTCAGGTGGTATTTGTCATCATTGGCACAATCAAACACGTCTATAATTTAAAGACCGTTGGGAATTCGTACATTGGTAGTTTGTCGTGGTATCCTTCGACTGTCTGTTACAAGTTTTTTCGACGTCCTTCACAAGCGACATACGAAAAAGGCCTGTCGGCCATATCACGACAACAACTAATAAGCAGTTTTAGTTGCTGCGGTCTCTGTCGTTGTGGCTTCAACGGTTGATGACGACTGGCTTCTCTCGCGCAACTACAATGGTCTTCAAGCATTGCCCCCTCCCTTAATGTAGTCGCCCCCTACCGCCGCACCGACTACCGCGTAGGTTACCGGTGCCGAAGAAGTACATCAGATGAAGCCGAGGAAGCAGACAACAACGGTCACATAATTGAATCAGGACATTCAGCATCTCTTCCGCCTCCTTTGCGGTATCTCCGTCTGTGGCGGCGGAGTAGCTGTCTACAGGCCTAGCTAGTGAACATGAAGGGAAGAGCCACTGTTCATAAGAACGATGTACGAGCGAACAAGCGGACTAACTAACACGAACGCAATCCGCGTTCAATATCGTTCAATTGCCGAAGAGAAGAGAGACAAAGCGAGGACAACCCCACTACTCAACATAGGGCAATCGAAGATATACCTATCCTAGTTGCCGTTTTCAAGATCAACTGAAGTTCATTAAACTATCCTTTTTGATTGGTGTGGACCCAGCAGGAATGTATATCTATTCATGCTATGAGAGCCGTGTGCAGTTATCATTGAGATGACGGTCATTGCCCATCGCAAGAAGCAGCTCCCTTAAGCTCCCATAGACTTGCCGGCGTCTGCGAGCGGCGTTAGCGAGCCGCCACTGGTTATTTGAAAGATTGTTTTGATGTAGAGACAACAATCTTTTTTCTATATCAGCATTTATGGGTTACTATTATCTCAGCAATCCTGTAACCATTATAGCGCAACAGAGCTAGACAAAGGTATAATTATACAGTCTGGTAAACTGCCGTAGCTAGCTAGAAATCGTAGCATGGTGTGATTCACAGTAATCTATTAGTGCTTACAGATAGTTAGTTATAAAAATAAATAGATTTTTTAGGTAATTAGGCTTAATCGTGATATTCAATATAGGAGTAAATTTTATTTTAAAAGCATGTATAGTCAGGCGCTTGTATGCACTTTTGCCTCCCCTCTCCTTTCGTAGAGTTTTCTTTTTTCCTTCCTGGTTGGCCGTGGATTTCCTGTGAGTATTTCAGTGTGTAGTACAGTTAATTAATAACATTCAAGGTAGACTTTTGCCAAACAAGAAACAACTATATGTATGCTTCGAGTGGAATGTATAAATGTGAGGAGCGATTTGGGGTCAGGGATGGGCTTAAGTCGTGTCTTTCGCTCTTTTGCGGCATTGCGGATAGAAATATGAAAGTTGTGTGGGGCACAGTGTGCTATCATAGCTAGACCGACCCAGATCACTTCACAGGTATCGTAAGCCCCTTTTCGGGACAGCAGCAGCAGTGAATAGTCGGAAACTAAGACATGGTGGCCAGGCGTTAAACGACAGCACCTGACGTATAGGACCGCCGAGTATTCAAGAAGGATTCGAGGCTCGTACCGCTGGCTGGCATAATTATTGCCAACCACAATGCACAACTGAAATGGACCTTTCTAGAGTCCATGTGTGTGTGTGTGTGTGTGTGTCAGTTTGTGTGTGTTTGTGCCAGTAGACTGAACAGCCAAAGACGATCTGTCCAACCTTATAACTTAACAGGCTCAGGCCAGGGTAAACGAAGCAGACAAGACCGTTTCTTGGGGGTAGCAGAATGCCTTATATTTCCTCGCGCGACGACTGCTTGCTTCAGGATGAATGCAACAAACGCAATTACCTTGAGGCATCCGTTCACATTAGGATCCAACAACGGAGAGCTGGGCAAGGGCCTACCGGTCAGCGACAGAACGCGAGAGGAGGGTAGATTCAAGATAGAGAGAGAGAGAGATGCGTAGGAGAGGTCGCGTGAAATGGTGGGCATGGGCTTACTCTTCCTGCCCCGATGGAAACAGACGGGGCAATGCGATGGCAGCCAACGAAGCGAAGGTGTCGCTAGGCCAAGTTTCCAGTTATGCCTCCTGCTGGTATTCCCTCTTCCTGTGTGATAGTAAAAGCTGGCTCGTCTGGACCCGACTCCTGCGGGTTCTCTGGAACTGAACTCGAAGAGTACCACTTGCTGGTTTGCCTTGCTGCCTGCGGTTTCTGCCGTGCCTGCCACGAAAGATGGCAGGAGATTTATGCTGAAAAGAAACCGCTGAGACACTTATGTAGCCCAGACCAACAAACGAGCCACAGACAGAAAGACGAACGAGAGGGACGGAGGCTTGAAGGCTCCAAGGCCCGCAGCTCGATGTTACGCTCACGATTTCTGTCTGCATTGCCCGCTCAACTTCGTCTAAGTGTGTATAGGGGTATACACTGTGGTTATATTCGATAGAGGACAACCTGGCGAAAGCAGAGGACGCCGAAACCAGCAGGATAACGGCTGGACAAGTAGACGATGAATTTGTACCGGCATGGACGCGGACAGAACCAGTAACGCTGGGTTGGCCGGTCGCTATTGCATCATATATCTCCGCCGGTCGCCATACGGAACAGTGTCGTTGAAGTATAGAATGGGTAGCTGCCGGCAATTGCTTGACTAAGAGCAGTCATGGTGGCTTAGTTTTCTATTGTATTGCAAGCGCAGCTCGGCGCAGAAGAGCGCCGTGGACAATCAATATCATGTAAAAATAATTTCTATCATAAAGTCAGTGACGTATCTGCTTTTATTTTGATTGTTATTGAAACTAATGGAACTACCTAACTGTATCTCAGTAGTTATTACTAAGGTGTTATTTCAGTCATACATGAGCTTCTTTTTTAAATGCATTATCCATTATATATTGGCTCATTAACCGGCGTCGCTGGAGACAAAGATTTCTTCAGTCTTTCTCTTCTCAATATCTTTAGTTCTTCACAACATTTTTCATCACTAGCTTAGTAAATGATAGCAACCAGTAGTCAGACTCGTGTTTAAGAGTAAGTCCAATTAATTTAGTAACTATGTTATTACCGGAACAGTTAATTCATCGTAAATTCCTTGGAAATATCTCGTCACATGTTTCAGCATGTTGTCTCTATTTATTTGTCCAGAGTTATTATTTAGTTAATTTTCATCAGTATCATTTTTACTGCAAAATGACGACAAAACGAGTCTGGGTAGCCTATTCGCTTTGGTCAGCGACAATGGTCCTGATATTTGAATAGATGGGCACGTAGCTAATCACAGATACATGTAACATATCTGGGAAAATGCATACAAGGCGCAGCACATACGGTGCTGGGACAGTGCACGTTTTACAAGATATGAAAGTATTTCTGTATCATGCATGTATGTATAAACTTTCAATATGATTCCACTGGCCTAGCTAGCTAGCTGGATTACTCTAAGTGGCAAACGCCGATTAAACAGTGGAAAGAAAAAGTCGAGTAAGTTTGGTTGCATCAAAAGCTGTTGGTTCGGCCCGACTAACCTTCTTTTGCATTCCTCCTAGTGCGAGCGTAGTCGCAATAGCTAGCGAGCGGCGGCCTCGCTTGGCAGCGCTTTCCACCGCTGGCGATCCCATCAGCTTCAAAACTTCACAACCCCCAGCCTCCGTTTCCCCCTTGTTGGCACGTCGTCTGTAGCGTCGAAGCGGAGAGGCGCTGCTTGACTAGGTCTGACGAAGAAGAGTTCAGAGGAGAGAGCACTCCTGCTGCTTTGCGTTCTCGACTACTACCGCTGCCAAGGATTGAGGGAGGTCATAGAGCGTGGTGTGGGACGGGCCGACGACGAAGGCATTCTTCATCATCGTCGGTTCCGCTACTCACACATAACGAACGAAAACACGGCCGTCCACCCGCGGCCATACACACCACCAGGCATACACTCATACACAGCCGAACCCAAAGCGCCCCCACGCTAGTCGGCTAGCCCAAGCAATCAATAGAAAAATAGGGGCAATTTTAGATCTGGAATGAGTGAGGACCAATAGTTCAGGCGAGTCCGGGTAGCACATACCGTCGATCTCATAGTTAAGTATGGAAGAATTGCTGAACCTTGCCCTATTTGCTTGGATTAGCAAAGTCAACAGTTTATACCACTTAGGCGAGATTATCGTTTTTCTGAAGAACTGAAAATTATTTTAATCATTCGGGAGAATTTTTCCTGGTTAAATAACTTTATCAACGCAAAATGATTGTGTTGTATAGAGACAGAATAGATCACATATTCTGCATGGCATTAACCGTCTACGACGACCGTCAGCCGTTTTAATGAACCCTGAACCGCGCTGTAATTGGCCTTCAGCGGAAGCATCAGCACTAGGAGGGCGCGATTCTTTTAAGTTGACAAAAAATTCAAAATACACCGGCTTGCTTACCAGGCAGTCAGGCTGGGCAATCGTGAACCCCCACATATTCTTACTTTAAAGATATAGCTTAATTGTCGTAATCAAATCACCACCCTACCAGTATAAAAACTATAGCTAGGTCTCGACGCTGAGAAGCTTCATCTTTAGTGAAGAGCTTATAAACAATATCTGTCTAGCAGCCACGTTAAGTAGTGCACACAGGATTCAACTCATCAGCAACTGCCGTTACTTCTTATAATATAAGTTGAATGTTTGCGCGTGGAATCGTCATTGCCCTCGATTTGCTAATTGCGAAAATGAATCGAATCACACTTTTCGAGAACTAATGGGCTCCCGTATGTCTGAAGCGCGCAAGCAATGCTAGAGAAAGCAAGTCAGCTCGTAGGCACCAATAAATGGAAATGTTTGACAAGCCTTGAATACCGCAACCATTGATGGTCCTGAATCCCCTTATGGCAAGAGCGACGCAATGGGTCGATGAAGCGATAAGGACTTCGATGTGGATTCAAAGGGGTTGAGTTCGCCAAAGAGAGGCCTCTCTGTTTGCAGGAAGCTCATCGAACGTGCGATGCGCCTCACAAATAGGAACCCACACGCACTCAAAAATACCCAGAGGCATCATTGAACTCTGGTCTCTCCCGATGCTTCGTTTCGACAAGGTTACTGGCTCTTCATTCTTCAAAAGTCAAGTCCTCACCCCTCGTGGCTTTCTTTGCTTCGATCGGCTCCAATACCCCTTCCGTGCATGCCGGCTAGTAGTCTTACGCTCTCTCTCACCTTATGTGTACCTGTATACACGAGACGCGTGTAGGGCGAGCTTACCAGCGACGACGACCGCTGATACGACTACGATCCAACTACTAACGCGACGATGCAAACGGCGTCGTCTAACCGTTCAAGAAACCGACACGGACAGACAGAGTTTGCTAGAGACCGCGCTGTCTGTCAAGCTGCCTTGCTGCATGCCGCATTGTCACTTGTTTCGGACGCTTGGCAACCTCAAGGCGACCTCATGAATAAATTTTGCTTTTATCGTGTCATTCGCTCCGGCTTTCGCTCTATCTTGCTATTTCTTTCTCACTTATCCTGCCCATGGCTTTCCCGCCGGTGGCAGTTCTTGCTCTGTGCCTCCCCTTCTTTCGTATCTTACGGCTTCCTCACACGTCGCCCCGTTTCCCGTCCGGTGGTCGCCCTTATCCTCGCCCCCATCCTCGCTCTCGTCGTGCCCCGCAAGTCGGTGTGCGTCTGTGGCCCTGTATGTGGGAGGCTGCTCGCCACTGCCGCCGTCGTCTGAGTGAGGCGTAATGATTCGACTTTCTTCATTTTATATCTCACCCGTCGACTCCCCATTCCGTCGGTCGCTTGCTGGTTGCCAGCCTCTTTGCTACCACGGTGGCATGCTGGTGCCGCTGCTGCCGATGGTACTGCAGACTGGCTCAAGCTTCGGTCCACACACTTTTAGAGGCTTTAAGCTTCTTCTTCTTCTTATTTTTCTATGGGCTGCTTCCTATGTGGTTGCTGTTACTCCAGCCAGGGCTATGCGCACCGGTACTACCATCGAGATGAGAGCGCCGCGACGATGCCGTTGACGAAGATAGGGAAAGCAGTCGCACCATTAACACCCTCAGAGAATCCACAACCCCACTGGCAGCACTGCACTACTGGCACACGAATGCAACTGCCGCTACTGCGGCTACCCAACTGTCGTTTCTCGTTGACAATTGCGCCGGCGGTGGCGTCTCTGAACACGATCTCAGTGCTCATGAGTAGAACTATATGGTGTCTCGGTCGGTGCTCAGTAGACGCCTATGTGGCTGTGCTGTTCGTCGTCTGCTGCGTATCTTTGCGTTGAGCACCAAGTGCACTGGCATAACCACCATCGGGAACAGGCAACCAAGACGATTATAGCAATGAAGCAGACTTTGGAGGCCGGTTTCGGAAGCAACCGTAGCAAGAAAGGCAGCAATGATGGTTGTGATATGTCGATACTAGGCTGGTACTGCTGACGCTGCCTCCGTTGTGAACGCTGAGTGCTGTTACGAGTTTACCGACAACGACCGGGTGACGCGCTGCGCACATTGGGATGAGCACGGTCTAGGCGCCGTTGCGCACTCTCTCACTCTTTCTGTTTTTCGCTCGCTGGGGACAGACAGACGCACACAATCAAAATAGCACATTTGCATCTGCGCCAAGTCCTTTTTCGAGCCCTTGTTCAGCCGAAGTCTCCTTCTTGTCCTTTGCTCCGACTAACATTCCCTTTACCCGCGTCCCGTTTCGTGGGCTCCCCGGAGGCTGTGTCGTGTTTAAGGTACTAATGCATTTCAATGTAGTGGATTACGGTCGGACAGGGGAGACCGAACGGTTGGAACAGACCGACGATGCGCGGCGGATACGAAAGACCCCTTTCGCCTTTCGCGTAGTTATCTGCGGCTCCATCGGCGTATGGCTGCTTATTGCTGTAGCAAACTTTTGCAAAACTGGTTCGCTTACTTGCAGACTGACGCCTGTAGGGGTGGCCGGCTACTAATGGGGCTGAAAACATGTTTCTCATCACACGTTCTTGAAGAAGCGTTTGCCAGTCGCAGGCGACAACGAGCAGCTCCCCTACATTTGCGGCCCCGGCAAGTTCGTACACTTTCTTGAACCGTTAGAGTTTGTTTTCAATGGTTGGTTTTTTTTAAACGATTTCTTAGATCATTTGAAAAGCTGTTCCACATACGCTGCCTAGGTATGCTTTTGATAAAGCCTCGGAAGGACAAAGGAAATGCGAGGAAAAGACGTACGCGTTTATGGCTAGCGCAGTTAATTGTTAGTTTATTAATGCAGTACTGCATTAGTACCGAGACAATGCGCATATCGTACTATGACGAAAACGACCTGCCAGCATGCAGGAGAGAAAATGTGCCGTCGCTTTATTTCCTCCCTCCGCTTCTCTAAGAAAGCCGCTATCTTGTGCCAAGGCGATGCCCCTGTAGTCGCTGTCCGATCACATGCTGATCCGCGTTGCCGGCAGTGCTTGGACGAGCAAGCGACAAGCTAGCAGAATAAGGGTGTGATAGCTCACATAAGCAAGCATAGCGCACAGCTTCTTGTCTTACAGAATCAAACCTGGCGAACGTCGAACACTAGCTGCGAACGCTACCGATACCAATCCATATGGCAACACCCCCTAACAAGGAGTCTTTTCCTTTTTCTCTCTTACAGAAAAAGGAGCTACACGAACCGCATGCAGCTGCTACGCGAAAAAAGGTAAGCAGCTATATTCCTCCCAGGACCTTATCATAATGTATATTGTTATCTGTACAGAATCACCGGAAGCTGCAGACATCCTCTTTGCTCTCCTTTTCCTTGGGCAAAAGGAATAAGAAAAAGAAGACATTTGTGCTGCTGCTGCCGCTAGCGGCCATAGTATTCCGCAGTCTTCTTCCGCAAATCCTCTTTACAAGAAAGATCGCAGCAGCCGACCTGAAGAAAGAGCTGTGGTCCTCAATACAGCCAAGCCACGGCCAGCAGCTCACCATCAGTACACTGCGTTAGCCTCATGACGGGCAGCAGTTTCTGCTCCTTTTTGTTGGTACTAGAGGGGAGCAAGGCGAGGGATTGTGGTCGACGGGGGAAAAGAATCATACTGTGTATCTGTTTGCACCTCGCCTAGCTCGTCGGCCCTTTATCCCTTCCACCCGCTCTTCAAGCCCCTTTTGTCCCGTTTGGTTGTCCGGTTCCGACCAATACGCACTGCCTGTCTGTCGGTTTCCCACTGGCTCCCAATGGCCCTAGCCCCCAGCACAACGTGACGGCAGCGGCGGTAGTGGCTGTACAAGCAGAAAGGGCAACAGCCAGCTAGAGCGTAGCTAGCGACCGCTGGCCTGAACCATGATACTACCGTACTTATAAAACCACCGGAACTTACACTATTCTTTTCCTCTTGCTCATCTACAACTCTGGCTTCATTCTCAACTCCGGCTTCATGCGGCTGAAGCCATCCTGTGTCCTACTTCGTGTCGCTAATTCACTACGGAACCGCATGGGACCTGTGGCATGATAGCGATAGTCGTTGATGTATGTTTCTCCTGCGAAAATAAGGTGATCTCAGTCCGGTGCAGGAAAAATAACTAGGAAACAAAACGCGTAGATATCTATAAACCATATTTGGTATTGCTAAAAAGCTTTTACATGTCCTTATACGAGATGTGTTCGACTACACCAGCGATACGCATTGTATGTGGCTAACAATTGAATTTGATTTCTTCTTGTCTTAAAAATGGCCGAACAGTGACATCAAATAGAAGATCTGTACCGTTCCACTAAGTAACGACAGCCACTATTACCACTTGAATTGTTAGTACTAGCTGTCGCACCCTCTGTAGCAGAAGCAACGTTTAGAACTCATTTTACAGCATCGACTGTCAAGCTTTATGGATACGGGCGTGCGTATTTATCTAAAAAGATCCGCCGCCGATATTGCTACTATTTGTAGCGTGTACTATTCGGTAGTTGGAATAGATGTGCCTGCCTGTCCGTACTGTTCCATCGTTATCCCCGCCTCCTTCGTAAGGCGTCTTTCCATACGCGAAAGAGGTTGGTGTGCCACCACAGCAGCAGCGGTGTTCCCGCCTTGATAGTGAAAAAGTTCGCCGTGCTCTTCTTGTCCCGTTACGTGTCTGGTACGGGGGCTCTCCACGACTCTTGCCCACCCGCTATCTTCTAGACGCTACAACCCGTACCGTCGTGTGTATGTTATGGGGGTCATGAAACAGGACTTTGGCAATGACAGCGGTCTCGGCGGCGGGAGCCATGGCGTAGTCGTCGAACCATCCAATTCGTAATTTGAGGTTGCTTGCTGCTCTGCGGTACACGCCAGTGATGGGCAAGTGGCCGCGAACGGTGTCGGTTGTGCCGTAGCTGCATCGTCGTGTGTTGAAGGAGCGTCTCTCCAAGAGTTGAAGAATAGATTCCGCCGAGCGGAACTGCACTCTCTGCGCTGCTGCTGCGACAACAACAACGACAACCACCACAACTATTATATTTGGTGGTGAAACTCTTCGGCGGTAACGGTAGTAGCGACTGCGGCAGCGGGCGGTCGGTCGGTTTAAAGGCGAACAGCCGGCCAGGGAATGTCTGCTCGCCTGCTTACTGACTAGCGCTTGCTCGTGCTATTGGTACGAGTGCAACTCTTGTTCGCGCGAGAACGCCGGGTCGTGTCGGTGGGCAAAGAAGAACAGTCTTCTTTGATTTGTTCGTCACTCCCGTTTTACTGCTTCTACTAACCGACTGCCTGGCCGACCCTTATTCTCCTTTCTTTAAGTCGTCCCTGACGCTCCCGCTTCTTCTTTTTCTTGTCAAAGTTCGCATTGTCCCCTTCCACTACGACTGGTTACAGGCGAGCCCACCGTTGCCGCTTGTCGACCCTATTTTCCGCCGCCCGTACGGCACGTCCTGTCATGTGTAACCCTTTTGTCAGGCATGTCGTTGTAGCACTACGAGATGCCGCACTGCTTCTTTTAGTCAACGACTCTACTGCTGTAGGCACCGGCACCACCAGCATTGGCACCAGCATCACTAAAGCACCACGGCGTTGGCGCACACACAAAGTCAATCCCAACTTCGTCTGACAAGAACCATAACCAGCCACGGAGGGCCGCCTGCGTCTTTTTTCCGGGATGCATCTATACTTTGTTTCGTATGAGAGCTTCGAAGCGGGCTTTTAAACAAGACTATTGTGTATGGTAAAGTTATATATAGTAATATCAAGTTACGGGATTTCGATGGAAATATTCGTAGCCGATGTTCCTCCGAGTGAATAGCGACTACGGTTAACAATTTCTTTCTTACTGAACCTATAGATTAGTTTAGTTTTAACCCAAACGCTAATTTTCATTTCGTATGGAGAGTAAGAAATATCCTTGTTTCATATCGTAGTGTCCCCTATGCCACTGATTCTCAGTTGTCTCCAACTCACTTCAACGCTAATACATACACGCTAACAGGCGCCGGTCCATTGTAGAGTGAACTGCAGGGCTTCTCGAAGACCTGCGTCCAGCTGCGCCTGTTGGATCGAGAATTTACCTTGAATTGGCGTTGCAAATAGCTCGCCGCTTGACAGCACTAGTGGAAGACTCGGAAACGAGAGGGGGTGTCTTCAGGCCTTGAGGAGTTCGGGTGGTCCTCTGACGCCAACCAGAGACTCCGTCTATCCCCAAGTGATTCCCATAGGCCCTGTGGGCAGCTGTGCCAGCTTCGAGCACTGATGTAGGAAGGTACGCAAAGCCAACGCCGACGAGAACGAAACGCCCCATTTCAGCACACACAACATAGAGCACCGAGCTTTTCAGTTAGCAAGGTACGTAGCGAAGACTGTAGACCCAACATGACCAGCCCAGCGTTGGCCCTGGTGGTCTGTCAGTCGGTCTGGCTGTATGGCTGCTTCAAGCGCCTTCCTCGCTTTTCTCTTCTACGGCCCGCTTTCTGCCTTCGTTCAGTTGTGTCCCCGGGGACGCCCTATTTCGTCCCAAACACGAGCATGACCAACCTGGTCCACGACCAGCCGATGTAGATCCAACCAACTCGCCAGTTTGGCTTCGCTTAGGCTACTACATTTGCTTGGCCTGTCCTGTCGATGTCCCTGCTTGCTCGTCCTGCGCTTCTCGTCCGTTTCTACCTTTCCTCCGTCCCCGGCCATTCGTAAAGACGAAAGGGAAAGGTGGCCAAAAGGAGACAACAGTTGGCCGCTAGGCAAGCAGACGGTCAGGTCCGGCCGATAGAGTAAAATCAGACAGCGACGACCGGAAGTGAGGAGGCCAGCGAAGAATGTTCGGTTGACGTGCCCGCATATTACCAACCCATAGTCGCCAACTGGTCAAATGTCCGCAAGCAGCGGAACCCAAGGAAACGGGTACACCAGGAAAGCAAACGCCAAGGAGGTGGCGATGTATACCGACGTTGCTGGAATGGGATTTTATCGGTGCTATCGCGGTCGGGCACATTGGGCCGACTGGGCTGGGTCGCGATAGGCTTTCTGCATGGTCGAAGTATGAATATGGAGTTGGTAAAAGAAAGAGCGAGAAAAGACGGTGACTCGTCCTATTCGCCATGACCGAGCGAGACCACAAGAAGTCGAGAAATTGAATATGTGGGTATGCGGAAGATCAAACAAGGTACCTCGCTCATTGAACGACACATAAGTCCGTAAGCTCATATGCAGGCCTTTATGATGGCGACGCTCAGACACAGAGTAAAAACGTCGTGCGGTACCAAACGACTATAGTTTGTTTAACAAATAATATATACCAACGCAGGGCATTTCCCTGGCGCTGGTACACAAATGCTTTTCGAAAACCCGACCCTACATCTGTCAAAAGTGTAACTGCTGCAGTTATCAATGCGTTGGCCGGTTTCCCTAGCCGAGAAGCTACCTCATGCTCACGCATACTGTCGTAGCATGCGGCTTGCTTGCTGCGAAGTGGTAGCATCGCTGACTTGGGTGGTGCTTCTAGCAAGAGTCTAAAAGCTAGCAAAGGGCACTTGGAGTTCGGACGGTCCCTCGACGCGTTCACGGAGGAGCGACCGGAGCTGAGATAGCAGTCTTGCCTTTTCATAATTAAAGCCATTCATTAATCGGGAATAGAACGAACAAAGATTAGACTAAGGCCTGTACGCGCTTTGGCTTGCCGTAATGATGCTTATCGCTCGGCCTCGGCGAGCTGGACGGACGACCGGGAGATGCAGCCTGCCAAAGCCTGGACTGGTTCTGTGTCGCTTTGTACGGACCGCTTCGTTGTAGCCCACTGTCCCACTGCCGACGAGGTTATTTTGGTCGTCCTATTTCGCCACGAGCGAGTACGCCACAGCATCGCATCAACCAGCTAGGGCCACAACCACCACAGCGCAACGACGTAAGGTAGCAAGAATGCTTTTCACTGCTGAGAACCTTTGCAAAACGGAGAGCTATGGGGTGCGAAGAATGAGAAGCACGACAAATTCAAGTCAAAAATGACATTATCTTGCCGATAGCGCTACCGCGTCTCCTTGTTGCCTACTCATTATGGAAGGACGAAAGGATTAGCGCCGACTCGGCATGAGGACGGCCAGGCCCGGTCCGGACAGGAGAACGCAGCAACAAACGGTTAGGGAAGGAGCTTTACTAGCGCAGGATTATGTCCAAGGTTCGACGCTGGTGGTTCCATAAGCCTCCATTGGTGAACTGGTCCACCAGACCGGCTGAAAATAAGAGACACCGAACTCCAGATGACCCTGTCGTCCGATAGAGAAAAAAGAAGGCCAATGATGTGTTTTCCCCTCTAAGATTTTGACTCGAGAAGCGCTGCTGGGGCGCTGTACTCGTAATATACTCTACCGAGCTTTTGTTAATGAGCCAACGGTCAAGTTTAGAGTTCTTTCTCGGACGTCGAAACTTAGCGAGTTTCATTGGGATTAGCGTTTTCTATAGGCATTGTTGTACAGTATGAGCATATGTACTTGTTCCTACGACTGTAAAGTTCAAATACTACGATAGACAAATGAATTGGCTGACGCTACACGTAAAATGGTCGGTGCTGTGTTGAAGGCCACAATCATACGTAGATTATCATCTCTGATATTAAAGTAGGTTATTTAGCACTATCTTTCACGCAGTATAAAGACTCCAGTGTTTTCAGCCAGTAAAGACATAAAGGCATATATTATACGTACATGAGAAACAAGCCTACAAATAGTCTAAGATAAGCTGCGTCGTAAAGTTCACTTAAGGGGGTTAGCACAACCAAACTCCCTGTAACCTCCGCATCCTGCACTCGTCATGCGGAAAAGTTTTTTCCACACCCTGTTGACGGGTCGCTGTATTTTTTTGAGGTATACGCGCCACGTATATAAACGACAAAACATACGAATCGTGTCTCGTTTAAACATTTTTCGGTCAATCGACGTGGACAAAACAAGACAGATGAGATGGTGCTTGCACCTCACTCGTTAAGATTAACTTTAGCTCATACGGTTCGATAACTTTTGCAGTCTTCTGCTGTTGCTGCATTTTTACTTATGTCCTCGAAGCATATACTTCACTTGCAATGATTCCGCTCATTCGCATCAAACGGCAGCATCATACACGGCGTTGTCTACAGAAGTCGTCAATACCTCCTCTTTGGTTAAATCTACTATGCTTAGTTACCGCGCCTGCTCAACCCAGGTAGTAGATTATTTAGCCTTTTGTTAGCAGTTAACAGGCCGTTAACTGCACAGTACTTAAACAGCTATCTGGGAATTGTATGGGTCTTCACCGTTCGTTTATCCTCCGAGCGAGGTCCGCTGCTCCGCCTGTAAGCCCGCGCTCGGTTCCTCCTACTCTAATCCAGCAATTAAGGGCTCCATTAGTTGTGATCTATCGACGTCGCCGGCTGGACATCGACTGAGTTCGTATGCGTATGTGTGTGAGTCTATGTGTATCTGCTTCTAGCCGCAATCATCCACCAATGAATGTGTCAGTGACTAACACCCTGCAACCTCATTTTCCCAATAGCCGCTGTCGGCTGTCCACCACCCGTTTGGGGTTGACTTTGCCTCTTCGGCCGCCGCCATTCTCTGTCTAGTCGCGCTCTCTCCGAACGTCCGGGATATCAGCTCTGTCCGCTCCGGAAACTGGAGACGGAAGCTCAGCCTTGCCACTTCGGATGAGTCGAGCCTCGACGAGTCTTCATCGATGACCGACCCGGCAGGGCTCAGTCCAACTTAACTTGGTCGCATCAACTCTTCGTTCCAATTTCTCTCCTCCTACGCCCCCTCTCCGTCATACCCTCTCGATCTCTGTACAACTACTGCCAAGCCGTTTCACCCCTGTTCCTCCTCACGGCCATCCGTCGGAGGCCATGCAGTATCAGCGCTCGATGCATTGGAGCTCCAGTGTATCTCAGTTTTAGGGAACTGGGAAATGACGACCCACTGATGCAACGAGTGACGCCATGAGACAGGTCGAATGAAAGAAAGGAGAGTCTCAAAGCAAACCTACGAGCTTTTCCGGATGATGGAAACGACGAAAAGGGGTCAATCATCATTAACCATCAATCAGACCGCAATATCTTGCCACTCGTGGTCACTCCATCCTCCCTGGTAGCCCTACTGAGACCTGGTCCCGCCGATGCCGATCCCATAACCTAACCCGATCACCACACGTCTCGTCTAGGCTTATGCTTTCCACAGCCCAGACTTTATAAGTCCTCGATCTTCGTTGTACTGCTACTAACCAGTGCCATTGCTTCTATAGTTCCCCACATGCACAATATATCCAGTAGCTCAGAAAAGAGCTGCCCTGTAGAACTAGCGGGAACTGATTGGTTTACCTCAGGAAGTGGAAATCGGTGGCAGGCAGGCGAAGTTGGTAACCGGTAGGTGAACAGTATAGTCGAGGGGTAAGTATGCAGGGGGTGGCAGTAGTAACAGTGATGGTAACTGTATACAAGAAGTGCCAAAAAGGAACGTCGGGACAGGCAGGAAGCAGATGGTAAACTGCTTGATCTTATCCCTCTTTCGCCTAGTAGAGAAGAATGAAGAAGATACAAGATCGAGTAGGAAAGGTTTACTGCTGCTGCTACTGTTACCCCTGGCGTTAGTCGATCTACTGGGATATCTATCACACGAGCATTTAGGCAAGCGTCCGAAAAACAGCCAACTTGGCTTAAGCGCAAAGCCTATGAGAATAAATCGGCTGGAAGTGAAAAGCTATAGGTGTCATGTAGTTCATGCTTATATACGCAGTTCATAGTAGATTACGTATATACGATAACACATCGTCAATGTAAAGTATTATAACGGAGAACTATTACTCGCACGTACACGTGTCTGCGTTTCGTTACGTATAAACAAAAGGGAAAAATAATGAATTTCCGTTCTCACTCGTAAAATGTGGTATCCGATAGTCGCGAAAACACGAACGACTACGTTCATGGTTTTCCTGTGGGCCTCAACCGCGTGCTGCATATTAACGTAATGATTAATATGTTCTCTGGAGAGCGCTCAAAGGGCCATTTAGAGGTCCGTAGGGACTCCGTAAAGTCTGTACAAATGCACACGTGAAGCCATAGCGAGCTGTGAAGCACTTAGGAGCCTTGCATCTATCGGTGTGCTCATGTCTCCAATTTTAGTATATCCCATAGATTCCGGTCGCAGCGACGTATGGTTATATATGTCGTAGACATATATAAGTTGACTACATCTTCACGATGCTAAGAGCCATTGCCCACAATTCTACCTGTGTATGTATATATTTACAGCAATATTATAATAAATGTATAAAAATAAGGTTGAAATCAGAGAATTATTTTAGAATGAAGTATCTAATTCGAATCTTGTAGAGTATCTTTGCTGAGCGTCCCGTTAGTTCATTGCGGTGTAGCATGAGAAATTACACGATTTATTTAGACATTGTTTGCAACATATAACTATAAGCTGTGCAAGCCTTGACCAACTGTGCTGTCCCTTTTGGTATATGTGGATAAATGGAATCAGTTCGGGAACTTCTACCCGTATTGCCGGGCGAGGGATTGGTAACTACAGCCACGAAGGCGAAGTAGCGCCTGTTCCGTGTATAGGATGCATCTAGCACAGCGGAAACCGTTCGGAAGCGCCGGTCCGATAGTGAGTGGCGATAAGTATGTCGTCTAGACGACAGCTCTTCGGCTGCCTGCCTTTCGATGAAGTTGTAGCCCAAAGGACCCCGGGATGTCTTGCGCGATATGGGGACCGTAGTACAAACATGAGAGTTTGCGGCAGATCTCATCTCTTCTTTTTCAAAATGCTTGTTCCCTCCGCCGTGTTTGTTGCTGTCTCGTACTGGCTTTTCGATGGTCGGGACCGCCTAACGCTTTGCTAAAGTGCAATCCCAGCAGCAAGTCTGTGGAGATACTATTTGGGGTTGCGTGGTGGCGGCCGGTCTGCTGCCAGCAATGCCTGTCAAAGAACCAGCTTTTCGTACAGCGATTGAAGTGGTCCCTAATTCATCGGATGGAAAAAAGTGGAGAACTCGACGTCTTCAGCTGCGTTCGGTCACTCATTTACTGATAGCCTTCTCTTATGGCCGTTGCCGAGCACAAGCTTGTCCTTCTAGTGCCAATGAGAACGAAAAGAAGAAGCGCGGAAGGAAGCATTATAAAATCCTCCGTTAGGCGGCACTAGCATCACCCATGGTAGTAACGATGCTTGGCGCTTGGGGTCGCACTTGCGTTCGCAGGCTCTGATGTATGCATCAGTATCTTGGCCGCTATGCGTTGTTGTTGCTACTCGCTACAACGTCTATTTGTAGTCTATATAAATGCTGGGATCCTTTTATAGAGGACTGTCTTGATCTAAGCTTTCCTATGGCCCATTCTGTGTTGAATTCTCCATGGGCATAGCGCGTCGACAATCATGGATTGTATATGTTTCATCTACTGATGATTTGAACTTGGATATTGCTAGAGAAAAGCATCAATTAATCATCTTTCATATTATATGATAAGCGTCAACACGAAACACGTGATTCATAATTATATACTGTGTGCCCTTGTTTATCTTCAGATATTTTCAGTGCATATCATTAACTCGATCACAAGATTCGTTGTATAACTGGGCCATTTTACTAAAAAGTCACTAAAACATTTAGCTCATATGGATTAACAGAAATTTTCGCTCTTTAGAAGACCATTATCTCTAAGAGAATATTTCCACATTGAATTGCAGCACCCTTGGCAACTTTCTATCATAACTTAATTTTTCATCTGGGTTTAATTATCTATGGCAGAAAAATATTTCAGCAACTCAATAGATTTAGGAGTTACCAGGTTTCATGGGCCGAAGTCGCGCATCGTCAATATACCATGTGCTTAATAATTCGCTTTCCTCCGCTCCTGGCCATCAGCTTCTGCTCAGTGATCTTATTAATAATCCAAAAAGCAAAGTTTCAAGATGAGAATAACTCACTGCCAAAAGGGCGCAAGCATTTATGGTAACTTGCTCATAGCGATAGACCTCAGGATCCATGTTACACCTGTGCGGACTGTCGCGACGCCTGATGTAGCCAATTTCCTAAAACGCACTCCCCCCCCCCCCCCCCCCAAAGTTCCTCCTGTGTTTGACGTGGTGAATACCGAAACTTATGCATAGCATCTGGTTAAATTTCTTCAGTTTATAGCATAGCCCCTCCGTACCCCGGGAGCACAGACTGTGGTTCAATTACACCTGCAACCTTGCCCGGAAGGGCCGAGTGGCTTTTTGATCGATGCTGATGTACAGCCTGAGTTCTACACGTTGGCCTTCTTTTTTAAAACGATTTGTCGCGAAATGTGTGCATCAGAAAGGTGATAACACCTTAGACAGCCTTGAAGACTCGCTTGATCACCGATGAAGACCGGCAACCATACAACTCGCTAACGCGTCACAGCCGTTCGACCGTTTGCCCGATTAACTTCTTGGTCTTCACAAATCACCTATCAGAGATGTTTACATCAAGGTATACAACAGCACGCGTGGTATACCGTCGCAGCGTGTGAAGAGGGGATTCCAATACAATGCGGTACCCTTCAATAAGGTTTCACAGTGCGGAAACTACTGCAAGGTCTTAAGAGCATGCGTACTAATAAGGCCGTCTGTCTACAGAAGGTTTGCAACAGGTATCTAGCGTGGGTCCTCGTTCTGCCTCAGCGCTGGATAACATTAGTAAATAATCGCTTACATACTGGTGTACTTCTAGCTTAGTAAAGAGACGCTATTTTCTTAGTGATTTCTAAAAGAAAAAATGACCCAACTCCGCCGTCATCATGACAGGGGCTCCCGAACGTTTATAAGAAACTGCTTCCCGGCGTGCTAGTTAACGGAATGGACTGCTATTTAGTTAGCGTACCCACAGGTTACATCCCAGCAAAGCGATATAGGTTTTAGAAAGGACACTCCACAGAGCATCCTAATGGCCGACGCCAAGAGAGCACTAGGTTACCCAATGCGCTACGCGCGGTATTTGTTGACTTTAAAGAAGTCTTTAATTCGGTGCCCAGTGGCAGTGTTAGGCTGACGTACGCTGAGGTAGGTGTCCCTATGAATATACTCAATGTTCTCGCTACGATTCCACAGGAGAACAAAACAACCAATGACGACGTAGTGATCGAACTCCTGCCCTTCATATAGAAAACTGACCCTGCTCAGAACAACAACCTGAGACCACTGAGGGCTGAGGAAATCAGTAGAAATCATCTTCTATAAAGGTGATTTAGTAGTATATGATTCGAATGCAGCAAGCTCTACACACGGCAGTTACACATTCAGGATTAACCGTGTACATTATCAAGACGTAGGCGGTGGAGCTCAAAAAGACAGCGGCTACTTGTACCTTGTACCGCGCCAGTCGCCTCTTGTTTATGTAAACTAGTTTCTGTGTTTAGAAGTTTTACTGCGCGTGTCACCGAAAGATGCAGGAAGGCAGTGTTGGCCACACAGGCGGTCAGATTATCTTGTTGCTTGTCCCTTGCACCCGTTCTTAACTTGTTCAATTTCAAGCTAGCTCCTACCGCAACGTATTAGATGCGCGTCTTTTGGGAATATCTAACAGTTGAAAATCTCGAACAATTAAATCGCGTCGAAGCCACCTTCCTCGAAAGAACACTAGAACTGCACATAGTGACACAACATCGTCTCACGTATCTCCTAGGTTACTTGCCACTGCTGTTCGAAAGCCTACGTGGTCGCAGCTAGCTCCAAGTAACGGGAGCCTTTGACACTAAGCTTAGGAACTGGAAAGAAATACAGAGATTGATGCGGATTTTTTGCGTCTGGTGTAATTAGGAAGAACAGGTGGAAAGACACGAACGGGCTAAACGGTAAATGCTTCACCGTGCATCGGTTCCGGTATAGACTGTGCTGGAAACCTGGTTTCCACGAGCCTAACAATACATGTAAGCGCTCTAAAAGGTAGGGAAGCTGTGATAGATATCATGTAACTCGTTGTTCCTTGGTACCATCTTTAGGTCATCAGACAAATCTCTTGAATCAGTTTCATAATCGCGACAAGATCTGTGTAGCTTATATGAAACGAATTATTTCGAATGGCTTTATATACTTACTCTTCTATGTACCTATTGTGCTATCGACTTGTATATATATAT
>NW_019211457.1:39403214-39856501 GCF_002443255.2 Varroa destructor
TATATATATAAGTTTTTGGCTACTACCAGCTAAGTTGATTGAATGAAATTTTATTGATAATTCAAGAAGTTATCATTGTAGTTGCTGTTGCTATTACCCCACAACAAAATGCCGCTCAACAGCAGGCACAGACTTAGTCGCTTGCGAGTTAGCCAATTTCATGCAGACTACACTAGCTGAATCGTCAGTGCCTATACGTGTTGTTAATCATAAATTTGGTCCCGATGACCCCACCGCTTAACTAATTCAATTCCATCTATTTATGTGTATCTGCGTGTGCAGATATTCTCCTGTATATGTGTGTGCGCCGGGTTCCTCTCCGAATAGATACTTCTCTTCGTCGTCGACAACTGACGAACTGGATTGTGCCGGGCTCAAAGCTATGCTAATGGTACCTTACTGAGCTCCTTCAGGACTCGTTCTTATCAGCAGCCACTCCGCGACGAGCCACGACATCGGCTGCCGCGGCAACCGCAACTTTTAATTTAATTTCCATATATATTATATCTTCGATGTCGATGCACATTGTCTACTACTACCACACGCTGCCACAACAACTAGGGCAAAGGCCGGGCCGACAGGGATTACGTGGGCCGGAGTATGGCGGCCACCGGCTGCTATGACAGTGAGTGGCCAAATCACGCTTGCTCAAACTCGGAACTTGCAACGAGCAAGGCCGGCACACTTCGGAAATAGCGCTACGAACACCCAGTACGATAGCACGATGCCGTTCGACTCTTATAATAGTTGAACGGCTATTATACGAAGCTACGAATGGAGAAAAGATCGACGGTGGGGCACTGGGGAAGTGAGAGACAGAGAGAAAGCGCCACACAACATCTGCATCACTGAGGCAACCACGTTAGAGTAACGTAGAGTCAAGTAGCGCCACAACTCCGGACGGGTTCATCTCGATCAAGTCTACTGTTGGGGACTTTGCGTAGGAACAGTGACGTCGGAATAGTTGCGCTAACAGCTTAAGCTTCGGGTCTCAGCGTGATTTCATTCCGTCCTATACATTGATAGAGGCCGTCTGTGCAGGATTTTGACAGCATCCGCGATTGATGCTCCCGCCGATCTTGCCCCTGCATAGAAATCGTATGGAGATGGTGTCTCGGGGTTAGAATTCGTTCGGAGGTCAATTCTGCCCTTACTGACAGGAGAGAGCTGTCAGTCGGCCCCCTGCTGCTGCTAGGAGGAACTTCGTGCGAATAAATTGCCACCTTTGTTGTGTGCTTTGATAATACAGAGGTACCACATAGAGGTGCATGAGTGTCCATGTCAAAGTATCATTGTAAATCTGCTAACATCATCCGCGTAAAGACGAGTAAGTTTACATCAAGGAAGTTTGTATGCTGCAATTGTTCACGGCTTCAAGCTGCATTTACAAAATATCATAAGTATACGCAGTAATAATATATCATAGTTCGAAAGATGACGTACTACAGTTATTTTATCTATATGCAAACCGAATGGATCGTGCAATCATCGTAAGCTATACGTCTGCACATGCACGTAACGAAGTTTTGATGTGACTGGCACGTACTATATTATACCCCTCAAAATCATAATTCGGACATAATAATAACATGGGACCGTAGTTTTTTTTGCAAACTCATTGTTGTGGCTACAATCGTAGGCAAAATATCTATAATACGTTTGCCCAGCGCGAAACAAAGCCTTGCTCAAGCGGCCGTTTGAACACCTACGTCTACTTACGACCATATCCGTTAGACTTATTCATACTGGCAAAGTGAAATGCCAAAGTTTTTATTATGCCATCATCATTAACTTATCCTGTGTACCTTGGCACCTTCCGCGCCCAGAAGTTGTCGTTATGTATAAGCCGCGATCACACCCAAACCAGCATCATCAGTATAGCTACTGAAGTTTATTGAAGTTGCATATTTTAGTTGTACGTTAACAATAATAGTACCACAAGCAGTCCGACCCAGTTAGTACCCCAGCCTGCCCATCTGCAACTATCATTCGTCTCCGGGTGGCCGTCAGCTTAATTTGTAGTCGCCGCTTCCGTGGGTTTTAATACATATGTGCATGTGCGCGTCTGTGTGTAAGTGAGAGCACTCGTCGCTGTTTCTCTATGGGAAATTAACATGACAAGGGCGGTGGACCACCTGCACGTTCCCACCGACTACTACGGGCGGTACCACCACAAACCTTTGGTGCAAGGTAAACTTCTGAACGTCATTGGCAAGCAGCTGTGGAGTCGCCGTCTGGTACGGAACTAGGTCGTCAGCCATTACGCAGATGGACCGATGGCGCAGACGCCGCGAGCAAAGCTGGTGGTCAGAGAAAGGTGAGCTTCCCTCGTTTTGTGCTTCGCTCGCTGGTCGGCAGCCATCGACAGACGAAAGAGTGAACGAACCCCTCTGGTTGAGACACTTCGAGCGTTCTCTCCGCTCATCTTTTTCCAAAACGGTCAGGCCGCAGGCAATACCAAATTGCCCCTCTGCCAGCTACTAACAACAAAGCGTCAGTGAATTTTCTTATTGCTACTCAAAGACGGAAAACACTACATGTTTCAATACACGGTGAGTGCATTCAGCTGGCATACGCGAGAAAAACAAGCAGTGCGAGACATCTTTCACTGCCTTCGCTAGAGGTCGAGCCAGGTAATATACTCTCAAAAATGACTAATTTTAAGATAATAGCAAAAACACGTGCATGATACCGGTCCAGTATTAAATCATGCCCATATACAGAATTTCTAAGTAAATAATAAGTAGCATAATTTTTAGAACTATTCTAATATGAAAAGTTTACAGTCGAATACACCTGTAGATCCCAAGGTTGAGTTTTTACTTTGTCTATATATTTTATATTTCGCGATTCTATTTTATCTGCATCGAAGACTTCTACTTACACGGACAATATCATAGCGTCAAATCAATCGACCCGCCAGCGAATTGCAACGCTGTGTAAATAATTGTGTCAAACTGGTGCTGTATTATATGGTGTTTACCACTAAAAAGCCGGCAGTATTTCAAGTAACGGTTCATAGGTTATCCGACGAGTGTTTTACTTCGATCGGAAGGTCGAAACAGAAGGTGATCGAATGTGTCTTACCTATCTAAAGGAAACAGCCCTTAAATGAAGCAAAGTTCTATATTGAATCATAAAATTTGCCACGTTCACAAATACTTGGCTTGCCCTACTGCTCTCTTACCTTCGTGTAGCGCCTACTTGGACGACGCGTTCGTGTTGTTGCTGTTTCATATGTGAAACCCTGCGAAGGTGGCCTTATTCAGGCAACCGAGAAAGAATCGACCGAACATTGTTACACGTACTACTAGTAATAATGGACCGGAATCTTATCGATGGCCAGCCTGTTCTCTTAGATTATTTTTGTGTGGATATATATTGTCCGAACCTTCTAGGCCTATTGATAGGTCATCGACTAAATAAGGCAGCGATCTTTTCATTGCGCTTAGACGCGTCCAGTTTTTCCTTAAACAGTTAAATAACCAAAAGAAAAAGGACAGAATTTGCCGAAAAAACAGCGAATGCGAGTGACACCGAGGGGACACTAGGTAGCGCACGAATTGAAGGCTATCCTATAGCACAGGATAGGGGGGGCGAAAGTAAAATGCGAGAGCAAAACGAAAAGCAGACTATATCAACCTGTAATTTGCTTGTGTCCGGGTCTCCGTGCGGGTAGACTGGAGACGACGGATTATGTGCATTTATTTACCCTTCTTGACCTGCTTGGTCGTCCGATGTGGACGTTATCTCGCTGGGGCCGCAGTTCGAACCCGTTTTGCTCCGTAAGCGAATTTTTTTTGCCATTGCTGGCACACGGGGGTCTCTGACCCTTACAGGGGTCGAAAAGACTCGCAAGTGCCAACGAATCACGAACAGAATCGATCACTCATTCTCTCCGTTAATCGTGATCCCTGCCAGCAGTGTACAGGGCACTGACAACATCCCGTGCGTCCAACCGGATCGCAATACAGATTCATTTCAACACAGAGGCCGCGTAGTCTAGGAGTGTGCGTGCTGCTTCATCGTCTGCTTACTTGTCTTCCTTCTACCCACAAATCGTCAAAGGGCCGAACCGAGCGCAAACTCCTCCCTATCTACGAAATCTTCTCGTAGCTCGCAGCTGACTTCAGTGCTCGGCCAGAAACATCAGAGAGATAAACTTTGACACAAGAGGCTATAATAATACGATCCCAGCTGAATTTTTAGGATGATGTTAACTTTGTTCTCCGGCGTATTCTATTCAATCGCCGACGCTCTGCCCTCCGGTCGCCAAGGTCCTCTGCGCCAGATTCTATCCACCGTTTTATTCTATTACTCAAATATACATTGGTTAGTCTACAAAATAACTATATAATATTTGCTCACGTTCTATTCGTTTTAGTACAACATCTCAGCGATATTAGTGGTGATATCTGCGAGTCAGGATCTATGCTGAAGATGTCTAGCAGTCGCTGAAGAACTTCTAATAAGTGAAGGATTCAGTCGCGGATTATGCTGTAGTCGTAATTTGACTAGAGCTAACAATATGGTTAGGCTAATACAGTCGAATGCGAAGGTCTTAACAATTGTCCATTATGAACAATAACTTGAAAACGATTATTGAGCATCTCTGATCTGTTCATCTCTATCAGTTGGTTGTATCTGGACGTCTAGAGGTATTTTTGTAGTAGATCAGCCAATCCTCACTTGGTTCTATTTTATCTTTCACGCAATTTTGCTGTACCGATAGCCCGACTATGGCCTTTCTCATGCTAGACCGACTTTTGAAAATGCTCCAAATAGCGGAGAAAGAGGTTAACGTTGGCATACTCTGCAACAAACGATAGAAGTTAAAGTAGGCTTGCGGACTGCGGAAAGAGGGACAAGACGGGTTTACAAACTGGAGGTTAGACTAGAGAATTGCTAGACTCGATTGCAGAACGCAATCAGGACCGACACGCTGATGCACACCCGCCTTCGCGGCTGCAGTTTTCTCGGTTTGCACGATATGGGACAGGCGTGCTGTCTGTCCCGTCCCCGAGACAGACTCATTGGCGTAAACCATCTACTCCGATGGTATCTTTGTCTTCTTAGTTTGGCTAGCTAAGAAGCTAGCAAGGAATAGGAATAGAGTCTCTATCACGAATTCGGGTAGTGTCGGGCAGCAGCAGCAGCAGAGGCGGCACTAGCGGTCTACACGACGGCACCAACCATCGCTCCTTTTCGTCTCCTTAAGTCGCTTCTTCGTCTAGGCCGTAACAGTCTCCTCAGCAGTCAGACAGCTCCGTCCCACGGTAATTCACACTCTCGGACCACTACTCGAGTTAATAAGTTGTTGGTTGGCCGCCTGCACATGCTTGCCTACGACTGCTGCTGCTGCTGCTGCTGCTGCTGAGGCTTTCGTGTCTCCGTCGCTCAGCTCTTGCCAGAAACGAGGAGAATGCGAAACCCGCCTCCCCCGCACCAATGATCCCCATCGTCGCCGTCCACCCCCACGGCCCAGTCGTTTCTAACCCGCTACTGCAATAGAACGACCGGCTAGTATGCCTCGTTGTGGAACGACTACTGTTGGAGAGTGCATCTGCGGCGGCGGAGGCTGCGGTGGCAGCGGAAGCAGAAGAATTGTAGATTGGCTTTACCCGAGTTGGACTGCTGCTGGCTCGCTGGGTGACTAAGGCGAAGAGTACCAGCCACTCTGGTTGCGCCTAGCGGGTTGCCCCTGACATCCCCTTTATTGCGGCCCCGGTCACCCATATAGCCCTATGCTAGCTGAGTCGTGGTCGGAGATGGTCGACCGTTGGTTCAGTGGCTCGCTCACTTGCTCGTAATTCGTTCTATCGTTGCTTGCTTCCTTCCACTTAGAGTAATCTTTAGGAGGCAGCCACGGCAGAAACGCACACATAGTAAAGCCTAAGAGTGCCCTGTAGCAGTCGCAAGCAAGCCGCCAACGGCTTGGCCTGCTTGTTCTCGAGGCCCATCGACGAGAAAAGGGCCTGCGTTCGTATGGAGACGAGGTCTAGGCTGTCCCCTCCTATCTCGCGTCCTCTCTGCATGCGAACTCAACGGAGTGCGAATTCGAGACAAATAATTAACGCCATGCCGAAGGCGAGCGATTCGCTTTCTCGTCGCGTTGTGTGCTCTCAACGTTTGGCTGCTCCGCTAGCTTCT
The DNA here is from genome assembly GCF_002443255.2 of Varroa destructor. Taxonomy (NCBI): domain Eukaryota; kingdom Metazoa; phylum Arthropoda; class Arachnida; order Mesostigmata; family Varroidae; genus Varroa; species Varroa destructor. The sequence goes on from NW_019211457.1 coordinate 39,409,365, forward strand.
GTTTGGAAGAAAAAGATTTAAGCATCCACAGAACCAGCGGCCCCTTGTTTCCGCGTGCGGTCAAGAGGTCCTTACAGAGACCACCGTTCGTAGAAGGGTGGACACAGCTAATAGGTCGTAAGCGAGTCATTTTACAGAGGAATAGTGCGTTGATTCGTTGAATTATTGCTGAAATTAGGTAACATCATCGTGTTTTCAGAATCAGGCAGCACCGTGTGTAGATTATGATACAGTACGGGCAGAAATGTCTGTCAATAACGTTAGGCTTGAGTCCTCTCCCTCCAGTCCCACAGAATTCGCATACATGTACATAAGTTACTCTACGTGCACAGTGCTTTATCCTCCAAACGACATAATTTGATTACGTCTGTATTGCTGGGTACGTGTACGAAACTCTGGTTATTTAGAGAACCAAAATCGCGTGAACCGCGAAAAGAAGGTCGAGTTGAGTTAGCGACGTAGCAAAAGCATGATACCAATGTATCATTAGCCCGACAGCTGTTCTCCTTAAAGCGAATACGACCTCATAATATCTTACGATAGTCTAAGCGGCAAGCATCTGTAGCGATTGAGGGGCCGTCAAAAGGAGGGTGAACGTGTGATGATTTTTACCTCAGTAACATATTTAACAAAAAGAGAAGTTTTTTCATTTAAAATGTTAAAAAAAGAGGCCTAATCCTGAACGAATTGGTTTGTATCAAGATCTGTGTTGATGAGACAAAGGTCAATTTTAATGGCTAACCTTCTGTGCACTAGTTTTTTTTCGGCCTCGATGGTTTCCGGGATCTTCAAATGTGCCTTTAAACTTATTTTGGCCCGAATCGAGTCTTTGGGAGAGATGCAGATAGAAGTCTTAACCCTCAACACAGCGCGCATCTGCCTACTCTCGCCCTGCTCGCTACTGCGGCGGCGGCGACGGCGGCGGCGGCTGTCTCCTAGTACGCCTCAGCGAGGCGGGAGAACGTCGTCTTGTGGAAAAATAGCATTTTGGGCAAACCAGCGAAAGGCGAACAAAGAGCCGGAGAGAATTGTCAGCAGGCGGACTACTTGTCTTTTCGAACAGTCGGTCCAAATAGCTAGCTGAGCCAATTTTTGTTCCTTTCCTGCGTCCGCTAGCTGTAAGCTGGCGGCCGTCCTGGCACCGTCCTGATTTCCCTCCCTGTGATTTCAAAGGTTTCTATGCTGTGGCTTCGCCCGCTTCTTTTTAGGAGAGAACTCATGGGCCCTGACGTTCCGACGCGGCCTGCCTGCTTGTCCCGGATTTCTGCCTTTCTATCGATTCGGCTCTTGGCTACTGCCCTCGTCAGTTCCGTTGACCGGAAGTGGCTACGATGCCCCTAGCATGCTCACCTCGATGCTATGTTGCCCCCTCGGGCAGTAATTGCTAGTTCTGCTTCTTGTGTCACCGAACTTGACCTGGCTGCCAGACCACCCAAACCGACAGGGAGACGGACATGAAGAGACTGGCCTTATCCCACCTGGCTTTGCTCAGTTCGATCGTCCCGAGAAAAACGCAGCTAAGGCCCAATGTTTGAAAAGCCGTATGAGTTAGGATTTGCAGTTTGAATATACAAAGCTATGGCCTTCTACTAGCATTCAAGCATAAACTAATCAAAGTTATTATTCTTTCGAGGTACTAATGAACCGTAACAGTATCCAATGCATAAAACTTCAAGTTAAGGAAAGACCGCATACGGAAGACATGTCTTTCGGGCGCTTGGCGTTTGAAAAATGCTGCTCTTTCTTTCTATCACTCTGGCCCCACGACAGTCACGAAGATCTCCGAATGAGACCAATTTCTCCAATTCTTGTCCCCCTCTTTTGTTTTGGTTTTCTACTTCGCATTACCACTGATGGCCAATAACCATCATCCCATCGTGCCCGCTTTTTATGGCCTACTACAGTTTCCTGCCCGCAACCATCCTCCACTAGCTAGTCGCCTGTCCTAACTGCATTTGTTGCTTCAGTAGGGGGACGTTTGGTGAAGACTGGTAGGTGATTTAGCATCTTGACCTTTTTGACCCCCCGTCCAACCCACGAAGACTGGGCTTCTACAATGGCCTCGAACGTCTATAGACGTTCCGCAATAAAAGCTACGCGAGGTAGGTCGCCGGCTGGTAATATAGTTCGTGTCTTGTTTCTAACGTACAATGAAATAATATTATCAATAATAACGAAACGTGAACTATATTCATTTATATAATATACACAGCGAGAATGTGTTTAGAAAGTCAAAAAAAGATGTTTGCTACATGCTTTGCATACTATTTCTATATAAATAAAAAAAAATAGGTCTGGCCTTGCTTCTTGTTTAGTTTGCCCTGTTTATGTCCTGACCGATTTCTTACTAACTAATGTTTCACGGTTAGATCGACCATCTAGCTTGCTGGCAACTTGATTCTTACATCGGGCGCGTTTCCTAGGGTTCGTCTGTTTTGCACTACTGTCGCAAGCATCATTACCAACTCCTATTCCAGTGCACCACCAAAAGTAGTAGCATCTTTCGCCGTATAGTCGTACTAGTTGTTATTATTATTCATGAATAAATTTCTCTGATCCAGCCCGACCAGTTAGCTAGCAGAGATCCGAACAACATTAGCCAGCCAAAATTCGCTGCGTTCGGCACGATGCACCAGGCCGGTCGTGCACACAGCTGGAGTGGAGTTGCTCGGGCATCGTTGGGCCAAGCTGGCTAGGCTTGAAGCATCGGGGCACTAGCGAATAGGGCATAGTGCAGCTCTAGCTTAGAGGTTTGGATGCCCCTGCCGCTGCTTCTGCTGCATGTGGGACCGAGCGTTTCGGGGAGATTTCGGAGGCCGAGCCGATGGCGGCACTCCAAGGCGCCTGGACCGCGACGCGCCCAACAAGGAACGGGTTAAGGCGCGCGTTTTCAGGGGCAGCAGTGGCAGTAGTGGGTGGTGGTGGCTGTGCAGGCGAAGGGGATTCGCCTTGATCCGCGTCAGTCTTATGAACGGGGGGGGGGGGGGGACGCAGGGGGATGAAGAGGCCGCGCATCCAATGCTTTCCCCACAACCCTACACTGCTCGCTTCTGCATAGGACCATACCCATAGTTCTGCCATGCCTTACTCCTCTTTCAGCCCGTACCACGTTGGCCCTTTACCCAGCAAACCAAGCAGCGAAGCAAGTCTGCCTCTCTCTTCTGGCTCTCAGCAGCAGCAGCACACAATAATTAAAAATGCAAACTCCGTAGAGTTGAGCCTTTCTCCCTGCTCTGCGAGACTCCCGGACCAAACCCGCTAGGCTCCCCAATACCCTCGGCCACCCCCCAGCGCCCGCTACTCGTCTGCGGAAGGTTGCTGCTTTTGCCGGCGGTGGGCTGAGGGTAAAGGCAAGCGAAGAGGCGATGCTGGTGGTACCTAGTAGAAGCCTGCTGCTGCCTCTACTGCTTCAGCGATGCTGCCGTCTCTTCCTGAATTTATTTCCGTTCTTTCCCTCTAGACTGACGACGGCAGGAACGCCCGACAGCGAACTGAACGGCTGAGACCCTGCTTTAGGCCTGTCTGCTCTTGGTTGGTTAGGGGCAAGAGGAGATTAGTGCCTTGGGGCTTGCCTAGGTTTCATCGCTAGCAGAGAAGTAGAGCTACAGAGAGAGTAGCTGTGGCCAAAGAGAAGATGCATTGGGCTGGCTGGTTTTCCCTACTTGTGAGCCGGCTAGGTTTGCGACTGGGCCTAACCGGCTGGATGGTGAAGCGTCTGCACGTGGATTCAATGCGCAGAACTGGATTTCCTTTAGGCGGTCCGTGAGTCTGTTAGGTTAAGCAATGCTACCACGTCTGCACCTAAGGCCAAACACACAGACTCTCACGGCCTACTCTTGCAGCTGGCTGCCTCCAGAAAAAGGACGTACAGCTGGGCGTGATGGTTGAACGGCAAGCCAGCTAAGCACAACCTTGTCGTCACCATCTCCCTGGAGACAATGCGTGGCTTTGCTAACCATTAAGTCTTCGTTGTTACGCCATCGGTATAGATATATCTAACTGCGTCTTACTATCTATAAACGAAATCTACATGAGAAACATACAAGTAGGTAAATGAGTTGATGATGGTTTAAATCAGGTAGGATCCAGTAAATGGCTCCTAAATATATAGAAGAGTTTATGTTTGATATCTGCGAATTTCATTCGAAAATAAAATCAAGAGTTATGAACAATGGTTATTAGACTACTTAATTTTTACGCTAGTGGAAACTTATTGCACGACTTTTCTTAGAAAACATGCACTTTAGTATGTATCTTAGTGAGTCAATGAGTTCATTTATATTGCTAAAACAGGAACAGGCCACAGTCTAGCTTGATTCCGAGCCTTTAGAAACCATCTTCGATGTACATGTGCACACACACATCTTGCCGCTGATACAGCCTTGGCTTTGATGTGCGTGCGTCGTGAACTAGCGAAATGTTTAGACGAGCGAAGAAAAGGACTGCCTTCTGCCGCTAGCGGGGGCGGTATCTGGCTGGCCTGTTTGCCTTAATACGTTTGCCTGGTGGAACGCGCGCTCTGACACCGAAACAAGGAGAGATAAAGGGAGAAAGTGTTCCGGTGTTCCGGCGCCCCTGAGGCATTCCTCCTTGTTTTCTTTCTACTACACCTTTTTCCTACCTTGCGATCCTGCTATCGCACTGCCTGCTTTTATTCGGTTCCGCACCACGTCGCTAGCTTAACTTCCTGCGTGCAAGCACGCCAGCCCGGCCGACATTTGCGGAGATGTCTATGGCCAAGCAAGTAAGCCAGTCAGCGCAGCAGCAGACGCATGCCCCGCTCGCCTACCGCTGCGAATAGTTTGCCGACTCTTTGTGGCATTGTGATGGGCTTGGCCCCGCTACTGGCACGACTGCACCTTTAGACCCCCTACCGGCCGCTACAACAAGCGAGCACACGACCGTTTTGTGTGTTGTTGTGAGCAGTTGCAGTAGTAGCATCGAAGATGGCTGTCAAAAAACACCACCCAAAAGAGGAACACGGCGGCAAAACAAGCCAGGTGCATTATTAGAAGAAGAGAAAGAAAGATCGGTGACGCCGATGAGGCGTGACTACTGAAAAATAGGCAAGCGATGATAGCGAGACGACAGAGCCGTTTACCTACGAGCCTTCGTACATCCGCTAAGCGGGACAACTCGAATCCAACGTTTCTTACGAGTGGAACAACTGAAGTGAGGATTAGGTTGAGGCCACTGGTGAAAGGGGAGCAAAAACAGACAGACAGGCAGCCGGCAAGTTTAGGACAGAGTTGATGTCGATGGTAAAAGTGTGCGAACTGAGGCCAAACATTCTGGTGAGTGCCAACTACACAAAAATGGCAAAGAAAAGAGGGAACCGTAACAGCAACACGAAAGACGCCCAATAACAACCAGGTCAAAAGCGTATCTTATGCCTCTCAAACTGTAATGCTGATAGCTACGATTGGAGAGAAGCAGACCTAGGTAGGTTCTTGATTTTTCTCCTTCGCTGATACTTCATGCTTGATAACCACAGCACTTTCACTGTTGTTGTTGTTTTCATTCATTACTTCTAGCAATATCAGATCCTCCGTCCTTTTACAAAATCTAACGAAACAGCTAATATTTGTTGGTGTGATCTGAATAACATTAGTCTCAAACAAACGGGACACAAACTCTAAAAACCTCAACCTTCCGGCAGCATCTGGTTGCTTTTAGCTTTGGTTGGCTCGATTTTTTTCATATCTCTCTTTTCCTTACTCACAGACACTTATGGCGGGAGCCTACCTTTGTCCTCGTATCAATCCCAAAGGCCGACATTACAGCCACAATAGGAAATGAACAATGCCTAAACTCAGAACCATCAGTTCTGCCCGAAGGCAGCCCACTCCGGCGGCTAGCGCGTTGTTTTATTGTAAAGAGGATCTTCCCTGTCATGGCGCTCAAATTACTATTTTCTGCGACAGGAGATATCCGAACGCCAAGATGCAATCCTTCAGAGCATCTTGCTGATACTTGTGCTTTCTCTGCTGTCTTGTGCAGTTTTTTGGATCTGCCGTGCTGCGTCTCGGAGGCCGCCATTCAAACCAGAACTGTGTTAACCAGCTTAGTATTACTAAGTATCTGCAATTTAGCTAGTGCTCCTTACCTCGATATGAGTCAGCCTTTCGTGCTTGCCGGTGCCACGCAGGTCCTCATTTTCTCTTCGCATCTTCTCAATTCACAACTCCTCGGTCATGAATCTAGCTTCTCTAGGGCGACTGCCCGCTCTCCGGATCGCACGACTGAGATTCGGTTAGCGCTTTATCCCACAGACTAAACCGCAGAGACACCTGGCACTACTGTATTCAGGAGCAGACAACGGTCACTCGGACACGGCCAATGCTCAAGGCAGCTTTTGCTAAACTGCCTGCCCCGGGACTGACCCATGCACTCGTGGATGTTGACATGACAAACAGTCACGAACAGGAATAACATAAATTGATCAATATTAGAGACATGTTAAAGCAGTACTAGTTGTCCTGACAGTTAAGATTGAGGTCGCTGTGTACTGGCGGACGAGACGGCACTGCGTGACACGTTGAAGAAGTATGAACTTTACCGGCACATTAACATGCAATCTGTATTGTAATTATTAGGTACGGAACTGTTTAACACTTGCCCCCCAACAGCAGTTGCAGGTTCAATAAAAGTGTCGCTTTGGGTTTATTGGAACTGACAGGTGCACTCTCATACTTAACAAAGCCTTGAAAAAATTCCTATTTCTAATCTGTAAACGTTATTTATATAGCGACAGGACACGGCTAACTGGGCACAGTTAAACTCAATCCTTAACATGTTTGCAAGTTGAGGGCGCTCTTGATATATCAGAAACCTTTCTTTTTGTGGTTTTCATCGTAAGCTCGAGAAAAGAGTAAGGAACAATCTGCGGTAAGCGCACGATCCATGAAAGGACGGAAGGAGTACCCAATCTCTTGAACGATAGCCATCGCCGTCGCCCAATAGTAGCCATTGCCGTTCGCCTACTAAGAAAGAAATCCAAATTCGAGAGCAGAAGAGCGCAGCAGCCGCAAGTCGATTTCGGTCTTTGCGTTACCATCCTAATCGTTTTCTCTCACTCTCCCCCTCTCTCTCTCTGTCTGTTCCCGGGCTTTCTTTGGAGCCTTCTTATATTATTATAGAGCCTTATAAATCTTATTGCCTGCTCTATGGACACCCGCTGGTCGAGTTCTGGGTTTTGGGCTTCTGGGGTCAGGCAATGGCAATATTGAGGTCTAAGACCTCACTTAGCAGTGCGTCCGCTGGCTAGGACTCTACGCACCTTTCTTACCTTGCCTTACCGATGCTGATGCTACAACTAAACATTTACAACGGGTTGTTCCATCTGGCTCGGATGAAGGAGACGTGGGTAACGGCAGCGACGATACGGGTGTACACTTCGATAAGCCATCCATTGGCTTGCAGTGGCTGGCAATTCAGTCATTGAGGCCTGCGACTACGCCTCATTCTAGTGGCGGATTGCGAACCGCCAAGCAACAACACGAGCATTGGATATAATTGTACTATGGCAAGAAAGTGGGTGGCGATCATAGGGTCAACTACTATCTTTTTCGTACCCTAATTGTGTTATCATCGTCATAATCTTCCGAAAAAAAGAACGCAGAGCAATAGAATATACACAGACGTCCACTACATGTCTTGAGAAAGCAGTTATGTCTTCGAGTGCTGCGTGCGGCTGCAATGTGCGTTTGTCTATCTGTGGCTGGTTGGTGATCCGCCGTTCTGAATGTGTTCATGTTTGCAAGTATGTACGTCTGACTGAGTAAGGACGCACTCTGGTTACAGGAGCCAATAGAGCGAAAAAGCTCTAATTGTACCAATCATACGTACCTACAGCAAACGTCCAGCCTATATGCGGGAGATGGTTGCTGGCTGGTATCGTTGTACTTGCCACTGCCCACTGCGTCACTTCACTACTACTGTATGCTTCTTGCTTTTACAACTCCTCGTTGGGTAGGGCCTAGCCAACCCGGCTACTCCTTCTCGTCGCCTGCTGTTTAGGCCCGGCAGGCCGTCCCAAGCGGTCACCTACCGCTGCTCTCTGCTTTTAGGCCGTGTCAATTATGAACGAATTGGTCAGGGCAAGGCGAAGAAACGCGACTAGAGGAATGGCGGATAGTGGGCAGCCGGTCCTCACCGGCCGTCCGTCACTCGATTGATACACTAGCAGCTAGCAGGCTCTCGTAGATAACTGGTATCGGTGGGTCCTATATCCGTTTTGCGAGAAAGAGACAGAGAGATGTGAGCTGAAGTGAAGTACCGTCACCAGCGATCGTATTGCACATTGGACCGGACCTATGTGTTTTGCGTTGTATCTTCACCGCGTACGGTATATTTGTGCTAGTGATGTAACGCTGGGGGAAGCGGTACAAAGCCTATTGCCTCTCATCCTACTGAACTGATGTATCATTACTCACTCTCGTTCGTTATTATTATTAAAGAGAGATAGATAGGTTGATAAGTAGGGATGGAGAGAGGGTCTTTCCTACCTTTTAGATTAGTTAAGATCTTGAGGATGTCATATTGTGAACACATGAACAGACCGTTCATCCTCCACCGGAGTATATTGGCTTCGTTCGAAAGCTTGGTTCGCTTGCTGATGCACTACCAACCCACCTAGAATCGTCGGGTCTTTCTTGCTTACAGGACGGATGGGGAGCAACTAGAAACTAGCAGCGGTGTGCTCGGCCTCGAACGTATACAATGAATGAGAAGCCACCCTGACATCCACGACGCACGGAACCATCTACCGCTCTAGCGTGTTGAGGCCGGTTAAGATTTGTTTACAAGCAGGTTGCCTGACGTACGTTTGTATTTGTAGCGAGACAAAACGAAGACGCGAACGAAGAGATTTTTGAGCTCATGTGCAACATGTAGGGAACATGAAAGAGAACAGCATGCTTGAGCATGAGCCCATGACGGCATGGGACCGCGGGTTAGCGGCGCTCGGTGAATAAGCGGTGTTACGCCCATCGACCACTGTAATCCTCTGTTGCTGCCCATTATATGCATGCTACTAGCTACGATCGTAGAGAGACACTAGTGGATTGTTGGAGGCATGAACCGGCACAGTCCTGCGATAGTTGGTGGAGGCCAGCACCAGATTGTGTAGAAGGAATGAAAATAGGGTTAACGGAACAGTGATCGCCGCTGGCCGAAAAAGGAGCTTTCTACTTGACGCTAAGCGAGTGAACACGAAGAAGAAGAGGCAAGCCTAGCGTATGAGACAGGGTCGTTGGGTTGACGACGGGGGCTTACCTAGCGAGCAAGTGAGAATCGACGAAAAACGCAGTGAAAGCAGGAGAAGGGAACGTTAAGAGAGAAAGGCACAGGGCAAATAAAGTATCGGAAGATGCATTTAGGTCGTCGTCGCTGCCGCCACTGCTGCTGTACTTTGACTCTGTACAGCCAGTAGGCTGCAAGCAACTGGGGGTCATCTGAACCCGCGTTGGTTGGCTGCTCACTGGCCGCGCTTGCCTTAGCCTTAGTCAAAGGAGGAAAGAACGGCTACCGCCGCTCAAGGAAGACGACGACAGGCAGCCACCGGCTGAGTAGCCTGAAATCAATATAAGCTGAGCCAGGCCGCCTCCAGCTTGAAGGAGATCCAGAGACTGCCCTACGCTGACTTGCAGAGAAATCCACACAGGCCATGGCAGGCGATTTCCCTGGCACCTCGACTATAGTAGATGAGTTGTCGGGCATCTAGTAGGCTATTTATTATTATCTGAAAGTTCAAATCGATTGAATCACCAAATTGCTTATTACTTTCATATTATAGCAGTCGACAGTTTACGCAATGACGCGATGATGGAAACGAGCAGAGGGTATAATAGTACATGTGTAGCTAGGAAGAGGAAGACAGGGGGTCAAGGTTTCCTTAATCTGGCGAATGATTTTAGTCCATGTATTTTTATACGAACAATAGGAGACAACATTCAACCGATTGTTGTGCAGGACGTAGTCAGGTCCTGTTGTGTGCTCAGCTGCTGCACACATTAATACGGAGCTAATAGATTGATTAATTTACTGCAATTCAACATTGTACTATATAGCTTTGTATGTACTTCTGAGCGTATAACTTTTGAAAAAGCCTTTGTTCGTATGTACTTTGTTAACGACGCTTTCATTTAATTTGTAGCCATTAAGGCCCTGCTTGAGAAGGCAACATATCATGCCACATCTAAACTCTAGCTTCCCTCGTTTCCAATGGTTTCGTAATAAAAGTGGAGTCACTGTATTTGTATATACGAGATTACACACTGGCACTTCGAAGATTGTAGTCAGTTTCCAAGCAGTTATCGTAAACTAGTATCAAAAAAAGGCATACCAACTACTGTCTACGGAGATCCTCAGATTTAACCCTGACTCTGCCAGTTGAGACATAGGATACGGTCGATACTGCGCAAGGCAAAAGGAGAAAATTGGATACTACATCCCTTACGCTAACATAGCTGAGCTGGCCTATTCAAAGGGTGGTGGCAGCAGATGTTACAGTGACTCTTTTGGACGAAATCCTCCAGTTTCAATCAAATACAGCGCGCTGACAGACGGGGCAGCACCGAAGTTCGATATTCTCTCCATGTACGCCCCCCATTGGCTTCCATCAGCGTCAACCGCTCAGTCTAATAAACGGTGACACCCTAGTTGAGTTTTGCGCCTGGCACTCTATCAATATTCAAAGTCTCCCATTGATGAAACGCTGGACAGTAGTAGGATGCTGTGGAAACATTGTTTGATAATTTGTCAATCTTTAACTGATACGCAGTGTTAAACGTTTCTTAGGTAAGGCCAGCGAGAGGCGTTTTAAGTAACGCCTAATAATCTAAGTCCCAGACATAAGTAAACCTTTCGTTGGTTCACGTTTCTCTATCTAAATGAAAACAGCGCTTTACATGCTCTAATATATAGCCTTTGTATGGAAGCAATTGTTCCACTCAACCTGTTAGTCAAAGGTATTTAATGAATACGACTCTTAACTTGGTAACATATACACATCCTTCTGTTGCCTTATCCTCCCCTTTGTTTCGGTTATCGATTCCGGTATTACGTAGTACTATTATATCTAACTTGCTTATTTAGTAAGCATAAACAATATGCAGATATAATAGTTTCGAAAACACTTATGACTAAAAGTGAAGTGAACCAAATAAAAATAGGAGAAAAGCGTTCTTCTTCAACATAGTGCGGTCAAAGTAATCATAATGTACCCAACATCGAGGACGTATTTCCCGTACCATTTTCATTGGCTCATTATTATCACAAGGCTTGAATAACTGCGGTCACAGTCGTACTTAACCTATTTGTACATAGCGATAGAAATTTGCAAAATATTATGAATTGCCATTTTCATGTTTCTATATCTCTGTCCTGCTCGAACACAGGTCAGCGGCGTGACTATGGATGGTGTGTCTCTTGGGGAATATCTGAGTTTCTCCTTCACAAACCTTGAAGAAGAGTACCTAGACAAGGCAAAACTGGCCTGGCCCATTGCATCCATATGCTTTCCCATAACTATCACATGGCGCTGTATCGCCTTAGTCGGTATCAGGGCACTCTGTTCCATCCTTCTCTTGATCTACATTTTACTCTTGCTGATGCTGTCGTCATACTGGGCCACAGTGTCTATTTCTATATCCCTGTTGTCGACTCTGTATGGTTGAGGTTGCGCGTTTGCTAAGCTTTCTTATATCGATGTATCAGGTCGTGATGAAGATGAGGCCTCGGAACCGTGTGACCCGTTTCGGCCAAAGAACACTGGGAAGGCAAAGCGAGGGTGGTAAGTAGGGGCACGAGGGGTCTAGTGGCTACGCCAAGTCGAGTAAGGTCAACGTGTGGTAAGCAATATGGGTTTTGCCGTATAGGAAATAGGCACAGATAGGGGCGTTCAGAGTAATCGGGTGCTGCCTGCAATACCGATGGCAGCACAGGAGGTCCCAGATGGCGAAAGCCGCACAGGCTGACTGGGTAGATGGCGAGCGATGATTATGATCGGTCCCACCGATTGATCGGACGACACCCCCACGCACAGAGAGGGACACGGATGGACACATGACGCTGCCTCAATCAGGATCCACCATTGCCGTCTTCCCCAATAATTCCCACTAGCCCTCTTCGATGCGCTACTTCGTACGCACTACCTACTTTGCTTCTTCTATGAAGATTTCTTGTTGTTGGGATATCATATCTTCCTCACACCCCAGCAACCGAGCACACGCATAGGCGACTGCAAGCAAGCGCACCGGCTCGCATATTCGACTGAGTTGACGACTATCACGACGCAGCGCGTACGTTACCTCGAACAGCATGGTCCTTTCAACATGGGCCGATTCCTAGCTAGCAATTCGGTCAGTCAGTTGCGTCTGAAACGACTCCAACCTGAAAGAAGTGTGCAATCTTTAGGGAAATCTTACTCACTTGAGGTTGGACTATCCCCTATTGAGGCCAACTTGACTGCATTCATACACGAGTATGACTACGCATGTGAGCGTCAATTTCTTGCTGCCACCTTGTCGCTTTCTCACCCTGTGCTATGCCTACGCTGTGGTTACTGAAGGGCAAATGTGATAACAGAAGATCAGGAAAGGTGAAGGTAAAAGTAGTAAGAATGGTGGTGGTGGTGCTCACAGTAGGGACCCCTGAGCACTCGATAAAAAGTGGCGCTGTCCACTCAGAAGACACAAAACCCAAATATACCCATCTAGCCACTCACCAACTTCCCTACGAGTTTTTCCTCAAGCATCACACCGAACGGGATACACATACGCGACGAAGCAGAGGAGCAGCCAGGTCTAGCCCATGCCTAGGTTCAATGGGCAGTCAGTCACTTCGGGCCACCTATAAAGTGAAGTACAGCAAAAGCTGTTCGCAATGGCAGGAAGGCCGGTCGAGGAACCCAGACGAACATCGATATAGGTAGCCAGGCACAAAGTAGAGCACAAAGTAGAGACCATGAAAAATGCGCAAAGAGAGAAACGCATACAATAAATGTGTCAATAGTCGGTTATGACTCGAAGCTCTCGCAAATACTGCTGTTGTTGCGGTTGCTAACAATGAGTGAGCTACATCGGTGAACCCGTGATGGCCACTCGGCTATGAAGACCCGTTGACATCTCGGACATCGTCCTACCCGACCGTTGTCACCCATGTTATGCAAGATAAAGCTGTAGCATCGCCAGCGACAGTGCTTGCAACAGAGGACAAACGGGAAGCAGCGGAGGTGATGCCAGAATCGCGCGGGTCAGGTGGCACTGATCGGCTTCAGGGTCATCGGCAACTTTGCGTCATGGGATAACATACATAGCTAGGCACATACCCAGCAGCTATGCGCAGGTGGCGCGTAAGATCCAAAAGGCATAGCTGATCATACCTAGGTCGTTTGCTACAGCCACTACTTCCTTCTCTACTGCTACGACTCTTTATCAACAATCCCTGGTATCCGTACATGCGATGTCTGTCTACAAGCAGTTGCCTGTTAGGGTCATAAGGGCAAAAGTTCTGACCGCAGTTCCATTCCTGCAAAACATGGAGTATACCGCTGTAGACAATGTCGTACCAGTTACTGTCATTTCACATCCAACGAAGTCTAAATGGGACCAGCTGCTGTACATCTAGTTAGTGGTCATTTGGCCACATGCAAATCGTGCTCCAACCAAAACTTTTGCATGCAACACGCTCCCATCCATACACAAACATATGTATATTGCATATACATGAATAAAAGAAATAAACAGCTGCGCAATTCTCTTTGTGATAGCCTGGGAAAAACTAAGCCTTATAGTCAATGTTCGTTGAGGACGCCAGCTAGCTAGGACTATTGTACTTATTTTTATTAGTAAGGTGAGCTCTATTTGGCTTACGGGTGTATTTAACAGCATGTCTAAGTCTAAAGAGTACAGATCACAAAGTTTCAGCCTGTCAAAATAAGCTTCTAATAGTATTTACAGTAATAGCTACTCATACATACCACTTGTCGACCTTTCTACTTAGCTCAAATAATTAGCAATCTCTACGTCATCTTGTTTCAAAGATACCTTGCCAATTCTCATTCGCCTAGTCTAGTTACGTTCTTTCGAATCACATGCACTACCAAGTAGGTACGGCATTTGCATGTAGGCAATCTGGCTCGCCAGACCAGCGCTGACGGTGATAAAAGAGAAGGCCATGAAACGCATTTGGACAATGTTGTTGATGACAGAATAGTGCGTCACAGAATAGGCAAACCGTCCCATTCTAGTGGAATTCAAAGCAGCAGACAAAATAGAGGGTAAAACAACGGGGGTTTAGTTGGTGGCGAAGCCAGGTAATGCTGTGCCTTGTTCTAGGGCACGAAGAGTACTGGGAGACATGCGTGTTGGGAAGTGGGGGTATTCAAAGGCAAAGCAGTGAGCGCGGTCGGTCTGCCGGCCGGCCAACCCCTTGACAGTGCCAGGGTCTCCGTGCCCCCAGCGACCCTTATAGAGGCGTGCTTCTCTGTCAGTAAATGTGAGTACGCAATGCGCTTTGGGGGGTGCGGGGTGGGAGTGAGTTAGGAGAGGCACTCGTTCTACGGCTGCTGGTGGGGGTTGGTGGTAGTGGCAGCTTCCCTGTAATATTCTCGATGACCCAACCCCCGTCGTAGTAGAGGTTCGTAGCCGTATTCGTCGTATTGTACTGATCGCAGGCGGCTGATGCATTTTGTCTTTTCAGGTAATTGTCGAATGAACGAGACCCTGCAGGGCGCTCCACTTCGCTCGCTCCGGCAAACTGGTTCATCAATGTGCCTTCATCAGCTATAATGATGCCTGCTTGTGGGGGTTAGGTTGTGTTGGCTGCGAACGGAGCCTAGAGTAAAGAGAACAGTAGCGTTATTCGGCATTAGCGGTAATGCACGGCAAGCTGTGCCGGTCAACATAGTAAGGCAAAACAAGTGGGAATTTCAGGGAAGTAGGATAGAGCCAGCCACCTAGCATCGCTCCTACGACAGCGACGAAAGCGATATCGATGATAACAACAATGAACGTAAACAAACGGTCGTAGTTCCCAGGAAGTAGCGTTCGAACTGTAGATTCAAACGCAGCAAGGGTGCCCTTCCGAGCTCATATGAAAGCGATGAGACCTACCTATGGCGCCTAATACTACGTAGGGCTGACTGACACAAAATGGCCCAATCGAATTGGTGATGACGTGTGCAAACCCGCGTGTGGCAGTTCCGAATGCTCCGCCCTGCCGCGCATGTACTGTCAGTCATTCCCTCTATTTTGGCCTTTAAAGATGTCCAAAGTTACATTGTGGCTATGTTACTATCGTGCTACCGTTATTATCTCCTCTCCGATCGTTTTAGTGACTCAATGTTTTAACCAGCATTTTGTAATATTTTGCTACTTAATGGAGAATTTACGATATGTGTACCCATTCAGTCTTGTTTCCATTTAAAACGTAATGCTTATCTGTCAAACAGTTCAATCGGCTCGACAACATCAAATATTTAATGCTCTGAGGCTCTGCAGCATCGGACTAGTATCCATTATTGGCCCGTAGCATATTACCGCCAGGGCAAGCAATCAGGTGTCGCTCTACAAGTGTCTGTGTGATCTTTGCGCGCGAAAAGGCCATTTAACCTTCTGCTCGCTGTCTGTAAAGAAGTGGTTCCCGCCGAGCAGCGAGGCGGGCGCCATTTGTCACTATAGGCATGCAGTCGAGGTTCAGCCCCAGAACACTGCGCGCAGCCCTGTCTTTGTGCGCCTCCATGTCGCGTGCCGAACTCCATGATCTTTCTGCTTCATGGAGGCTGCGCAAAACGAGCAGCTTGTCATTGACTAAAGCTGCCTCAAGCTTTAAGTCGTCTCATCTCAAACCAAGGTTTGAAAACTGGCCTGTCTATTGCCGGAAACAAGAAGCTGTTGGCAATAGTTGCTTTGCTACATGGCACAGCTTTGCCGTCATCGCGATGTTACGGTGGCTGGCGGCTGAATGGCCACCGCCAAAGTCATCGCCTGGGCCTTCGGCGGGCCTGCTATCGGGGAGTGGCTCTTGGAAAGCAGGCAATCGAGTTGAGTTCTGTGGGGTGAGGCCTTTGAAGAGAGACTACTGCCTTATGCCAGCTTTCTCTCTCTCCTGTGTCGGCGGCTGTGAGCTGAGGTGGGTTCCATGCCGACGAGCACATTTGTCATCCGGCAACCGAGACGACGACGACGAGTCCCAATTCTACCACGAGACGAAAAAAGGGCCAAGGAGGATGTGGGAATTGAGCAGTGGTAGTAAAGGACAGTGGCAGGCATGAGGTTATTCTCCCGACGACAGAGAGGTGAGACGGAGCTAGACTAGGCTCACGACAAAGATGGAAGGGCGAGGACGAGGCCTTCCCGCTCGTTCTGTTCTTCGGGTCTTCTTGTTTCTTCCCGTCTCCCGATGGGAAATGAACGGCCGACAACCCATAGGAAGACGGGCTACGATGCTTCCACACAAAGAGAAGCACTGTTGACGCACGTTCGGAAGCCGATAGAATCGCTCCGCACGCATCGTCCCGTCTGCCTGCACCGAGTCCGCATCTCGATAACGACGAAGAGGATCTGAACTTCTTCGATGGCACGAAGAAAGACTAAGCGGACAAAAGAAGAAGTGCGACGGGAGGAAACGGTCCAGGAAGAACTGCGTGAGCTCCGTTAGTGAAATTAGGAAGGCCGTCAAAGCTACTCCATTTATTTCCTATTGACCCCAAGCTGCAGCTCAGGGCAGCAGGCAAACCCTCAAAGCTAGGTGGCAAGCCGCGGGAATGAAACCAGTGACGCTTGAGAGAAAAAAATTGGATAGGGCGGTCCTGCTTGCGGCTCTGCTGCGTTGCGAATAGACAGTGGGTGGTGCTTCCAATAAAATATGCATTTGTCTTACCTATATTGACGTTCTCGCTTCGGCTACATGTAAGCAACTAGATTTATCTACCGAAATGTTACTACTGAACAGAGGGAGTACCGACGGATTCGACGCTGGCTATACGCTTTGACACTGGTTAGCGTGCACTTTCGGAGCAAAGCGAAGCTGTCAACGTTATGGGCACGTGCCGATTATCAGGTGCTAGTGCGTTGTCGCTCACCCTGATCAGAAGAGGACTTTTTTGGTTTTGCTCAAAGCAGAGCGACGAAGTTTAATCTTACATGACTCTACTACTAATTAATGTACTCAGTTAGTGCTAGCCTATTTTTGTAATATAGCAGACTTGATTGCTGTCTGTGCATAATTACCAGTTTACATTTAGCAGCCTCCTTTCGCCTGCTCAGATACAATTCGCTTAAGTGACTCTCTCACTATCCCCTCCTACCTTTGCGATGTGCGAGCGTGTTTGTGTGTGACGCTCGTATGTAGCAGACGCCAAGAAAGACGCCAGTGGGTGCACCTGGTGGTCGTCGAAAAGTTGTGGCACGCTCGCCTCGTTGTTCGCCTGCGACTTGCAAACGCATGGTTTACCGCAAGACTTGTACTGTTCTCTTGGCTTTTCACGCACTCCGCTTATGGTTTCGCTTCGGAGCCGACATAGAAATTCGGAGAGAGAAAGCGCTTGAAGAAGCTGAGCTAAGGCAGGTCGTGGTCGTGCTTGTGTGAGCTTCTGCTGGAACCGCTGCTGGACAGGGGGCAGTGAATTCGAAAGCAGCTGCCTCCAGCCCCTTTGACTCCGTCGTCCTACCAATGGGCTCCTGAGCTGAAGTCAGAATCAGACTGCAGTCTGCTTCTTAGGAACGTACGAGGACGGGCTTGCGGGGGTGCGGGCAGTGGAGTCTTGAAAGACTGTGGTATCAGAGACTCAAACACAGAGGTTCAGTCCGGGAGCTGAGATTGGAGGGATCGCAGGTGCCTGCTATGCTTTCTCTCTTGCTATCAAGTGGCAAAGAGGGGCGCAAACGTACAAGTGAGCTGAGAATGAAAGTCACAGGAGGTGCCGAGAAAGAAGTCAGGGAGAAGTGGATGCGGTGAGCCGTACACGTTAGCGTCGAGTCGTCGCGACCGCTGACTGCTGCCGCTGTGCTAGCTGGCATGCCGCAATGACTATGTGGGACACAAAGCTAAGAGTAACCAGGCCGAGGTCTAGCTAGCATCACTTATGGGATGATCGACCAACCGACTGTCTATCTGTCCGACAGCTGAGTGAGTTGCTAACAGCCAGGTTCTACAATGATCGTGACTAGCTTAAGCTGACCGCCGCCTGCAAACGTCCGTATTACCTCTCCTTTCATTCGTTCTGACCGCGAGCGATACCTAATTTAAGATCATAGTTGTTATCGTCGGTCTATGTGTATTCGTTTGTAATTAGTACGCGCAAATACAAAAATAACACAATTCAGAAACGCGATTCGAATGGAAAAAAAAAAATATATATATATATATATATATATATATATATATATATATATATACTATTTCTCAGTAAAAAAGCAGCTGATACGCTTTGCTGTTTGAAACCTGGCTAATTTTTTTTTTTTTTAATCGATTTCTAAGCTCCGTAGAACGCGGTTATGGTCACAATTCAAATCGAGATAGCACGGAACTTGCTCGGCAGTTTATTACTATTTTTTGTGTAAAATAAATTTGTGCCATTCTTTTAATGCTGCCTGCCCATTGCGCAAAACACATCGGGACAAGAAAGAGCGTAGAATTCTAAATTACTAATTAATTTTTCTTTTTCCTGATAAAAAAGGTTGTATGAGAAAACCCCCCAGTGAGGCCAGGTTTAACGGGGCCAGGGAAAACAATACACAACGCGTCGTCTGCAGGAAGAGTCATTAATATTTGGATACATCCGCGCGTTCGTGCAGCAGCCAGACGGGTAAGCGGCTGGCGGCTGTCTTATCTCGAAGGCTAAACGTAAAATAGAGAGTTCTAGCGAGATAACGGTGGAACAGCTGGCTGTTCTCTGACTGGTGTCGATTCGCGCGACTACAGAGAGCCACACACAAGGGGAACGCTGTTACCGAACAGCGTGTTTTACGCAACAAAAGGCAAACAAACAGCAAAACTCGTGCTCGCACGAAAAGAAAAAGATAGAGAGTGTCAGAAATTCATAGAAAACACCGACAAGGAAGAGATGCGCTTACAGACTGCTACACCCGAAAACTAAACAGTTTTCATTTACTTGGAGCGGCTGAGCGAGCGGGTCAGAGAACGACAGGACCAGGGGGCGCGGACTGAAACATGTAAGGTATGTTTTGCCCCTCGGACGACGTTGCAAGCGTTGGCTTGCTCATTCCTCGCTTCATAACGAAGTTAAGCGCTTTTCCTGTTCGTACTGCGGCTAGTGCGAGTTGCCGCAGTCTACGTAGTCCGTAATACTGCTGCATGTACGTATACCAAAGGATTGTGTTAGCGTATGTACGTACAGCTCCGCGAATAAATTGCTTGTCGCCAAGCCGTACTACCAATGTCCTAGGCTCATTGTGCCATACCGCCGAGCGACGAATCCAGACGAACCGTCAAAGTGCGCACAGATCGTGCTAGCGTTGATGTAATGCAAAATCACAGATAGTTCTGTATCGTAATCATCGAGATCATTACCTTCTCTCGAAAATCCACACTGGAGGCGTGAATCTTTTAAGTTATCGACTTCTCTTTAATGCATAATGTTTCTGTATACTGTACCTAAAGCTGCATTACTATAGCACGTATACTATTTATCTATTTCCATTGAATTAAACCTGAATGGGGACACAAATCATCTTATTGAATTTTTCTATTCTCTTTTGACAATTCGAAGCTTCGAGAAGATTGTGAACTGCCCAACCATCGGTACGGAGACGCTTAGATGATACCAATGTCTGTGGCTCTCTCGAAAGGATAGTAGGCGGTGAAATGTTAGTGGCACCGGCACTTCCTGTAAATGTTGTCAGTATCGGCTGTCGGTGCTTACTAGTGCTGTTGCTGTTTCAGCTGTCACACTAGTGCCGGCAGTTGATGGTGTTAAGGATACGGGGAAAGGGCGGCGCATGGAAGTGTGCTATGGGGATGGGTATGTCATAGGGTCTGAACCGAGAAGGGACTTTGCCCTGCAGCGCAGAGCTGGCCTTAATCATAAACACACAACAACAACAACACTACACGCGAAGAACGAGGAGGCCACAGCACCAGCGGTAGAATCAAGCGAATCAACCTAAATGCTACGGCAGGAATCGTGTTGCGTTTCCGCCATCAGCGGAAGTTGCCTGTTCCCTCGAATGGCATCATGGATGGAACAGCCACAACGAGTCAAGCGACCGGCATTTAACGCCATTGGGCTAACGCAGGAGTAGCAGAATCCGAAGAACTGAACCGGGCTGCTCAGCTCGCTTTCGCTTGTAACATTCACTTGTATTTGTGCTGGGGCTAAAACGCTGCTAGCTGGCCTCAGCCTGACTGCTCGCAGGGGCTGCCAAGCAGCAGCAACAGTATCATAGGCCGTAACAGCAGCTTCCATGACCCAACCAACTCATCTGAACGAGCTCAACGGATCGAGCTGTATGCATGCAGCTTTGGCGTTGCTGATGGTGGCGGCCCCTTTGGCTGGTGGCTGACGGTGGATGTGCCGCTAACTGATTCCTAGCTGCATCAACGAGTTATATGGTAGTATATAGTGCACATGACGTCGACGGGTCCGCCAGTTTTCCCCGACCTCTGTATTTCTCTCATACGTTCTCGTTTTCACTCTCCCTGTACCAACCCTTTTTTCTTACTTTCCTTCCGCGCTCCTCCCGCTCTCTCTTCTCGCACCCCTTTCCCCTATCAATGGGTAAACAGCACAGACAGCAGTAGCACTAGCAACTGCAGCATAGCAAATTATCGGCTCACGCGCTCGTTCTGCCCTGCCGTCACATTACTGCTAGTGCTGCTGGGCCGCAGACTAACCTCTCTTAACCCCTGCTCCGGCTGCCGCTATCCACTATCCGGCCGACCCAAGTCCCGACAGGAGCCCATCGGGCCACCTTCGGACGTGGTAACCCCTTTCCCTGCGTAAATACGAGGTACTGCTAGCAGTGTTCGCTTCCGGCAAGCGTGGGCAAAAGCAGCAAACAGATCCTGGCTGGCTCAGGCTCGGGAACGGGAATCCACACTACCGCCTACACGATTCGTCGTCCCTCTAACTCGATGCATCGGCTCTAGGCTCGTAAGGCTTGGCTGCCTGTTTCCATGTGCTTACTGCGTATTGGGCCTTGTGCTGCTTTGTAAAGCGTGTTCTGGCTTGTGCTGCATACGGAGTCGCGGAATCGGTGATCGCAGTCGGACGGTTACAGGTCCGCCGGCAAAAGAAGCTGCAACATGCTCGCTGACGCCGTTATCACGATCGGCTCTTTCCGTCCTCTGTTACTGTGTCCCCAGCTTGATCCACCGACTAACATGCTCCACTTCTCTCACCAATGCGGAGAACCAGCGTTGCATCGTGTCTTGCATTGTTTAGCGAGCGAAGACGCAGGGGACAAGAATCAGAAGCCAGCAGCAGGACCAGCAACGGAACGAGGCCAAGAAGCACCGACTAAAGGACAACAAGGTACTCAGCAGGACATCCACACGGGAGTATAATATCCCTGCTACTGTTGCCGCCGCTGCTGGTGGTCATGGTATTATCAATGAGGAGTTCACTTACTCTCTTGCTAGCTTGCTTAGATGCTTACTATTGTGTGCCGAACGAACGATAGTTGCCACTCATCGCCTTGATTTGTTACTATCTTAGATTTCCGGGATTATCCCGAAGCGGATTCGACCCGATCAGAAAAGTGCGTTCCCCAACAGGCAACCTCTTGTTGCCGTTGCTACTATGTACTAGGCCAATAGTGCCTCTTTCCGCTGAAGATCTCATCCCGATCAGATATCTGTCTCCCATAGACGACGTGCATTTATTAATGCATGATGAGACACAACTAAAACAAACAAGGTCAGCTAATTGGTAAAAACAGTTCGCATTTACCACCCGACTACGGGTGTAGACTAAAACAGTATAGTGGTTAATGAGGCAAAATAGATAGATAAGTATCAGTTAAACAAAATCGCGAGATGATTTCAATTACGTCAGTACGCTATAGACGAATCCGCGCATTACAGCTACGGAAAAGAGGCTGACGCTAAAAACACTAGCTGGGCACACTTGTCCCTAGAGTAGTAGGTAATTACTTGGGGTACGTATTCTACTTTGGACCTGGCTTTTATTCGTGTAACGTGGGGCTTCTTGCTTGTTAATCATCTTCTGCTTGTGTCGGATTACGTTATTAGTGTGGGTAAAAGGCCGCGAATTATCAGCTGGGGTAGTGGTAGGGTCTATAATAGACACAATTATTGTAAAAACGTGGCAAATCGACAGGAGCATCTGCAGCATTTATATTTTGCAAAAGGTAACGTTCTACGGTGCCAAGTGAAATTTTCATTGGCTACTAATATTTATAAACATATACCGAAAAATTAATAATCACTTTAAAGTTATTATAATTTAGATACTTTATTGGCACTAATGCGATTATTTAGTTTCAGTCTAGATATATATATATATGCCTTATGCCGCGCTCGATATATGTGATACGTAAGGGATTGTAGTTATTTTTGATTTAGGATACATTCGTTTTCAAACGCTTCATAAACGACCGAATTTTCGCTTCGTCTAGCAAGCCGGTCCAGTGGCCGTTCTGTTTAAAATGTGAGCCCACTATAACACCATGACAGGCCTTAGTCAGTCTAGTAACGTTATCGGCAGTGACGCCAGATCCAAGAATTACAGGTTGATGAGGCACGGCAAGAGCGACCTCACCTATGTCTCGTTCATTGGGTTCTGCTCCTGTAGAGTTTCCAGTCACAATTAAGCCATCCGCTAAAAAAAAATCGGCATTGCGTGCCATGTCAGCAATCGACACATCGGCGGTGATAGCATGAGCGGAATGTTTCTTTTTAATATCACAGAAGATCGCCACGTTCTCGGCAAAACATTCTAGCGATTTACGGTATCGAAGCAGATCACCAGCGCAAGCATTGATCAGGCCTTCATCGGCAAAATGGCTAAATACAAAACCTTCAGCACGTATAAAATTGAAATTTGTCGCGGCCGCTACAGCTAAAGCGGCTCGATTGTTAGCCGCTAGAATTTGTACTCCGCAAGCCAAATTAGGTCCCACCGTTTCACGAACGCTTTGGCATACACGGGTCATGCAAGCCGTTATCGCAGGACATTCATTCAGTGTATACGGCGTATCGTGCATGTTCTCCACAAGCACTCCGTCGACCTCACAATCACGATAGAGCCGGGCCTCGTCAATACTATGTTCCACAATCTCGTTGATAGCGCTGTTGTTCAACGGAGAACCTGGCAACGCCTTGACATGTATCATTCCAATGACGGCGCATCTGGTCATGTTTCCGAACAGCTTTCGAAAACGTGTCAGAGCGGTTGATGCAGGGCGTGTCATTGCCGCCTGCTTTCGGAAACACTTGTTTGACGTTTAGTGGTATTTGGTAGAGTAGAATTGACTGGATGGGCAACGAGCTGTCGACGCGAAGCGGTCTATTACAAAATCCCTTTGCCCCCTTTCCTCCGGCCTGTAGCAGGCAGCCAGCCAGCCAGCGACACCGTAAGTGTGAATACGGCTGGCGATTGAGGAGGGAGAGAACAGAAAGATGGTAAGGGTGATAATGACTGATAGAGCGTAGTAGGCTTCTAATACCGAGATAGGGATAGATTGATCATAGAAAGTAATAGAATCACTCCGTTGCGAATTAAATAGGTTTAATGCTCATTTATGTATACGCAGCTTATAATTATAACTAGTGGTTACGCTAGCGATTAAGGTGTTTACAATGGAGTGGAAGCCACAATACTATGATTATGACCGAAACGCTTGTGGCTAGGATTTACCAGCTTTTCAATTCGAATCAAATGATGACAGGTCATAAGAACAATATATTGAAAAGAACGTTTTTGCCCCATACCGAACTCGGCAACCCCTTCAGTTCTCTATGGCTGTACCTGGCTGGCCCTAAAACGCCTTAAATGAAAAGCGCTTACCAAAGCATTCCGAAAATGCGACAATTAACCAGGTACAGGACGAACCAGGATAAGGAAAACATGGCTCAGGAAAGAAAGAAGAGAGACACTATGCTGTTTCTTCCGCTAGCCTTCCCTATGTATGAAGCGTGAACCTTTTTTCGGCAGTGGATCCGTTAATCAATACTTCCTTCTCAAGGCAATGGCCTTCTCACGTGCTAGGCACTCTCCTAGCCACTAGCCTTAAGCACTTTACCACAGTAAGAAAGAAGGATCACTTAGGGTCAGTCCGCTGGGCTTATATATATATGTATATAAATGCGCATTTGTCGTACTAATAACAATATATTATTATTCAGTATAGATAATTAACTCCACATAATAACTAAGGGTATCTACCACAATAACGTGTGTTTAGGTAGATTAAAAACATGAGTTTTCATAGTATAGTAGTAGATTTGGTATAGTAAACTCGTTCAACGGCTACTATCTGATATTGTGTCTACTATATAGATTTAGTATTATTATTTGTATTTGATGCATGATACATTTAAATTGTCCAATTTGTAAAAAAACCTCTACCGCCTGCTGCTGATCGACAACCTTTGTTCATGGCGCTCAATTGAAACAACGCTCAGACGCCTCTCATTGTTCCTCAATGTTAGACACAATGCTTGACATATGCTTGAACAGCTTTGAGTGATCCGTCTGAGTGTATAGACGCTCTTAGTAATGGCAGTGGTCGAACAGCCAACTGGACCGCGGGGTTGGCCCCTCACGAACAAAAGGTAGCACGAACGATGATGATCTGCTTCCTTTTGTGGTTTCGTTCAATTGCGGTCACACCCCACCCCCCACTCACCAGTCTCTTTCTCCCCTCAGCTGCTTTCTAAAGACGTTGCCCGGTAGACTGAGCAGTAGAATAGTCCCAGCCCGGCTATCCCACTGAATCTAGTTCCGCCACCGGAACGAGTGAGCATTAATTGCCAGCTTTTATACTATATTACGACCACTGCTGCTGCTTTTAGCAGGGCCACAGATCACGCAGATTACTGCCGGACTAACGTAGCCACAGTAATAGGCGCTAGGGCAGGCCGCCGCACCAAGCCTCATAGGATCTGCAAAGGAGCAACGAAAAGCAGCTGCACCGGCCGCCCACGTACGCTCTGCCGTCGATTTCTTCTCTGTTCCTAGGAAGGTACCGAAGGAGAGGTCGACGGAGAGAAGGATACAGGGGCAGCCACGCACGCAGACGAACAGGGTTACAGACAGGAAAGGGGGTAGCGGGAGAGAGATCCTATTCTGCGAACAGGCGTTGAAGCGCTGAAGACTATAGCGCAGTGATCTCGCTACCGACACCATTTATCGGTCAAATACTTGCGGTCTGGTATTTATAGTTATCGTAAAGTTACAAGTCAATCAGTTTTCCTAATTATACTTTGTCAGTACGTGATTATGATTTATGAATACTTTTTGCTGTATACTATTTGTACACTATGTAATACTATTATGATGTAATAGTAATTTCTGGTTAATGCATAATAATAATACAAAGGTTATTTGTCCAATGGGAGTTAGTGTACCACCTGCTTATATTTAAGTTCTTATTATCTATTATCTTCAATGACTGCAAAAAACGGGAAATGAAATAATCTATTTTCCGTTTTTTATTTAGATGCAAAATGGAGGGGGAGCACTAGCTTGATTTTGAGCGTTTACTATCAGATTTTTCAATTAATTGGTTAATCATCTATATATTTTTAAGCAAACTCTCAAATTTCTCAATGAATTAGGATCAAGCATTTGTGTATCTCCATTTGGCTAACGTTTCTAACGTGCCGACCATTTCTACATATATATATACGTATTGGCCCTCGGTGTAATTTGATCAGGACGTCTTTATGCAGCGCTCGGATCACTACTAAAACTTACTGAGCAGATTGAGAGATTTCAGATACGCAATGACGCCGCTGCTGCGTTAAGGTAAACTTAGCATTGCAGTGGCGTGTCCGCATAGCACAGGAAGCTCAGCATCTGAAGTACGAAGACGGCTACCGACAGCTATCCAGCCAGTCGCTCACCAGTCAAGAAAGCAGTTTTCACCCGTGGCACGTTCAGTAGCACGCCTCAACTGAGTGCAATGGGCAGACACACATGGCCACGTTCTTCACAGCACTTCTGCCGCAGCAACAGCGTGCGCCCTGCTGGGCAGCGCACCGTACCGCGTCCGTTTGCCCGTATTACAGACCAACTGCTTTTGCCGCTGTTTCTACAGCGACTGGTGGCGGGAAACGGGGAAGAAGTGGTGCACATTGCAATAGCGTAGCTCCGCTACAACCAACCGAAAGCCCGGCGTTGAGCCAGCGAGAAAAGTTCGATGCCATCCTCACGTCTGCATTGCCTTCAATATCCGCCAGACAACCGGGCTACAATTAGCTCTCGCCGGCTTGCCGGCCGGCCAGCAGCAAGAGTGGCCATAGACCATAAGACAGCCGGACCCGGGACGGACGGGTAGGCTCGGTAAAAACGCAAAGTAGCATAGATGGTGGTGCTCGCCACACGACGCATGTGGTACACTGTGCACTAACACCCTGTACCCACGCCCGGTCTGTCGAGAGTCTTCTTTTTTTCCTATCTCTTCCCCAGTAGCGTAACGATAGTTCAACTGTGATCATCGCCCGCTCGCTTGCTATCTTCCTAGCTCTGCTCAGCGTTCCAACTGCACGAGCAAGCAACAAGGCACTTCGCATGCCAACCACGTCGATCTTCCTCTCCGAGTGGAGTCACTCGGCTGACGAAACTGCTCGTGGTCGCGGTCATAGTGGTGGCGGTGCTACTGTTTGGCACGAGCAAGATAACTCGGTGGCGGCCAAGTGCGAGAATGGACTATCGGACCACTCAGGATGGCCTGCATCGCCAGGCTTACACTGGCGAAACCGACGGAGTGCAGCAAAGTGGGATCGAGTCCGCGTAGCCGGTCAAGTGATCAACCACTTAGCCACAAGGAGGTGGCGTTACTGGAGTAGCTAAGGCAGAAGCAAAGGCGGCGACCTCGACGGATTCGGAAATCAAAAATCTCTCTTGCGGAAGATTGGGTCGGGCGTTCTATCCGCACGGTATGGCGAGATCAATCCGTCTCGCATCCCCGCTACGCTCACGCACACACCTCAGCCTATTGCTATTTACCTCTTATCGACTGAGTCGGGAAATCTCAAACACCTCAGCGCCGTCTTGCGCCAGGTAGGTAGAGTTCTTCTTCGAACGTTCAAAAATCAGCCTTAACATGGTTGCCCCTTTAATGTTACGGGCACGACTAGTACTGAGCAGACAAAGTCGCTGATTGCAACAATCCGTCTCGTCCTGTTTGAGCAGGAGGTATCTTGTTCAAATCTTGGTCCTGAATCAGCAGGCGTCACAAGAGCAGCAGTAGCAAGAACGGCTTCGTCTGACCACTACGTTCGGTTCCCTGCTACGACGGCGGCGAAGTCCTCCTTAGCCATCTTCTGCTCCGAAATCGATAAGGGACGACTAAAATGGCCGATGTGCCAGATGTGCCACAGATGGGGTTCAAGACAATCCGGCAACGCAACTAAACACAAGCCACGAGACACTGGCTTCGTATCGTCGTTAAGCAGCGATAGTCAGGCCAGGCCCTAAGCCACGGGACGGGAATATAGGGACGCGTTACTTTACCGGGAGTGCAACGGGATGGTAGCCGGCCATCCAGAGACGAGATATGTACCGGGAACGGAGTCTTTTCTTTTTCACCCCCTTGCTCTCTCTCTTCAGCCATTTCAACCTAGACGAAGAAGGAAAGCTCTCAGGTGACTGGAGGGGAGACAAGCAGCAAATAAGGCGGGATAGAGCAAGGAAGACCTCGCTGATTGCATCCTTTGAGTCAAACGTTAAATCACTTATGAGTTCGGTAAGCAGCCGTATGTACTCTTACCCATATGTCCATCGTACTTAAGTCTTCTTTGAAAAGTCCTACGTAGTACTGGGATGATGTACTGCCTAGAGAGCGCAATGTTCATCGATATTGGATTTTTTACTCAGGGCGGCCAGGCTGCCTAGCTGGCTCAGTGAAATCTGATTGCAAATGTTTAATTCAAACAGCACTTCGGAGGAGCAGCCGCAGCATCGGAGGATCAATAGAGAGCCAGCAAGCGGGGCAAAGTCTTCAGGTGTAAACCCTTCAGGTCGCCTCTGCAAGCCGCCGGACGCTCCAACGAGCCGGCCAACAAACGGACGGCATCTTCAGAATTGCAGGTCAGAGAGAGGGTTGGAGGAAGGTCTTCACTTCCCACTTCTTACCGTTCATCATTCCATCATTCTTTGGCGCTGGCTTACAGTTCTCAGCGATAGAGCAACTCCGAAGACTCAGTGCCCGTCGCAGGATAGCAGAGGATAGAGCGTCACTGCAGCTGCACTCTTTGCCTCAACTGATGCAGCGGCTGCAGCAGGATGAACCAAAAGAGGCAGGACCCAAAACATCGAAAGGGATTCGGCGGGGCAAAGCGAACGGGTTGCTGGGCTCAAATCGAAATTCAGTGACCACCTTGATTTGGTCAGAGGCAGGAAAATCAATTTGAGCGGATAACAAGCCTTCGGCCGACGCGCTCGCTCCTTAGCACAACGCCCTTTAACAACAACCTACTTGCTAGGCTCCTCTTCGTTGAGTGTATAGGCTCTTCGAAATGGCCAAAAAAGAGAGGTTAACAGCGAGGCTAGGCTTGATAGATTTGTGACGTGTGAAAGGAAAGCGGTCACAATACAGGAATAGATGATCTTTCTAGTCATATATGGTGTAGATAGCCTTTTTGAGCGTCGACAAGAACCGAGTGTTTTTTTTTCCTAGGATATTAGAAATAAAGTTTCCCTTTCGCATATATAAGCGAACTGGAAACAAGTGATACAATGCGATAATGTATATACTATGGCACTCAATTAGACAGTAATGCTGTCTTCAGATGAGAGGAATCGGTTGAGCTGGTTGGGGAAGGCCAAAATTAAAACTGTGGAAACTTACAGAGAGAATAAGTAAGTCAGTCGGTGACTGAAGTGAATCGCTGTGGCGTCGTCGGTTCGCTGGTCCGAAATGAGCGCTCCATGGCGTGTCTGCGGTCGCGGTGCAGCGATAGCGAGTGAACGATAGAAGACGATTGGAGCACCGCGTGACGCGTGACCTCCTTTATGACGAGCAAACGAACCAAGCAACCAGCGCACCGCCAGGCGTCCGTCAACGAACTCTGTCTCCCATGAAATTCCGGCCGTTAGTCTGAATTAAGAGGGCTTATCGGATGGTGGAAGAATGAGGAAGGTCGAGTTTTGGTTGGTGAAGGAGCATGGCCGGTATTAGCCGCGACGGCTTTATGAGGCAGCAGTCAGAGATGCATAGCGTGGCAACCGCTATCTGGATTGCCATGTCTCTTTCCGTCAGCCAGCAACGGAAACATGAAGCCCTAGATCGAGAGACACAGGGACGAATCAAGTTGCCTTGCCGGTACGGCCCGTCAAGTTCGCTCCTGCGGGGTCGTGCAGGTCGAATTAAGCAGCGTCGAAAACGTACCGATGATCTTACTGCAGATGGCTCGATCTTGTTGGCTGCCTATATGGATTGGGTAGGTTGTTTCGAACTGGGAGAATGGGGGCCTAACGTAACATAAAAGGGGGGCTCAATTTCGATGGCCCGTCAACTAGCTGGAAGTATGGTGCGCGTCTGGGTGTAATCGCGCTATCTTCGTGTTGAATGTCTGTCCACTCAACTCGACTGGTTTGGCATCGACTGAGCGCCTAGGACCCGTAAGATGGCGGGCGATATAGCGAGAAAGTGCAAGAGATGAAGGCAAAAGGAGAGCAGAAGAAAGGTTGCGGATCTGATCTCAAACAACGGCGACGGATATATGTTTTAGCATGATCGTCTCCTCATCTATCATGAAGGAATGAAAGAGAATCGACTTGGGTCTGCTTGAGGCTCGTTGAAGAGTTGTGGTAGAAATGCACAACCGAAATGAGAGTCCAGCCAGGCCGCTCCAAATGAGGGGAGCCGAACTATGCAGGTTGCCGTGCGCGTGAGGATACCGCTTTTTGGCCGTGGCATAAATAGAGTGAGATAAGCCGAGGTTATCATTTGGAATTTTACTTCTACAAAAACATAGAAGCGACGCGAAAGGACAAAAGTGACAGCCCCAAAGCTACATAGCGGCTAGTATTGATAATTTTAAGAAACACCTAGAGAAAAATGGGGCAACAGATCACTGCGTAAATGCTTTCAAAATCTTATTCTTATGTGTACAGGAATTTTTAAGAGCATTTTTATTTGCTCCTTTTCACATAATTGTCTCCGTAGACACTTGCATGTGTGATGGACATTTTGATTATATGACCTATAGGTAGAATCTAAGCCGGTTTGAATTGAACAGCATCGGTTATGGTCAATATTGATACGGGCTTCTACGTTCTGTGGTAAGGAGGGGTTGCCGAACGCTAAACATCAAAGAGTTAACCGCCCCTCATAAAAATCCATCCGTTCAGAGGGGAGCACGAATGGTAGAGTCCGAAGTGACAGCTCCGAGAGCTAATGGTTTCAGGGAGCGGAGTGGACCAGATTCCGTCCATTTCATGAAAACCTTATCCCTCATGTGAAATGATCATGCTTTCGTTGTTCCTCGTTCAAATGTCCATTTGGATAGTTCTAGGACGACGACGACCACCGTAGATAACAGCCGATAAAATGGGCCTAGACGTTAACTGCTATTCTACAATTCGAGTGATGTTTCAAGAAAAATTGTAAAACAATCATAATCAATAGAACGCAATAATGCGTATACGATAGAATTTTGATCGGTAGAAAACGCTGCGCATCAGATTATCGTGCAGCAGTTATTAACATTAACGGAACGAGAATATCTGAGTTGATAGTAACAGCGTCCTCATAAGGATTGTTAAAGCTGATACTAACAAACCATTTTTGATGCCTGGTGCTCTCTTCGTAATTCCAAATTTATATTAGAAGAATAAAATGCCTTAGATCTGACCTTCTGTATTGTGCGTTTCAGGTAATCATCGTTAATCCTGTTAAGGCTCGTATGATGGCCATAAACCTATATAAATATGCGCACCGCAGTCTCCTGATTAAGGCGCCAACTCAGCAATCATCAGCACCATATTACCTTGACGCTCGTTTAATTTTTAGAAGAGCAACAATTATAGCAATACGTACGTCCTGCAGAAAGGCGTAAAAAGACCTAGTCCGTTGTACTGTTTGCTTATTCATTTGATCACATTTGTGCCTTAATATATATCGTTGGCGGGGACGAAAACAGAGATTTGCAGCTTTTTTCAATTAGGGATTTGCTCTTCCTATACATATTACTACTCTGTTGTGGCATATAATCGTGTTGCTTCTATGATCATAGGGCTTGACTGTTATAGTATCATTTCTCTTTCATCTGATACGATAGAAATTACTTCATGTACGAAAACCACATGAGCTATAACCAAATATCTATGGAAGCCCTATTCTATATAATTCTACCATTTCGTTATTAGTATAAAAAGTAGAAACAATCTTCAATTCTGTATTATTTCATGAGGGATCGTGGAGTTCGTCAATTCTATATATGTTGAATAACGATCAGCAAAATATATGCTAACTAAAGGCAATGTCATTTCGTCTGTCTTCAAACATTTGAGAGGCTTTCGTCGTGCTTTTCCTCACGAATTTTGTGTACCTATTATACGGTAGATATTTGTATAGGTAAAGATTTGTATAGCAGTGGTAATGTAAGAGATGTGCGACATGTGGCCAGGAACACGTGGTTGCATTGAACGGAACAGGGGCCGAACGAGTAGTTCCACCCTCGTGGTGTGGGGCTTCTTTCATGCGAGATCATTCCATAAAAACCCCTCGCTCTCCACCCAGCGGCTAAAAGGCGGAGATACGTCTCCTTTGCTTCGGAGAGTGTGCGGCGTGTACTGGGCAAATCCTGCCCCTTTCCCACAAAGCGCCATCGCGGCGGAGTCCGACTTGGCACTTCATTATATCTAAAAGGCCTAACGTTATACAGTTGCTACACATCTATCGGCCGCATATCAGTCTTACACTTTAGTATGTATCATGGATACCAGCTGCATCTGACTGATCGTCCTTTTTCGATTAATCCCAGCTTCAGCTATAAAATACTTCGCACTTCAAGACTATTCTGCTAAAGGATGAGTCGACGGCGGCAAATCAGATAGATACTTTATGCATCCCTGCGTAGCTGCGATCGATCTAGGTTGGGCAAGGTCGAGCGCTCCATGGCCTCTTGCTGTGGATAGCAGGTGACCAGTTGCTGCATAATTTTATTAGCGGCTCCTTTTTCTGAGGCTAAAGTGTTCACTAAAGATATTTGTATCTGTTTAGCGAACCTACAGGTAAATGTGATTTAAAGACCTGGTCACAAAGTTTCTTAGTTCTTGATCTTAGTTTCCTTGATCAGACTCGATCTACAACTAGTCCTTAATGCTTTGTTCTAAACGATCATTGTCTCGGCCCTGTTGCAATATATAGATGTCAATATTTGGTTATACACTAACTTTTCGAGTGTTGATTCCTAGCGGTGCCTCTGTTATTCCGCTGCAGGAGCAACGATCTATATCAGTAAAAACAGCGCTTATGCGTTGTAGAGAATAATTCGTCACGACCGATCTTTATCAGCCTTAATCGTCCTCGCCTGCGTACGCTACGCCTAATGCCTGCGCATACTGCTTTGCCTTGTCTATTTGAGGCCTTCCGTTTCAGTCCGGTCCCATCTTAACTCGTCTCAGCGCTCGAAGCAGCGTCGACGTCTAGCCAGGTTTGCGAGAGGTTGTCCTGCAGCTACTGCCCCTCTAGTGGTGGATGGTTCCCCGCTCCTACAGCAGGGCCAGCCTGCTCAAGCTGCGAATTGAGGCTGAATAACAGCAACAGAAGCAGCAGCTGCAGTAACACTGTGCCTACTGCTCGAGCTGTTCCAGCAGCAGATCCACACATAGCTTGCTTGCTTCTGCTCCCTACGCTCAGCTGGGAAAAGGGGGAATCAGCAGGAAGTAGTTGAAGGAACGCACGTAAGGGCGAAGTGGTGGAAAACGGGAGAGGAGAAGCCAGGGAGGACGACGACGATGAAAGAAAGCGAGAAAAACGAGAGATTGGAAGCCGAAGGATCAGCACAAGCGCCAAAGCGCCAGGCTCTAGTTTGCTCCACTGCAGGGAAAGGGCCTGCCTGCAGCTGTAGAGCCAACAGCAAAAGCAGCTCTAGCAGCACCAAGCTGCCTCCTCTATAGTATGGGTGCTAGTGCTAGCAGGCAATGGTGATAGTGCTGCTACTAGTGGAGGCGCTCGGGTGGTGAGTGGCGCCGCCGGGGGTAAGCAGCGGCGGTCTTCCAATCGCCTAGTAGCAGCTGCGGAAGAAGCGGGAACGATGAGGGAGAACGAACGCACAGATGGAACGAGTGGAGCAGTGAAAATGTTTTGCGGCAGGGGGGGGGAAGGGAAACGGGCTGTTCCCGCCAGTTTTGGATTGGGAGATCGGTAGGCAGTGGGCGACTGAGCGAGCCGACCAGAGAACAGTATAGCAAGACGTGGCCGGGTAGGGCTGCTAGCCAAAGGGTAGGACCAAGGAGAGCAATAGGGGTAGGTCTGGCCAAGAAACAGGGATGTCAAGGGTGTAGGATGGGGAATGAGCATCGAGCTTGGGGAAAATAGGGTGGTCTGCTTTGCTGG
Source organism: Varroa destructor (assembly GCF_002443255.2). Lineage (NCBI taxonomy): Eukaryota > Metazoa > Arthropoda > Arachnida > Mesostigmata > Varroidae > Varroa > Varroa destructor. The sequence continues at coordinate 39,443,084 of NW_019211457.1, forward strand.
GCTTGAGGTTGGTGGGCTAGAGTAGTGAAACGACTCAGTCTGCGAGAATAAGTCTCGGATCTGCTGACCGGGGGTTCTGGTGGTCTCTCTGCAAGGACTTCGGATCAGAAGGAAAAATACGGAGAGAAGGTAAAGCGGCAAATAGAGAGAAAAGAGGAGAAAGAACGGCGATGGCCGCGAGAGCAGCGATGGCGGCGGCGGCGATGGTTGCCGAAGCGGCGGGAATGTTGGGAATCGGCGAACGAAAGACGATTCAAAACATATTGAGATCATTCTTTATTTTGCGACCTCGCTTTCATCCTTCGACCACCGATAACGCACGTCGACGAACCGATGCCGAACCGCTATCCAGCCCACCGACGACGAGAGAAACAGAAGCAAAGAAAACGATGTAGCGTATGCGCGATGCGACCAAGTCGGCCACAGCGCTAAAGAGACAGAGAGAGGTTTTGCCCGAGTACGAAAGTATTCTGCTATATGGCAGCGTATGCGTAACCGCACAGGAATACATATAGGGGTTGCATACGCACATTTTCAATGATGAGGCTGCGCAATGCTAGAGAAGTTCTGTCGGATTTAGAAGCGGACAAAATGAAAACGAATACTAAACAACGACTATATGCTGGAACCGCTGCTAAAACCTGCGTAAACCAAGGTTATATTTGAAGTAAGCGTATATATAAAAGGGGAGCTTAGCTCGCAGCTGACTTTTAGCCTCTGCTCCCTGCACCCTGAACCTTGAGGAATTACTACCGCGATTATCCAGACGGGGGCTCGCGTTATAACTGGGCATATTCAGTTCCTCACCGAAACCCGCGAAAAGCAAGCTTACATTGCGAACTATCAGTCTCAATATGAAGTACTATTTGCTATATTTCTTTCATCGGTTGTTGGCCATCCGGTCTATTGCATTAATGATATATGGACCTATGATTCTTGTGCCTCGTACGGATGAAGATAGGCGCAGAACGTGTTGTTCATGGCGATGGTTATGGCCGCCGCTATTGTCGTGCTATGCACCAAAGTCGGTACCCTTTGCACATGACTATAGTCGCTGACATCACCGTATCCGCAAGGATAAAGCAGACATCCTACAAGTCAGGACAAGTGGCAAGGACAGTGAACAATTAGATCCTTAAAAGAAACATTTAACCTTTGTCTTACTCAGGCAATTGCTTCATTCAGCAATCATCTTATAATCCTCATAAAAACAAGACGCCGGTTGCGGCGGCAGGCGTGATCACTGCAACAAACAACACGTCTTGCGCGTCTCTCCGTCCATAAAAGGCAACGTGAACCTACATGTCATTGTGTAACGGCAATCGGTGGGAAAAATCAATACGACATACAGTATTCTGCATTAAGATTAACAGCACGGAATGTAAGCCCTGCTCTTCGTGAGTTTTGGCTCCGGATCGAAGTAAGCCCAGTTATACCGCACGATCCCTTCGCAGTCCCTTATAGTTAAAATCCGGGTGATTCAATATATGAAAGGTAGAGGCTAAGAGGCGAGGGAGAAAAACAATTATCATCTACCTGAAAGCCTGCAACAACGTGAGAAGTCGTAGAGAACACTATGTGTTTTCTTCCTTTCACGTCACACTATATGTAACGCGGCGCATAAATGGATGTGCTTCATTGTTGCGGTAACCTCTTACGTATACCTATTAGTAACTAATTCAACTAGGGTAATTACCTTAGGGCATCGATGTTTATGTCAAGTAAGACAATTAAGTTCTTCTTAACTTTCTTCCACATCTGAAGGTACATTTAGCTGTACTCTGTAGATGGCTTCTGTAACTTTATACGAATAGGTTGTTTAAATCGTAGAATCGTGCAGCTGTCGCGCATTAATGATTATTCGCAATCGTCCGCTGTAATCCTCTGCGTATGGAGTGAGGTGTACATGTTGCCATACGAGATAGTTTAGCAGTTCCCCAAGTAACGTTTGTTCATTGGTGGATAGCCATGGCCTCAACTCGTTCGACAACGTCGGGGCACAAAGCAAAGCCGGTAACAAACCGAGAAAACGGGGGTAGTCAAGGGCCTTGTTTTATAAATCGAGTTTCGAAACTCTGAAGTCGACCCTCGAGCCTCGAGTGACGCCCCTGCGGCCGCTGCTGCGGTAGCGGTTGCCACGGTGCATCCAGTACACAATGCCGCGCTGGAACATTTGACCTCTGGGAATACCTCTTTCCGCTACTGCGCCTGGCTACCTCAGGCGTCGCATTTACGTTTCTCCGTAAAGCTGTTCACGGTGGATAAAAGTCTGATGGCTTTCTTGGTTGCTCTTACTGGTACCACTTGTGACTGAGTTAAGAGTTTGCGCTGCAAGTTGGTACACGGCATCGTGCAAACAGGGCTACATGTATAGCGTGGCTGTCCATCCTACTCACCCGAGTTGGGGGTCGCGACCCAGCACTAACGGATGTCTGCAACATCTCCAAATCTGGCCAGCGTAACATTGACTTCACTGAGTAATGTTTTTACTGCTCCAGTTGTTGTTGTGGCTGTCATTAATGCTGCTATAGTTTCTATTCGGATGTACATCAAGCTGCTAGAAAGCATAGGACAAACAGGTAGGAACTTTGTGGCCTATTTCCTTTCTCCTCTCGCTACTTCTTTCTTGACCTTTGCGGAGGAGGACAGATTCTAAAGACGACTTTTATCTATCTGTCTTTGAGCACCGATCTAGGTATTGTGGGACAGTTCGACAACGATAGGCTAGCCTTTGCAGCTAGTACCGACATTGTTTCGGTCAGCATATAAGTTGCTGTCACAATCACCGACCAAACTCCCCCCCCCCCCCCCTGTTCGAGTAACTTGCAATGTCACCGATGCGGAGGAGTTAACGCTGTGAGTGACTCAACCGGCAACCCGGTTTATTCTCTCTTCGTTTCGCACTCTTTCTGTTTCTTTCGATCTCCCCCTCCCCCCCTCCTCACCTCTCTCCGTTGGGCTTGTCTCTCACTGATCTGCCACTAAGTGCCATTCGCCCCCGACCCCTTCTGCCAGCAGGCAAATCACGACCACACGGCAGCTTTCAAAACTGGAGTGAACCGGGCTCTCGGCCGAAGTCGCCCAACCGTCTACCGGCTTGCGTGTCTTGGGATGGCTTCCTCACAAAGCGGCCCCAGCTCACTCCTCGTCGCCGAGTCCTTCGCGTTGCTAGAACGAACGCTAGCCTAAAAACTGTTGTTCAAACAAGCATGTATGTAGTCCTCATGCTGTTATGGCCTATCGTCCGTTCCGAGCCGCTACTGCGCTCCATGAAACCAGGGGGGCTGAACGCTGCCGCTCTGTCTAGGGTGGCTGTAGAGGCAGTAGAAGTACCAGCAGACGCCATGATGGATTGCCAAGCCGCTTACAGGGCAAGCGTTGCCTCAAGACCACACACGGCCTTTGCATCTTCGAGCAAACTGGCGTAGCAACCCAGCCCCGTGGGCAGCAAGTTTTCTGCCGACAGCGACGCCGCTACTGAAAAGGCAGCCAAGTCATGCAAGCGACCCGTCGAACGAAGCTATAGGAGCGGCAGTACGACCTACCGACAAGGGTAGTGCGCAAAGAGGGACGAGTAGTCATTCTAAACTTGATCATATGCACACTACAAGGATAAGCCATCGCGGCAGTGACTCGCGTATAAATGCGCTCTCACATCACCGACACACACATACGCATCCTCAAACGAGTATACGCGTGCCGACGAACGCACTAGCATGCTTACAGACTAAAGAAATTAAAGAGAGAAAGCCACACTACACTTGAATGAGATGGCTGATAGCTTACTGGCCGACCACCGATCGAGGGAGGGCTACCAGCCGGGCCGTCTTACCACCCCTTCTTCCTCTATAGGTCACTTCTTTCTTTATCCCCCCTCGCCTTATAAACTCAAACACGCACACCAGGTGAACTACAAAATGCGTGTAATTATAGCGCGCGAGCAACTTTAGCTGCTGCCGACGCCGCGAATGACGTTCTAACCGTATGTCGAAGTAAACATGGATATACACGGGAGATTCCCAAAGGGATCTGTCACACCTGCTACCTTTCGGCTAAGTCATCTAACTGGACAAACGTTCTTTGAACATTCGAGGGGGCCATTTGGATCAGTGAGTTGAGCAAAAGTCAATTGAACGACGATGTTGTAAAAGCCATTTTTTTGCATAACACCGGCATGTCTTGAAGACAATCTCTTTTTCGTTAAAATTACCCTATCCTTCTAAATATTACATAAGATTGTCCGAAAAGGAACCTCTTCCGAGGACCCCAAAAAATCGGGGCCTGGTACATAGGCGGTCGACGAGCTGTGACCTATCATCAGGCATACAGATTGACGGAGGAAAATATAACTGAATGAAAATCAAGCGCCAGCAGGACGACGGTCTACCGTATTGCCAATAAATTGATTTGAAGCTTGACGAAGCTTTTGAACTGACAGACAAACAACACTGATGTCTGGAATACTCGAATGTCCATTCAGTGCATGCAATGAGGATAACGCAACCCTTTCAGGACACTGCTAAAAAAAGCAACGTACTAATCAGCTTCGATATGATCGATATCACAGAACGACCTTTGGCCAAATTGTGGGTGTTTGCTTCTGGCCATATAAAGGTGCATTAATCAAAGTACAGCAAAAAAAAAAGCTTTGAGACGTTATTGTTGGTGAGGCATAGACCGCTTAGACATGGCTAACATCATAGTATTTCAGTTCCATAGACGGTTGATAACAGTTATTAAGTTATTAAATATAGCTGCTCCAGAAGAAGAAGTAAGCTAAGTCCCATCGTTATGCAGACCATCTATGATCTCTACTGGTTTTTGGTTTCTTGCTTTTTGCGAAAGCTCCACGTAATATATCATCATGCAGGGCTATTTTTAATAGAGACGAGTGTGTGTGTACTGGCTCAACACGGGGTGACTTAACGAGAGACAAGTTGACTGGATTTGGACAATACTTTTCAATTCATTCAGCTCACCTGGTCAGACTACTGCTTTTCTTCTACTGCCGGCTTTTTTAACGCATCGAACGGATGTTCGACGCGCTGACGTTTGAACGAACATGCGTAGGAGTCATATACGGTGCCTATCCCGAATCAACCAGCCGATCTTTAGCGATTTAGAACCCCACAGTAGAGCGTATGTTGTCCTCGTAGCCACCGAAATGCTGAGCTAAACCGACTAGACAGCTGGATACCGGTCAGCTATACATGGCATGTAGTGCCTACCCTATCGAGGATCTCATAGTACCGACGGCAGCAGCGGCAGCCACTGGCGATCAGTAGCGGGTGGGGAAATCTAGAGATTCTACTCCGCGACGTTCTCTATGCAATCCCGTTTCGTGGTGACGGTACCGTTGCTGTGCGAGCGAGCTTTCGCAGAGCCTAGCTGCTCCTAGATGGGGTAACGGCATGCAAGGGTTAATATGCTTCTATTATTATTACACTCAGCGATCCATCAAAGTCAGAGAGTCGCGCGGGAGAGACACCAGAGAAGGGGAGAGATAGGGGGTGATACGACCGCGCCTAGACTTTGGCGTCGAGGTCCCTGATGTTGGTGCGTTTCTAAAAGCTTCCGCAGAGACGCTCGAAAGAAAGCAAGATGACTAACCGGTCAGTCACTGAGGGCGCCACCATTGAGGGCCACTCGCTCATTGTCAGTCAGCCCGTATTTCTTGGTACCCCTATGACGCTGGGTTCTGCCTTTTCTCTGCTCTTTGTATTCGAACCATAGCACGTTGGCCGATCTAGCAACCGGTCGGCCAAGTCTTGGGAGGAACCTACTTGGAATTAGTCGACTTCCCTGTCACCTGATTAGATCACGTATGCTTTCAATGACGCCAAGGTGTTCGCGGGCAATCAGTTTCATTGTATCAGAGTGCGAATCGATCCGTAAAGATGTCACTTTTTGTAGACTGGGAGAGCCGATGCATTTGGACTAAATTGTCCATAAAAAAAATTGGGTAAAATAGAGCTTTTTGTTGTTTTGCCCAGTGGTGTCTTGGACGGTGAGGCAACAATGAAATAGGTTTCACTAAAACTTTAGATAGACTTCGCAATGGTCATTGATACTCCTGAATTCACATTGTATAAACTCGCTAGACTTGTATTAATCGAGGTAAGATATTCGAACCTCAGAGATGGCACCCGCGTGTAGTAGTAGGAGGAACAAACGCGTCAGATTAAGACAGCCAGCTGCATGATGATTGTGTGCAATGCTCGACATTAGGGAAGCGGACTCATTTCATTCATTGCTACCAAATGATACTCCCTAATTGAAATCATTACTCCGTTGGAAGATATCGCAAACGTAAACAGACGATCACTAAGTCGCAACGGGATATAAAGCGCAAATCAAATCGAGATAGCTATGGATTCGCTATTATTTAATAATGTAGCTATATAGTAGTTAGAGCATTTACGAACAGCTACTTATTGTCCTATTAACGAGAAATATAGATAAAGCGCTCGAAATGAGGATTACCTACTTATTTCGGTTGGTATAATTTTCGACTTCAATCTTATTACACGCATGCATGCAAATGAAGAGTTGACGTAAACAATATAATTTAATGAAACGTGCTAGGTACCCTATTATCCTTTGACGCAATGGCATTTTGAAGGCAAAGGGGGATTTCATAACACTAATACCGAATGAGTTCGGTGGGGCCTTAGAGTTTCGTGCGTTTGCGCATCATCAAGGCTGACTTCCCGTATCGTATAGGTACCGTATAGTGGTAGTAACTGTACTGATATTGTAGGCCGTGATCAATAAGCTAACCGTATTGCTCGCTCCCGGTGGGTTGGCTTAATTGCGTCGTTTTTTTTTCGCTAGCCTTAGCTTTTGCTTTTTCGGAAGGTGCGAAGTTGACCTCCGCGTTCCCCAGGGAGATGGCAAGTTTGAGTTAGGATCAGGAGTTGTCCATGAAATGTCTCCCTCCTTACGAATGTACCGCTGCACCTATTCTTTTCCTTGCCCTCTGCTATTGATCCCCTGTTCGCCACCCAAATTGGCAAAGAGTAGCGACGACGGCGACTCCGGCGGCGCCAGCCAACCAGTCTCAGACTGTACTGTTTCCAGCTCCGGTGGCTTTCCCCTGCCCAGAAAAGTCATCCTCATCATCGTCGTCGTCGTCGTCGTTGCTGTTGTTGTAGGACAATGTGCGCGAAACTCTCGGGGGCGATCAGCTATAGCGACGGCGGCGGCGATCTGCCGCTGCTCGCTTTTGCGCTTTCATACAGAATACCCCCATCCATGATCGCATCATCAGCAGCAGCATTGGCAGCACCAAGCTTGGTCGTTTTGTCTGCTGCTGGGTCTCCCCGTCGGGCGACGGCGATTGTGGTGGTCGGTTTTGCTACTTCTGCTGTTGTAACTCTCCGGTTGAAACATCTATCCGCCAGCAAAAGCAGCAATCCTAGCAGCTAGCCTAGAGAAGAGATCCGACGCGTCTCTCCCAACCCTGTGAGTCACTGATGAGCTAATTTCTCTTTGATGCGACGATCCATCACTGTCTCAGACCGAGGAAAAGAAGAGAACCACCCTGATCCATGCTCAGCAACGGCAGCAGCAGAGGCAACGATGGTGCTGGCTGAAGCAGCCGAATGGTTGGCTGTGTGCCCGCCTGCCCGACCACCGATGCTCGGCCTAGACTTGCATGCAGAGCTGCTGAAGGCGGCAGTCCGAGCCAGTGTCGTCGCAGTCTGTCGCCAGAGCGCCACTAGTGGTAGCAACCATCAAGCCAAGACCGACTCCACCAACTGTTAGACTGTGCCGTTCAACGCCGGTCGTTGCTTCCGTTCGCCAATGCTTTTGGATCGGATGCAATCTTCCGCTAGATGCATGAAGCTGGATTTGGCTTTAGAGGCGACGCATACGGATAAAACAGCAAAATTACAAGAAAAGAGCTGTCTCCTGCTGACATGATCCTGCTTCGTTCAGTTCGCAACGAAATCCTGCAACCAGGACCGGCAGAGGCAAAGAGGGGGGGGGGGATGCAGAACGATTAAGCAAAAAGTTAGGCAAAGGCAAAATATAACCGATGATGGTTATACTGAATGATGGGAACAAGCGGCCGCGAACTTGCCTCTCATGAACTGTAATCGTCGCTGGTCTGGTGGGAGACGTGGCAGGCAGATCGGGGTTGTAGGACGGAATCGCGAGTAGTGACAGCATCAGTAGCCAGCAGAGTAACAACTATTTAAATTTTCTAGGCACGTCGCGATTGAAGTAAATTGGTTGCGTCTTCGCGGCAAGCAAATTCATTCCTCCATCGAGACGAGGATGCTGGTGGCGGTGCCTGGGACTGCTACTTTGATTCCAGCTGTCGCTCTATTCCTAAACCCCTTTAAATTGCCATTAAATGTTTTTCTGCGGTCTAAAATGAGTCAAAAGGAAAAGTAAACAGACAAAGGTCCAGAGATTCGAAACGGTGAACCTCTAAAGGGACAAGCGCGCTTAATATTTTACCAAGATGACACTGGTTCCCGCTGTGAAATACTGACCCACAACATCATCTGTAAACTGCCCAAGAAGAGAAATTTTGCAAAGCTTAAAAAGGATAGAAGACAGCCTGTTTATGGGAACTTCAGGAAGCACCATACAGGGAACCAGATCAGAATCTTCGTTAGCCACCACTTCCAATAGCATCTAGGCATGAGCGAATCAGTGCAACTGGGTGTAATATTTCACGATTCTGGACCTTAATAAATAAACCTATATAAAATGAATAAAACCTATTTATATACGCTGCAAAGCTTTCTGACGATTACTTACTACTGCTACAACTGCGCCCGCTGCTATTACTTGCATTGCTGCTGAAGCTGCAGATGCTGCTCTTGGTTCTTTTCCGTCGGCTAAGCATCTACGGCGGTAAGCGGAGGCGGTAATTCACTGGGCGACAAGACGGGGGGTAGAACCTGGGTAAATCGCTTGGTGCTTCTGCGAGTTTGGGTTTCGGGTAAGGGTAGATGAGAAAATGAGAGTGAGGGGGATGATGGACGACCTTTTGGATGAGAGCAGCCGCGTCAGTCGGTTAGGTGGTGAGGGGGGGAGGAGGTACAGTGGGTCCAGCAAGGAATCGGGAATGGCGGTCCACGCGGGCGGGTTAGGGGAGCGAACCGTTGGGCGTCGTTGCTTCTAACTCTGCTGCTGCTGCTGCTGCTGCTGCTGCTGTTTCTCGTGCGAACTAGTGCGAAAATTCTATGCTGTTTCTGTAGTGCTTCTCTGGTCTTTGCTAGCTGTTTGTGCATGCAGAGGCAGGCTTGGTACGAGTTGCTAAACCGGACTGGTTCTGCGGCCAACGGATGCCGAAACGGCCGCTTGTGTAGGCCTACAGCAGCAGCGGCAGGATATCTTGATAGATGACGGTGTACTGCATTTGATGTGTATGTATCTCCTCGCGGCTTCCGCTTTTTGCAGCAGAGCTGCCAGCGCTTCGAACGGCGCTACAAACAGGACTGGGCCAAGCTATCTAATAGTAACTGTAATGGTGGCTAGTCAGTTTCTAGTAAGAGTATTGTCTCACGACTACAGAGATCAGCATCACTACCGCTGCCATGACCCTAATAACGATCGCAACGACAGGACACAGCCATGAGCCAGGCGTCACGAGACCGCTATTAGGCCTTAGCCCTATCTATCCATCCGACATTGTGGCAAAACAGTGAGAGGCTCGCAATGGCGGAAAACATTGCCCCCTGAGAAAGTTTCGTTGACTGTGTCGCTTTTCGCCATCAAAACGCGTTGCATCTTTTGATTATTGGTAGTACTGTAGTGCGTTAGACGGAGCTGTGTTATTATTGGCTGCCGTTGAGGTAGACGGGCGGGCGTTGACGCACGAGATGGCGCTTGCATGCCGTCGTATATTAACCTTCGTCCCAATTTCCCTTAACGTAATAGCGAAGCTTAGACGTAAAACGTAACTACTAACTTTCTGTTCGATGTCGCGTTTAAATAGACACTTATACACTGTTCTATAGAATTAGTAGCACAACGAAGCTCTTCAGATGCTATACGAAATCATCGTTTAAAATCAAGTAAAAAGGAGAAATACCTTACACTAAGATGTATCCAGTCTTGATTGTTAAGGATTGTGCATTGCTCGTAACTTTTACACTTCAATACAGACACCTCTATTTTTGATTATTTACTATAAGCTGCATCTTCCAGTATACGGTTAATCAGTCTACTGATAATTAGGTCCTATGTTCGGAGGTTAGAAATTAAATTATAGATTATTTCCACTATCTTGATAGCACTACTGGATAAGCTTATCGGACAAATCATTGCTTCGCGGCACAATTCTGCATAAATCTATGCTGTTTCTTATAGAGGTGTTTTTATTCATCGCTAGACATATATTAGCTTCTTGGAAATGGTCGTCTTGAGCCGTCTGATGTGCCAAGCTGGATTCTGTCTGGAAAAATGGACGGTTACGAACGAGTAACATTTGGCTTAGTTTTTTTTTGTTAACTTAGTTAGTATTATTCGATAATTTCTAATAGGTTTGTTCATTTCTTCGTCATCAGTCGTTGCTGTATTCAGTGCACAGTATCTCGACCTAATGACAAGAGCGTACTTCAACAGAGGCTTGATTCTTCTTCAGTAACGATAGCTGCGGCAGCTTCACCAGCGGCCGGCTTCACCAGCGGCAGCTTCACCAGCGGCCGGCTTCCGAAGTGAAAAAGGAAAGGCAAATTTTAATGAGGACTCGAATTTCAACGATGGTGCCTCGGTAGCGCTGGCAGCCCGCGGTCTACCGCCGCTCTAGGTCCCGTGTGGCTGGTTCTACCCAGCGTTTTCGTAGTGCTCTTCATCCCAGCTCACATCGAAGCGACGAGTAAATGGTGAGCTGGCTGGCGAACGATGTGCGCGCTAGCTCCCGGCGACGGCGGAAGCAGCAGCCCTTCTCGGCAGCACGAGCGATGAAGACCTGCTAAAACAACCGCGTCAAGCAACGTGCTTGTGCAGGCGCTCGGTCGACAGACGCGAGCTGCTCGTGGGATTGCGTCACGCGCACTCACATTTCACAAACATTTTACAGGAGCGGTTTATGAAACCTGACGCGAACTCATCCTATTGGGTGCTCGCTCCCGAGCGTGGCTGTAGCTTTGCCTAGCAGGGGCAGCCACCATTGCCCCTGTTGAGCCACATGATACAGCAGGCTGCTATAGCGGCGAACAGCCAAGGCAGAGACATATAACCAAAGAAAGGGTCTGAGAGAACGAAGGAGAGAAGCGTGACGACGTTTAATGATGCTTTAAAGTCATTTGTAATTCGAGTAGGGTTACGGTTTGAGGTCAAAGGCAGCCAGGCCAAGCTGCCGGACAAGTCTCATAGCATGTCATAGTCCTCTGCCGTGACCGACGGCATTGTGGCCGTTACCACAATCTGCAATGATGCAGGCCGTTGCCTTCTTCAAACGTTTCGCCAGGCTTGTTGCGCATCGCAAAGTTCTTCTAGCCGAGGTCAAACTCGTAATTTTTATTTTTCTAAACGCAGGCTCATTACCTGTATGAGTATATACATAGTGTGTAGCATTTGCGCCTGTGATGTCCGCCTACGTCAAGCTAAATTCTGTCCAGATGAACGAATATATGCATAAGAACTACCGTCGTTGTTATATGTTTCTACGTTATTTTTATCGAAAATGAGGTAACATTTTTTACCGTTTTAAAGGCGTTTACCAGGGAAACGAAAATTAAGCGAGAATAGAGAAAATACGAAAACATATACTTGTCATCATTGTTTCCAAATGCAGACAACAATTAACAAATTAAACACATCGCTGTTTAGTTCTCTCCTACCGTACTTTAGAAGATATATATGCACACACCATATATAACACTCTCGCTCGGGTTAACCTGAGTGTATTTGCCTCGTATCTATCTATCTTTATGCTATACCATTAACAATGCGTGCAGTAATCGTGTCCTGCGCCAACAAAGCCTTTTCATTGACTGCTATTCGCTCCTGTTTCGTCCTTAAAAAGTTTAATGAGAAATGCTTAATTGATCGCCGCAAAGGCCAGGTTTTCGCGGCACGGTAGCGCTATACCAGGCGTAGCTGAAGAACGTGCTGGCAACAAACGAATGGATGACAGTGTGACGTAGCGTCTTGTTGCACAGTTTGATTCGTTTAGTATCGGCACGCATCAGTTTGCGTGCATCCGGTCTTTTCCATAAACGGTTTTAGCTTCAATGCATTGAGCGGCGAAGATAAAACGAATCCTACCAATAACATCGTTGAAAATACTGTTTACCGTTGACACGCCGCTGTCTTTGCCATTTAAAAGAGGTCTCTGTGTGTTAAAAGTTTAACCTACACAAACTATACTGGAAAAAGCTTAACATCAAAAAGCTGAAGGAAATAACTAGATAACATTAATTTATTAGCCGCTGTTGTATGCTCGAGAACACGGGTTCACTGAAGTTAAGAGCAAGCGCTTCTGTCTTGTCGGAATTAACTTAGACTTTCCCTATACTAACCTATCCTACTGGTTGAGGGCGCAACGCGTATGTTTATGCCTCATGTACGTAGACGGCGGTCCTGCCTTCTCTCTTTTGGGTAAATGAGTATGGACTCATGCTGTTGTAGGTTCCATGATGACGTCGACTAGACCAGGACGTTGACTGAACCCTGTTGACTCAGTAGCGCGGTGTCTCTAATGTCTCAACCGACGTCGAGTTTTGAAAGGAGCTTGACTGTGGGTAGGAAGCCGAGGCCATGTTCTGTAGTCGTTGAAACCCGCGGTTTGCTAGTTATCTGTAGCTACAACCACCCAGTTCCATGGCGAACTGCAAAATGTCTTCATCAACGATTCAGAATCTGTGTATGCTTTCCTATTCCGGGCGGCTCTGCAGAAGCATCTCTTTCCTCTGTGTTTTTCGGGACTATCTCGTATACGAGCTTTCCTTCGCATGACCTTCGGCCCGCCTCGGCCGTCCTGCTTACATGAGACGGCACGAACATGAATAGTAGAGAAGCAAGCCTGCAAGCAACTAGGACTCGGTGGCTGTTGGGATACTACTTAGCAGCTGGGCGATGCAAAAGCAACAGTGGCCACTGTACAGCTGCCTCTCCATAGCCATCTGACAGTGCACACTCTAAAACTAACTCCCCAGACCCGTCAGGCCTACCCAACAGCCAGGTCGGCGCCAACGTTGACCTCATCGTGGATAAGTGCTTGGTCTCAACAGCAGCAGCAGCGGCAGTAGGTTCACTTCTACCCAGTCACATGGCCTCGCTTTCCGAGCCCAGCCAAACCGCATCCTTTGGCTGAACATCGTGTGGCCACCCTCACAGTCACTGTCCCAGTAGTTACTGGCGCACGACTATTTCCACTACCGCCACTAGGACAACTGCCATAGCATCGCCGCCACAGTATGTACTACCTCCGACTAATCTGTATGCAAAAATGTCAACACTCACTCGTCTGGTCCACTGATCGCTGCTGGTAGGTACACTGGCTCCTTGGTCTCATATGCGAACCGACCAGCCGCTCAAGCGGCGGAGCGGGAACAAACAACCCTGTGCAGCCTAGAGCAGGCTGTACGCCCAAGTACAAAAGTAGCAGCACTAGTAGCAAGAGCAATCTAGAACAGTGGTCATCAGGCCGTGCATGCATTCAGCGTGCATCCCATTGGTGGCTACTGCGAGCCAACCGTTAGTGTGTGAGGCTGCGTTAAGCGAGCAATGTTGGGCTCATTCTCATGTCTGGCGCATTATCCCTTTGCTCATCGGAGTGCAACCTTATTCGGCAGCGTTGACACCGAATCGAAGAGGAGTAGCGGCGCTAGCAGCAGAAGGAAAAATAGGGGAAGGATCAGTGGGTTCGACTCTAGAGTTTCCTGCGGCTGCCACCACGTTGGGTCACGTCTGCGTTGCTCCTTGCCTGTTCTATCTGTCTCGACGCCCGCGCATGTTGTCATCGTTGCCAGCTTTAGCCTTCCCAGCCCTCTTACAATCCTCCGATAGCTCCTGCTCACTTTTCTCGTTGCCCCCTAGTCTTCCGTCTCGCCTTCTATTCTATCTCGATGGAGCGCGAGACAACTGTGATGTAGAGCGAAGAGGAGTTGTTCAATGTGGCAGCTGAGCCACAGCGGCAGCACTAGCAGCATCATCAGCAGTAGCGCCAGCGAATGGCAGCGTCTAATTACCATTGCTAATCCCATAGAGCAGTGACACCCCCATCCAAGCATCGCTAGAACTTTACGCCTAGCGGCCCCTCCGCTTTCCGGGTCTCTACGTTTCTAGGCCTCTTCTTGGTCCCCCTAATCTGATCCCGGCAAAGCTTGCCTTCGAATTTGCCCTGCTGAATGTCCTTTGAGTATAGCACTGTGCCATCGGTAGGCACGGTGCCGTAGTAACATGTACCACTCAGTGCGCAACGTTCAACTTGGAGGGAGTTGCAGGAGTGAGGGTATGAGGGGTTGGTTATGATGAAGCCCTTTGAAAAGTTATTATTTGCTATACTCTTCTGCTCCGCAGCAACTGAAGGCAGCCCGGGGGAAGACCACGCCCGCTGCCGCCTGGCACAGTCGTCGCCAGATCCGAGATGCAACAGAAGGGACGGTACACGTCGCCCTCAGCTGACATTCGTATTGCACTACGGAGTGCAGTGGCGCCTGCCATAATTGTGTGGTGTGCTATGCTCGGTGACTACTCTCGTTCAGACACCCGGCAACATCTAGGGGAATAGGAATATTTACAAGACAGGAAAAATTCGTTGCTATCAGTAAGTCCGACAGACTAGACCGAAAAGAATATTTTATCGGTCATCATCGTTACTTATCTAGTTGAGAGGATCGACACAGGGAGAGAGAGAGAGAGAGAGAGAGAGAGAGGTATTGAGGGGCTGTCCGACTGAGTAGCATCGCAGCGTTCGTGTTCAGATTTGGCATTTTAATTCGCATCTTCTTTGCCGGACATCGCACAGCGGCATTAACACCAGTCATTGAGGCTCAGCTGGGAGCGTTTTGCGGGCGACCCGCGTCATTCGTGGGCTGCGCTGTTGGGCCAAGAAAAACGAAAACAGAACCGAACTAGAAAGACAGGACGATAGAAAGAAGAGGCTAGTGTTCTTGCCTTATTAAAAGGAGTATGCGAAAAGAGGGGACTCAAACTTTTTGTTTGGGTCATGTCAACATTTGCCCACTGTCTTGTTTAACAATTTACACATCCGTCTCACTACCACCGACAAGTCAGCCCTCCGCCTACCATCCACCGCGTCTCAACCGCCGCCCCTGCGACTGCTATTGCTCCCGTCAAGCCACTAACTTATCTCTCTTGAAATGGGGAGAAAGCAGCTTGTCTCATCTACCGCCTCAAACAGATCTAATACCATAGCCGACCCGGAAAGAGTGAGACGGAAATGCTTGCTAGCCACGTCTTGCGGTATCGTCTGGCTTGTTGACTCATCTGGCGAAACTGTTGCTGCCTACGCGTTCGACATAACACTTCTGCTGGTTTTGTACAACAGCTGTAGACTCCACGCAGGCGCTACCATTTGGAAACTTGTCAGCAAGCCAGCGACGAGGGCATCAAGAAACGCCTTGATCGTCGCTAAGTGTACAACTTGAACGCCGTGCCTGATACCCTGTTCGTCCGGTCGTCCGTCTGCTTCTTTCTCCCTCGTAGTCTGCTGTTTCCTTGAAAAGGAGTGACTCGCACCGACGAATGCCCCTCAATCGTTTGGCTGCTTTTTTTTCTCCTCTTAGTGTCTGTCGTCCAGGTTGGCGCATCACTTCAAATGCACACCAACGGTTGGAGCAAACGGACAGACAAGTAGCTTGCTTGACTGACTCGTTGGTTCAGCCGCCGCCGCCGCCACGCGCCTCTCAAACTGCTCATGGACATGATCTGAATGCCGAGAATTGCGTCCGGCTAGCTGTAAGCAAGAGCAAACGTCAGCCGAACCAAGCGTCGCCTAGACCCCACTTTACTGCCAGCGCAGACTATGGGCCATTGCGAAATAGCGGGACAGAGAATGGGGGAGGACGCTAGAGCGAATGGCAAGCGCGAAAACAATAAAAGCCTTTCAGGTCGCCATTTCGGACAGTAGGGTATAGCTTTCCTTTCACTCTTCCGCCTGGGTGCTTTCCTCATACCATTCTTTCAATGCAGACAGACAGGACATTCAGGGCAGACCAGCAAGATGCATACTTACATTTTTCCTGCAGCCGCAGTCACCTCATATGGTGTGTATTGGAAAATCTTGGTAAAATGACCCGTCGAGTTACTATTATTTGTAGAGAGGGAAGAAATCTGTTTTTCATTAGCTATTTTTGAAGGATTCCTGAACCCACAGGATATCAGTCTACCAAATATCAATCATTTTTCGTTTCAGTCGTAGTTACCATGCGATACACTCGTTCGAGCAAATACCAAGAGTGCTTGTTAAGGCTCTGAAATCCATAGGAATTTCCCGTGCAAAACACAATGTATCGGATATGTTAGTGGGGTGTAGATAATTTCCGGAAATAAATATGGTAATAGTTCTTTCTTATTTAGTGAGCGTCTCAACTTAAGATGTAATAAAGAAAGAGGCCATGTAGGAACCCTATACGTGAAAAACTCGGATCGTCTGGGTAGCTGCAGCAGCAAAAGTCGGTTTAGGCTGTCCTATGTTACTAGGCTGTTGTCTGTGGCCTGATGGAACTTGATGGTTCCTAAAGCTGTCAGCCACTGGTCGTAAGGTAGTAGCATATAGGTGCTGGAGAAGTTTGAGGCAAGAAGAAGCCAGAGGGTGGCGGGACGAATGCGCCTGGCAGGGTTATGTGTTTACGGAGGATTAGTATACACAGACGAGCCGCCCGCTTGCGTTGAAGTTGGTTCAGACTCGCGTGGCACGAGAGCGAATAACACTCAGGAAGCATTCGCAGGGATTGGCTGGTGGACGTGTTGGGTGTTGCTTCACGGGTACATTGCTAGTAACAGCACTTGCAATTGTGCGTAGTACATACAGCTGGGTGAACGGAACGACGCGAAGCAACCAACTCTGCGAAGAGAAAAGGAGCGCTAACTTAAAGCTCATGTTGCCGTTGGGTAGGCCTGCGTGCTCGCACGCACCAGCGTGCTACTTCAAAAGACATCAGCACCAATAGCCAAGTGCACAACGGTCGGCCGGGTGTGTTGTTTCACCGAAAAGGGAAAAAATCTGTGAGCCACCAGTTAGCGAAATACCGATTGGTCCCATTTTGCCCCCGGATGCAACTTTGGCTACTTCTTGAGACAACCAGGACGCGTCCGACGGCTCAGCTGTTCACTAGTTCGATGCAAAGAGGAGAGCGCTCCCGGTTCCATTTTAGCAGCTTTATACGCACTAGTAATAGTTGTGGAGCAGTAGTAGTACAAAGGGAGAGCGACTTCAACCACTTCTGTTCTGACACGCCAACTACTGCCGACTGTCGACATAAGTCAGGCAACGTAGGTCGCCTTGTCTGCCTAGCTCGCTAGTTGTGCCTAGCTGAACAAACAGGCAAGCAGACAGCCGCAGTAACAACAGAGACGGCCAAGCGAAGCAGCATCGGCAGGTTATTTCGTGCCGTCGTACCGTTCGTTGTTCGCTGCGTTCTCCCTTCTCTTAGTTGATCTGCATCACCAGGTCGGCTACCAGGTCGGCTCTTGGCAACTTGGTCCGCGACGCCGATGGTAGCGGTGGTAAGGGAGTTCGCTAGGAAAGCCTGAACGAACATAGCCCGCCTATTCACGTCTAAATCATTCCCACTGGGGTACCTCTTCAATTCGGCCATTGCTGCTGCTTTTGCCGTTGCCCTTAACTCGGCTCACACTGGTACTAGTAGGAGTTCTACTGCTGCTATTAGACGTCAGTTGGTCTCAAAGCAGTGCAGGCAGACAGGCATGCCATGTGTTAGTCCCGGACAGTTGTCCCTCACCCCACCTACCCCATGCACCCCATTCCCCAGCTTTGGTCCGCATAAGGACACCACTGTGGCAGCGACTACAAGGGGAGGCCAGTGGCGCTTGCTGAATTCGCCTTCTACTTTTCGGCTTTCTTGTCTCCCTCCTTTCCTATCCTTCGTTGGTCTCTCTTCACTTTTCCTCCCTTCAGTTCGCTTTTCTTTAGCTCGTTTTCCTCTGTTCGTTTCTTCGTTCGTTTCTCTACGTTTCTGCCCCAATTTGAAGACGCTTAATTGAATACCCCCGAGGATACCCTCGTCCCCTTGAGCACACTTCCTTGGCCAGCTTGCTTTCTCCGCATCGTCTCCAAGCTTGTGCCAGCAGCTTTGGTAGCCTTAACACTACTACTACGACCACGACGTACCCCTTCCGCTTAGAATCCCCCTCGAATCCCTTACCGTCCTTTTTCCAGTACTCTCTCTGCCCATACCCCAACTCGCCCGGGCAGATCTCGCGTGGATCTGCGCGTTCGCTTGTTCCTCACGAACTCATGTCTGCCACTCGCCTCTTTGGATTGTGATTGGGTGAACAGTGCACGCTAGCAGCTTGCTTAAGTGTAGGTCAGCATAGGCCTTGGCTGGCCCATACTGGTTGGTCTGGTTGGTGGAACTGCTTGTAGGCCTCGCTTGTCGTCGCCAGATGGGCGCTGGCCAGGCGTCTACCGATGGTAGGCGCTTTATTGCACCCTTGAACTCCTTTCGGGTCCCCTCCCCCGTTCTATTCGTGCCCTGGTGGCGATGGTGGTAGAGGAAGGGTTTGGCTTTAATTTTGCTGTTGCTGTGACGGCCGCGTCTAACGC
The DNA here is from genome assembly GCF_002443255.2 of Varroa destructor. Lineage (NCBI taxonomy): Eukaryota > Metazoa > Arthropoda > Arachnida > Mesostigmata > Varroidae > Varroa > Varroa destructor. Next base: position 39,461,805 of record NW_019211457.1, read on the forward strand.
CACGTCCTTTTCGCCATAGATAAGGGCCTCGACCTGAGTCGTATGCTGCTGTATCCTGCCTGTGGGCTGTCTGACAACCATGGAAAGATGCACTGTAGAACTACGGAGAACTGCCGGGATATTGAGCTGACGTTGGACAGAGTTGGGAAGACGAGGAGAAAGTCGGATACCAGGAAGAGCAGCTTCCCGATGCTGGGAAGCCTGTCTGCCATGCGATGTTTGACCGCAAAAATATATTAAGAGACGAGCTTGGCAAGCGTAGCATCGATGCGCTTCAGTAAGAGCATGCTTAGAGATATTTGTATTCACTCATAAAAATGTAAATAATTGTTAGATGACATGTTTATACTCGTGAAGCTACAGACATACGCCTGTCTACAGCTCCGCGAGCTTTTTACACAATAGCATGTCGCGATAATTATCTCTTATTACATTATAAACATTAAGATTAGTAATTTTCAACGTAAGCATGGATTTCATTGCTTACAAATAGAGATCGACGTTATCTAGGTGTGCCAAGCGGAAAACGAGCTACAGCAGCAAACCTCAGCCCATTATAACACCATCACTGCAGCCGTTATTCTTGTGTTGTGATGACGACCCTTCAGCCCATGGCCTCATTCATTGCTGTTTGGTGTCGGAAATTCACATCAAGCGATTTCTATCGCTGCTGATGCTGCTCGCATAATAACCACACGATAGCCATAAACAAACATACAGGAAACACGACCTGCTGTGTTTCGAGCAATGCTTTCTTTCTCTGTCCTTATCGCCCTTTTCTCTGTTTTCCGTCTGTTGGACCTAACAATAACGACTGCGGCAGTCCTAGGATTAGTGAGAGACATCCGAGACCTGAAAGATGAAGAGCTCGAGGTCTGGCCCGAGTCTCTATAGCCCTTCTCGAGGGGCAAATGGAAGGCAGTGAAACAGAGTGCAAGGCATTGTCTGGCGTTGATGCGAATGCTAGCAAGATGCCCTGCGACTGCTGCGCTGCAGCGATGAAATGCATGGGGCATAAGTGCAGCCGGGTGAAATGAGCCATCGGGACATCACAACTCCTTAAAGCGACCCGGCCAAACGCAGTACAGCCTAGCTCTACCTAGCTACACGCTGTCCCACTCTGCATGCTCACTGACTGCGCCCACCACCCACACTACTGCATGCAGCACCTCACACGATGCTCATTGTGTTCCATTAGAGTGGAGAAGATGTGAGAAATTAAGAGAAATTATAGGCCCCTTTTGCCGGCCTGCGCAGAACTGGTAAAGCGTAGCTATAGGTTTTCCTGGCCTGCTTTGCGTCTGCCCCTAGCCCGAAGAGCGCCAACCCCCTAAGCCCTGTCAACTGCGTTGCGTTGCCCGCTCAAGGCTCTTCTCTCTCTCTGGCTATCTTCTGAGCTGGTCAGGAGCAGCAGCAGCAGTAAGTACGCCAGGGGACTTAGAAATTCTCCGTTCCTTTCTCTGTTGCACTCGGCGCACGCTCGTCGCTGAAAGAAAGGCGGGCCGTACAGAGAGGTTTCGGACGACAGAGCGAGAGCGGCTGTAACCGAGAACAAGAGGAGACAAGGGGGATGCGGCTCGCTCGGCCAGCAGACGGCTGAGAAGAAGATGGCACAAGTAACGGTAGTAGTAATAGTAGAAGCCTTGATAGAAAGAGCGGACAGACGCTGTTTAAAATTCCAACTCCTGATTTGGCGCAAATTCCCCTAGCCAATTTGTAGGATGCTCTATGTCTACGCCTATGTCTGCTTGATGTGTCGAGACGCGACAGGATACAGTAGCAACGAAGCCAGGCTGCAGACGACATTAAGCTGAGAGATCGAAGACAGAGAGGGCGCTAGAAACGACAGAATGTTGGCGGCAATAGTTAGTCGAGTTCAGACAGGCAGCAGAAGATACGGATTCCCTTGGGCAGGCAACGAGAGCGGGCCGCTTGCACACTACTTCCCTACTGGGGTAACCTTTTTCGTCCGCTTGTTCCAGAGACCTCGCAACGAGGTGAGAACAGTGCCGAGACGACGGAATAGGACCGTAGTAGATGTTGTCCTTTATTTCTTGGGCGTATTTCACTACTGCTACCACGTCGCGATGCGATGCGTGGCGTGTAAACGCGCTTCATCTTACGCCCTCACTGTTCCAGCTCCGTTAATGCTCAGCGTGCAAAGGAGTAAACAGCTATATGTCCCGTATACCGCTGCATAGAGGCTATATAAGCATGCCAAAGCGATAATAGACGTTAATGAGGACAATGCAGAATAGTAACGGCGAGGAGTGATAGGCTAAGTGAGAGAGAGCCAGACGACGAGTTTGTGCCCATCAGGGCCTTTGCGCCAGCCGGCTTCAGGGCAACACGTCATGAACGAAATCGCGCTACGAGCCATAGTGTGGGACTCCACTGACTACTCATATACTCGTGTTGCCTGCATATATGGTACAGCCCAGATACAGACACAGAGCGACGAGCTCTTAGATTTTCGCGCAGAGAGGATGACAAATGGAATGGGGGTTGGCCGTCATCATTATAAACAGATCCTCAACGCTGGCGGCACAACAAGCAGGGCAAGCATTATGAGCAGAGAGACAGGTTGGAAGATAGCACGAGGCGATTCCCAAGTTGGTCGCCTGACTGACTAGAACAAGCGAGTAAGCACAGTGTTATCTTTAGGATTCAGAGCCTATATTCTTGATGGCGGTGAAAACGACGACGACGACAACGACGAAGTTGAGCGGTCTTGAAGGCAGAAACGTCGAAATCAATCTTTTGCTTTACGGAAACCTCGAATATTCGGATTTTTACTACCATTTGTTCTCCCCTTCGCTGCAGCCAAGGCACAGCGGTCACGTTAGCATAGTCTGCTTGGATGCTCTCTCACCGTGCAGCACGATCAATGCGTTCCAGTTTCCACTTCTCAGTTTCACGTCTCCGTGCTTCGCTCCATCGTATTATCGTATGCTATTCAGTGCTGCACTCAACTTGAAAAGACACACCGAACGATAGACGAGACGAACGGAGATCATCTGCAAAGCTGGGTAGAGAGCTTAAGGTATCATAGCGTAGCAGCAGGATTGCGTTGAATACTCTACTCTCGGGTATACGCGCGTTCGCAGAAAGGCATCTCATCTAACCATCTCAAATGTCCGAGTAGAGTTCTTGGAATGTTCTTCAGGAGTGCGAATTGCGGGGTCTGGGTCCCCACATTTAGCCTACAAGCTGGGCCGGTAAGCAGTGCATTTGTATATGTACTATTTGTTCACGCCAGTACTACGGTACGGTCCGCTATTACGCCGATTGCTGCTGCTACTACTGCTTTAACATTCACTTCACTTAGCCCTGAACGACAGGCTTTCTCTTCAATGGATGTTGATTCGGAGATCAGCGGAGCGGCGGCAGTCGGTAGCAATGACAAGTCAGGTTAATCGCGCCAGCCCTTGTCAAGAAAGAACTCAGCCCGCGGTTGCTTATCGGCCGGTAGGTTGGTAAGCGAATCAGTGGACAGCTCACCAAGCAAACTCGCTGGGATGACCGAGCCTGCCGCCTGCTGCGTCTGTGATCGGCGTCACCGACATAGCCGAGTCAAGCCGCTTGCGGGAATGTGCGAAACGGGAAAAAGAGGGATTCGTCCATTGGGGTTCTCCTCGTCGTCTTCCGGTTGTTCCCCCGGGAACATGAATGGCCAACCCAGGCTACAGAAGAGGATCAGGAACAGACTAAGAAAGAGTAAAAGCTCGCTGACTACACTGAATTGCAGTGGCCATCCTGAACGAGCGCGGACGTCTACCGCCATTATTCGCTACTTTGTCTTTCCGGAGCCCCAAAGGAACCTTCGCAGCTCGCATATAGTCTCCTTCCATGTCGTGCCGGCCGACAGTCGGTGCCAGCATACGACGGGAAACTGTGGTATACGTTGAGAAAGCACAGTGGTGTCACCGTAATGCGGAATCGGCTGAACAAATGCCGCTCTGAGTCTCCTAGGAAAATCTTATTTATAATATGCAAAAAATCATCTATAAATGGTCGCACAATTTTATCTAGTATTCGCTAATGGCTAATTGCCTCTTGACGTACAGAATTTTACTGCTGGTATATCATTATACATGCGAACTCAGCCAGATCTTATGTGCGCGCCCCCCCATATTCGAATGTCTGATAAAGTCAAGATAAATGTTACGCTTTGCTTTATTTCATGCATATGAAATTTCACCTAATCTGCTCCCTGAGTGATAGTGCTGCTGCTATACACAATTATCACTAGTGAGCCTAATCCAAAAGTACAATTCCTGTGATTAGGTAGAAAGCTTTGGAATTTCGGTTAGCTCGCTACAGTAGCTGGAGGAAGGTCGACGAAGTCAACGTGAGGTTGAAGCACTTAACTGTTTGGCGGGGCGAAGATCGCCATGGCACATGTGAAAGAAGCCAGCTATGAACGTCTCTACAAGCAAAGGGGAAATGGCTTTTTGTAGTGGCGTCCGAGGCCCTTTTTGCCGCAGCAGAAGCTCCAGCATGGCCTCATGGACTCATAGACTGGGCTTTCCACGATTCGACTGCAGCCACCTCGCAGATACCGAGGCAGGTGGTCTGATGAAGACGGATCGCTGACGCGAAGCCCGGCGGGTTTTCTTATGAAAAGTTACAATGTACAGCGATTGGCCACAGTGTACAGCCGAAATCGCTTCTAGCATGAGCTTATACTGCGTTTCACTATGGCGACGGTAGGCGATGGTAGTTGTGGGAGCTTGCTATTGGCTTGGGCTAGGCAGAGATGACTGAAACTGGAGGGGACCTTAGAAAAGGTTGGGCTGGTCTAGGGCATCGCTGTCGCAGAACATTGCCACCATCACCGCAGCCAGCCCAAGAACGCACACGCGTGAACTGCTCTTGTGGAACGAGCCGGACTTTGAGACACCGACAGAATGAGAAAACCAGAGAAACGGCGAGAGAAAAAAAGGCAGGGAGAAGGAAGAGGCGTTCGAACACCACCCGCATCGCTTTGCTCCGTCTTCGCTTGCTCGCGGTTTCTCGATCTTTCTATCTTGCTTGACCCGCTTCCTTCGACCCAACATCCCAGCTCTGACTGATCGTCTTAAGTTTGCGTACAGCAACTGGAATGCATTTCACTTTCTCAAAAAGAACGACGGACGCCCAAAGCGAATTCCACACGCTGCAACGAGCGGACGATCTCCGTTTTCTTCGACGCTAAGCTTGCCAGCCAGCCGCCAGAGGATACAGCCATAATCAACCATATCGAACACACACCTACATGACAAGTCAAGCTACAATTACTGAATGTTTAACACTCTTCGCATATTTCAATGCGCAAGTCGCAAAACTTCGAATCTAGGTATGAACTGCGAACATACAAACGCGTTGAATATGTGCGCGCTGTACGGCCTGGCGCAAAGTTAGCCCCCATTGACGTCGACCGTTCTCTAGCGGGTTTTTTTTATCGTGGACGTTATCCTTCTCTCATCCTGCCGGTTCTCGTTCATTCGCCCGATCCCTCTTCGAAGATATTTCACCTTAGCATTGATAAGAGGGCTTCTCCTGTTGATCAATTTACCCAATGATATATGTACATACAAAATACCCAGGATACCTAGCAACATCACACCGCTAGCACCCACTGCACAACGCGCATTTTTCGGCACACTGCCGAGAACATCCGCTGTATTTCGCCTCAATCTGCACGACCACCTCGACAGGTTCTGAGATCCCTTAGACTTCTCGGCTACTGCTTCCTCCTTTCTAGTGCCTCTATCGGTTCGGCTACTGGAGCTGTCGCGCCCGTCCCTACCGATTCAAACCCCGTTCTCCCTGTTCAGGAACCCCGATCAGGAGGCTCTTTACAGCAAAGTCTCATTTTTCTTTCGAAGCCTCTAGTAGCAGCAACGGCTAACAGGGATGCCCCTTGGAGACTTGGTGCATCGCACCCTCTCTACTCTTCCCTGAACATTAGATCCCTAGCAGTGGCAGTGCCGAAAGCGTACGAAGCTTCGAAGCTGCGCTAGCCGCTTGCGGCGACAGTGCTTTGAAGTATCCTGACTGTCGTTGCCATTGCTGCTGCCGCCGCCATTGCCGATGCAAGCCACACCAAACTGCTTCTATAGAACTTAGAGAGGCAAGCGAGTGACTGCGGTAGTAGTCTGTACTGGCGTAGTTATGCACACCTTGAATTACAAGGCGGCTTCACGCCCTGTGGACTCCGTTTAAGCTCTGCTTGTCACGATAAGCCAAAGGGCTGATCTGGCATAAGACAGACCCTTATGCCACAAACCTGACTACGACTAGTGCTACTACGACGCCTTCTATACCAAATGATTCTCACTCTGCAAACCAGAGGTTAGATCCCTCGTTATCTAACTGGTTAGCTAGCTGACTTCATGTCGCCAAAATAACGACATTGCACACTAGTAGTGCTGGTCGTGATCCGCTTATGGCAGGTTCTCTGACGATTCGCCCAGATTCGCAGAGGTAACTTCACAGTTCAGCAAAGCGGTATTCTGCCGATGCCAACAGAGCCGTAGCCGCAATGCGCATTGTGCACTGAAGCTACACTGATCACGAGCACTCACCACGTTGCGCTCACTCCTCGCTAGATTTCGACATACGTCGGCCTGCGATCATATCGCGTGCTAAATATTTAACCCGTTCTCAGGCGGCGACCTGATCCGAGTTCGCCGCATGTCAGATGCGCCTTCTTTTCCTCAACTTTGAATTGAACATAACCACTTACTATGAGGTGCGCTGTCATGTTTAAGATTCTCCGCCCCCCTGTCCACCAGCCGCTACTGCAAATACGCATACACGATCTTTCTACCAGTCTTAGTTCGCTTGCAAAGCCTGGTCACTGTGACAAGTGGCATGCGGGAACATGTGATGCAAGTCGTTGCCAGCCGAGCTGGCCAAGACCACCTCAGTCCCTCCTGTTAAAGGAACTTACAGAGGTTCCTGCAAAGTCCGAGAGCCACGAGGTTGAGAAAGAGAGAAAACGAGACGCAATCAGCTAAGAAGCGGGAGCTCGATGCGAGTACATCTGTGGTGGTTAGGCTCAAGTCTGCACGATAGCAAGGCAGAGTGTCAGGGAAAATAAGAGGCGACCGACAAACGGACTACCGAGAGATCTAAAACGATTCGATTTCGCTTGATTTTGAATGGGTTGGTTTCAAGAAATACAGGGGAGGGGGGAACGGGGAAAACCAAATAGAACAATCTCCACTTTTCCACTTGAATCACTTGGCAATGGAAGTAGGGGAAGCGCTGGTAGCCAGCCTTTGTACCGCAAGGCTTCCACGGGCTGCGGAGGACATCACCAATTGGTAGCATATCTATTCGTCTGCCAAATTTTATCTTACGTGCTCTTTTTGGCTACCAGAAAAATCTTCTTTTATCATACATCCTGTGGTTAACAGTACATCTCTAGACCGAAATTACGAACTACAATAATAAATTGCTTGTATGAAATATTTGAATATTTATGATTAATTGCAGTCAAGAAGCTCAATAAAAAATTTACAAATTTAAGATAAACTTAATTTGATGGTTAGCGTCAAGCACGTTATATTTTTAGATTTTGACAGATATACTCGCGTATATCTACGTACAGAGTAAGATATGCTGAAGTTTTGAAATTTTACCTACTTCAACATCAGTCGTTTCCACAGCGTGGCTGGGTCCCCCACGGCATGTATATCTTTAGCTTCCTGTATTTCCGTTAAAATCTAGGGAATTTAAAAAGAGCTGGCGGACGCCAATGCTTGCCCCAGGTTCAGGGAACTCTCTTGGTGAACAACAGCGTATCAGCACGTTCTCCATCTTGCCTGGTCCTCAGGGAATGAACTGACTGCTGCGGCGAGACCCTTATGCTGAGAGAGAGGAACTTAGTCAAGCGAGGATTTCTCCAGCAAAAGGACTTCTTGTCGTGGCTTCATAGATCATTCCATCATGAAAGGCTTGAGGCGCTTTGCTTACGCGCTGCCGATAGAGTAATGCCGGTGAGCTCGTTTACCGCCCACAGGTTCTGAAGAAAAATCACAACATTTTTCGACTCAAGCCAGCGATTTTCAACGGAAGGCAACGAAGATACCAGGAAATTGTCTTCCTTCGGATATTCGTTGAAGGTTGGTGACATTACTTGTTTTGACTTCGACTCGTTGCTTTCTGCGCTATGCTACATGCGTGCAACCTATATGCTTGAAAACTTGGCGTCGTCGCTATCTTTTCTTCTATCGCTTACTACACCGCAACAAAACAGTTCTCCGTTAATCTTAATTTGAACTCACTAGAAGAAAAAACACAAGAGTAGAGAGACTCACACAGATCGATTTATCGATAGTGGTTTCTCTGTCTATGCCGTTTGACGTTCACTGAACGATTGGCGCCATACAGGACTCATTCATCCTTCACATGCTTTCTGAAGCTAGAACAGAACGTGATGACGCAACATAGAAAGAGAATACGTAGCCTAAATGGTTAATATATTAGTCACGCCGGTAGTTTGTCTCTGCAACAATTTGCAGCCAAACAGTTATTGCTTGTAAATATCACCTGCGAGCCTCATGGAATCGCGATAAGCGAGAGATGCCTCTCTCTAAGTTGTATTCTTCGAAGCGAAAACTTTCGACCTTACTCCATTGCTCCTCGTCGCAATCTGACAGTTCCGCAAAGTGTCTTTTGTAGCTCGTTTTATTCAAATCTACGATATTGATTCAGCTCGTACTGAACGCTTAAGACGTTCGAACGCTTTTTTATTCTCTGTTTACACAAAGTATCGGCGTATCCCGTAATAATTTCTTTAAATCGTTTGTAAAAATCGATTCGTTGATTTTTTCTGTCAAATAGCCAAACTTTTTCAGAAAAGAAAAATCACTTGAGTAAACGCCGCCAGCACTTGCAATAAATTCAATAAAATCAACAACATCATTTAGAAAGCCGATGAGACTGACAATGCTGATTCAGTGCCAAATGGTCTTCCTCCGAACTGCGGAGCAAGTCGCTATCCTTCCTTGCCCCGTAAAAGTCCTCAATTTACCCCAATTTTCAAGGAAAATGCCAGCAGCAGTATAAGGGTGTTAGCACGAGCGGTTAACCGCATCATTTGAGCAAAAGCTTCTACGTAAAAATTCCTTCGACTTGGCTCCGAAGAGACATGGGCGAACCGGCGGCGGGCAGAGGGCGGGCGAGAGCGAAGCCACTTCGCCCACGAGCCGCCTCCACGAGAATCCCCGGTGGCAGGAACAGGCAGGCAGATTGACCCTGGCTGCGCTTGCGGCCTCGCACTTCTTGGGCGCGGCGGCTGAATGTTTGTGCATAAAAACCACGCTTCGTCTCCCCTCGCACAGCGAGCCTGCTGTCTGCTGGCGCCATATATCACTCGGAGCCATCCTCACACGCGCTCTCGCATAGGCGAGCGTTTTCACGAGTTCCGCTGAATAACACGCGGAAAGAGAGAGAGAGAGAGACTTGTTGAGCACCTGAAGGTCGTTGGTAGGATTGGATCAAGTGGATAGAAAGGCAAAACGATGCCAATTTGATGATAGCATCAGATATTAAAAAAAAGCCATCGCGAGCTACTTGAAGTTCGAAACGAAGTTGGGTTTTTTGTTCGGATCTAGAATGTGACAGTGTGTGACCGCGTATGTACACCTTACTGTGATCTTAGCCATACGTAATGACACAAAAGAGGCATATAGTAGATTTCCAATATAATGATAATATACTTGAAGTAATTAGGCTGTAATTATCCACATTTAAAGTCGCTTTAGCAGATCATCAAAAACCACTCAAACGGAAAAGGCGTACCACAAATTTTATGACTGCAAAAGTGTGTCTGCCGATGCACTGAACAAAGCATTCTTTCCCATATAGCATGCCCTCGGTGGACGCAACCCTACATCATAGAGGGAATCTGTACGCGAATCTCAGCAGAAAGTTGCAGCTAGGTGTCAGTTGCTGTCTAACCTAGTACGTGGCTCATAACCCGGGGGAGAAATAAACGGTACCGTCTCCGAGCCCAGTTTGTCGGTCCATCATTCCTGTGAGCAAGCCTTTAGCCAGTAGCAGTTCGTTAATGAGTTGATAGGCACGAGTCAGCTGCTCCAGTTAGTCTTGTAATGGGCTACTATCAACAAACTTTTTCTCTTTCAAAGTTTTCCTTCAGACAAGCGGTACTTCCACCAAAACACACTGGTCTCACGCTGTCGCAATAGCGGTTGGCGTAGCAACAACAGCAATAATACAGGCGGAATATCAATACAATTTAAAAAAAAAATGCGCATCGTAATGTAACATTTCTCGTTGCCATAAACGTGTTAGCCGACATTAAGCGGCCGTCCCCAGTTCTCGCGTCGGTCCTTATCGATTCCCTTTGTTTGACAGATTTAACTTACACCCTTTTTGTCAGTTAGTCGCTTCTCGTTTTGACGTATTTTGTCATGACAGCAAACTGTTCTAAATAAGCACTCTTCACGCCGCGTAACATCGTACAAGGGGGCGGGGGTATAGTCGCCGCCACCAGCGATGACGGTGTCAGTGATGAAGTGGTCTTGCGGCAGTAGCCAAACCCGCTTGCGCTGCTGTTGACCATAAAATGATGAGAGGACAACACGATAATTGCACGTAAAGGGAGCTAGTCATAGCGAAACTAAGTGATGCTTTGGAGAAGCCAAGGGGATAGAAGGAAGAGACAAAATAAAGACGTAGCAAAGTATTAGCTTGCGTAGTCGGCGGACGTCTTCTGTAGCTTGAGGCAGTATAGCTTAGTGTACGAGGTCGCCACTGCCGTCGAGGAAACCCGCGGCTGGGGGCAGAGGAGTTGGCGGTCGCCAGACCTGGATTTGAATGACGTGATGATGATGGAAAGACTATCCCTCCACGAGATAGGATAGGAGGATGAAATGGCCAGCGACAACGGCCGAGCAGCGCAAGCGATGAGCCAGACTGACAAGACCGGACACAGTGGCCAGTCGGCTTGAGACACGAACGCAGAGCTTCGTCTCCAGTCGTCACATGGTCCTGCATATATGTGCGCAGGTCGGTCAGACGATGCGTTTCGATATCATCAGTGTAGACATGATCACAGGCTGGTAGGCACACAAGCACGTGGATACTGCAGCAGATGACTAAAGGACCAGATAAAAAGGCAGAGGGTCGATGCCACCCATCAGAATCACGCAGATCATAGTTACATTAGATGCAGTGTACGGAAAAGCAAAAAAAAAAAACATTCTTGGACAAAAAGCTATCTTAGGAAGGGAGCTTGTCACGGCCAGGTGCTAGGTAAATTATCAGCTCGTCGATTTAATATGCGTTATTGTACAACATAATCTCAAATATGACTGTAACGGTTGTGGGCAGTGTTGACAGGAACTTTTCATGAATATCTGTAACTTCAATAACGTCCCGTAAAGTACATTAGGCTTACATTCCCGTTCATGTTTGCCGCAGTTACCAAAGCGTGTAGGATCGCGTGATTGAAAGATAGCGCTAGTAGATGATATCTATAGTATGAGGTCCAACTTAAAAATTAGGACTCACATGTTAGATCGTACTACTTACTACATACCAACGCCTTGACTACACTAATGATTTCCGCATGTAAGGGGACGTAAAGCGAAGCCTACCAAGGCAAGAGAACCCCCTAGAGCTGACGAATGAAAAAGGAAATGTTGGCAGGATAATGGCCACAGCTCAGACTAAAGAGCTTACAGAATGGATGGTGATCGTAACGGAAGCTATCGACAGTTCATCTCAACATGTGCGGCTTTTTTATGCAAAATCTTCTTGGACAGGCCACACACGAAACGCCGATCATGCGTTCCAATGTTTAATTACGATATACTGTTAATATATTCGATGCTATATTTGCGCGTAACTTCAGAGTTTGCTTTACAAAACGTGCCATGCTAGGTCTAAGGTGTTGGGCTGGCGGAAGAATAAATGTATACTTTTTGTGGTATTGTCGCCCCGGTAAGTCTCGTAACGTTCATGTCGGCCTGATTAAGTTATGTGCACCCATAAAATGCATTATTACTGATGCTTCCCTCGTAGATCCTTTTCTCTGTTGGCAACTGCTACCCTTTATTACGTGCATAGCTTGGAGACGTTTTCCTGACTGATAATCAGTGCCTCTCAGACGAATCGTACAAGATAGCTAGGCCTTTCCGACTCGCTTCAGACATTCCGTGGCTCGACGAAAGTGTGTACCAATGCTATAACGACCGCTCGTATAACATGTCTTAAATAGTAGCTGTCGATGAAGATAAGTTACGTATCGCACGGCTATCAGAGGAGGACATGATGGTATAGGGTTGTCGATTTTCCTGTTCGTGCTGCGATGAGCTTGCATAATGGACTCGCACAAGTTATGTTAACTAATAAATAAATAAACGTCTTTTCGCTGCTGCTGCTGCTGTTGTTGATGCGGTGACGGCCAACGTGTTATTGCTCTCCCACCGTTCTCCAAAAATGCTGCCTGTTACCGATGCTGTTTTATTACTAGTGTTAACAGCAGTAGCAGCAGCAGGCTGTGGTTCGGAAATACATGGCGCAACAGATTTTTCGACCTATGAAAATGGGGTCGTCCTATTTTCATGTAGCGCCCATGTAGCTGTGTCGGGCTACACGGTCGTCTGACAACGTAATGCGATATCCGGCCTGATGATAGTAAGGTAGACAAATAATTAGCCGACGTCCAATTTACTCGTTGCCGTTAAGTACCTTCACCATGTGTGTATTTTTCAAAATTACGATTGCAGTATGTGTTATTTGAAATCCACCTGTTTGAATAGTTGTATAGGAAACAATGCCAAGGTTATAAAACATAAGTTAGCCGAGGTTTAGTTAAAGTTGTAACAAGTTAAACCTCCATAATTTAATGCGCCGTATTGGTCTAAACGACTAACTAGTTATAAGGCAATATTTTCAGTTGTCATTGTAAGTCTTTACCCTGAAACAATCATTTCAACTTAGATAGGAGAAAGCTTGTAGAACTTTTCACTCTTCGGGTTAGTTCAATTTGAAAATGCTTTGGTCATTATCGTTTTCGTCGTTATCTATCTCCTCCCTTGATATTCTACTGCTCTCATCCACCCGATATCGTCGGGTGACCCGTGCGCCGATCAACTCACCATAATTGATAGCCGCCGGTATCCGCTAATGAAATTTTATACACTTTATCATAGTTGCGTCATGGCCTGTTTCACTAGCATCTCCTGCTATAGAGTTTTTGCCAGACACGACGAGAGGCAGTCAACGCCTTTCAATCAAGTAATACTGTGTTAGAGAGAATAGAGAAGACCGTCTCATTTGCCCTGTGGGCATATATATATATATACGAACGAGATTTGTCGAACGAGAAATGAAAAACTCGACTTTTCTATAATACGCAGTGGAAGTCGAACAGTGGCCGGTTGACGCTGTTGTCTGATCTATTCGCTTACTACAGAGTGAGACAGCCTAGACGAACATCATAACTCTGTCGCTGGTTAGTCAGACGTGAGACTACAAGCTACGACAGCTAGTCTATAATAGAGGTCCTCAATGCTCAACCATCCCAACGAGACAGACAATCAAATAGTAATTATAGCACGAGAGGCAGCTCCGCCTCTTGTTGGGGACCACAAACGCTGATAGGGAGGTACAGGCTATGTTGGTACATTGTGCTTAACTGTGAAGCGCCCTGCAACGCTGATCACCAGAGACATTTTTGGCTTCGTCCGACTCAGAAACGTTACCCCGACCCAAAGATCTGAAATGACTTTTGATCGAATCCCGAACTGTCGCTCAATAGACCGGTGTGGAATCGCGTTGACCGATCGGCGTGATCCTGTGTTGAGTTGTCAATTGTACGTAAATTGTAGCATGCGAGAGTTGAAGGGAAGATTTCTCGCTCAGTGCACTTTGTGCGAAAATCTATGACATATATTGCTAGTTCTTGTGGTAACGGCTCATACATTCTATACAAATATCAAAGAACAATAATCATAATGGTAATAATGATTGTTAGCAATACGATCCTGAGATTAGGGCCGACACTTTTGTTAACCCTAATTTCATCAACCATGATACCTGTATGTATGGTTCAGCGTATTTGCTAGATGAATTTTATCCAACTTTTATCCGATGCATAATATCTATTTCAGGTGCTGTTTATCTTATGCGCTCCATCTGAGGTACCCTGAGGAAGCTGTCGATAATGACACATCCGATGAGTTGGAGGCGAGAACCTCGCGAGCTCAGTGGTGAGATTCGCGATGGCTAGCACAGTTCCAGATGAAAGAGGCCGCAGGTAGACCCAAGGTAAATAGAGAGCTAGAATAATTACAGCAAAGCTGAATGTTAACGGGAAAACGGTAACAATTAGTTTGACCTAGTCTAACCTATAACAGATGTGACGTGTTCAGTGTATGTTATCCATTCACCAAAGCATGGCCGTCACCACTGAGGTTATTTAGGTACAAACTGCATAATCTGTATCCCAAGTTTCCACCTATAGCATGTGGTTAAATGGTCATAGTTGTCGTTTCAAATACGATGGCGGATATGCCCTGCGACTTCCCTTCCAGCCTATTTCCTTTTTTCTCTCTCTCTCTCTCTCTCTCTCTCTCTCTCTCTCTCGAGTTCTTTTCCCTTTTTCTCTTTCGTTGCCTTCGCTATTACACAAAGGGACTCACATCGACGATGGTCATACGTCCAGTTGAGTCAGAGAGACGACTAAAAAGGTTGAGCCCAAAGCATCTATCTTTAATCCCGAGTCGCTTCTACTCAGCTTTGGAGACATTCCTGGACAAGCTGGACGCGTCCTTTCCTATTCTGCAACAGACGGGACATCTGGGGGTCTAAGGAGAGGACGGGTAGAGGGTCAGGTCGGCAGGCCCGCTAAACCTTGCTAACGCCACCCGATTTCAACCGAAAAAAGCACCATAGCTGCCAAGTGGGAAGGACAAGCGTCGATATTTCTTAGACGGCTTTAAGGTGTTTGCTGCTGCTGCTGCTGCAACTGCGGCCGTGGGCACTGTCGCTGCTGCTTGTGCGGACCTAAAAAGCGCCATCGTGTAGTCGAGATCGGCGGCGCCGTAACACTCTACGGTTGGTCTGAACCGGTGGGCTATCCAACCTGCAGGGATTTGGTCATTTTGCCCCTTGAAGTTCCCAGCTTAGGCTCACCCACAGTCCGCTGGGAACACGGAGAAAGTTTCCCCTCTACGACTCTGCTTCTAACGGTCTTGAACAGACCAGATGTCGGGAGCTCGACCTAGAGATCGAGCGATTACAAGGCTTCCGAACAGACGAAGCAAGGCGAACGACAAAAAAATAGCAGGCATATATATATACACATGTGTAGATGAAGAAAGTGCTCAAGCAAGCCTTGCTGAATGACAAAAAAGAGACAATTTCGTTATAAAATGCTTATGCTTGCCCCTTGTTACCAACAAAAACGGTGACAAAAGGTAAGTTATTGCTGATGTAGCTGAACCTTAATGCCGACAAGGGCCTTATGTGTTTTTATTATTGACCTGATTGCATAAGTCTATTATTAGTACCTCTGTTATTATAGATTCGACCTTAATTCTGGCCAAGTTGTAGCGAACCATAGATTTTACTGTCCTTAACTGCATATCGAAAATGCTTAAGGTCAAATTCAGGTTGTTTTCCAAACCAAATCCAGCGTATACCGTTCAGTAGAAATATTCAATTGGTAACAAGTCCAAGTCTGGTACCAGGGCTACGTTTATATTCCCTGTCTATTTTTTTGTTCGTTTTTTCAAGCTTTTAATTTAGTATTGTTGATCCGTGGCCATGATACTATTTCTGTTTTGCCGGTTCGTTCGTAAGCAATCGTTAACTACAGTTATGGCTTCGGAACATCGAGAACATTCTCAACCTTCAGCGGCAACCCTACGTGGCTGAACACCGATAGTAGGTCCGTTTACGCCATGGGGCAGAGTCGACAGAGGGGCGGTTCGTCGGCTTTGCTTACAATGAATGAAGCTGCAGCAGCATCTATGGTAAGGTGGTGCGGCGAAGCAGGACCAGGCAAATGGCAGGTCGAGCTGCAGGCGAAGTCAGATGGCCTACAGGCTACCGCCTTCGTTCATAAAAGTGAGCAAATACCCACAAGGCATAACAACTTGTAGGCAGAGCCGGCCGTCTCAACTTTTCCTTCGCCGTCTTCTGTAGAATGAAGACAGGCGGGTAGTTGACTCCTCCAGTTCCCGTTTCCTAAACCAGCCAAGTCCAGGAGGAGGAAAAGGAAGACGAAAACTAGGCAGCAAACGACGAAGGGAGCGAGCCCGCTGGTAGGCTTTGGACCACGGCCGCTTATCGCGGGCAGGCGCTATGCTAGTACTAGTAAAAGCAGCCGCACTAGCACTCGGGGTGTCCGTTCCGCCTTACAAGCCCTGCAGTTCTTCTGGTGCAATACACGACTTTCTTCACTAGTGCGCAACATCCAGCGCGTCGATAGCGCATCTCGCGTTGCTTTCGTCCTTAGTCGTAGCGAGGAGGGGATGGCTAGCCGCCTGTTCAATACGACTTCTTAGCTTCGTTGACTACCCCCCTTCCCGAAGGCCTTCCTCTCACTTCGACAGCCCTTGCTTTCTTTCCAACCCTCTGGTAGCGCCTATTGCCGCTACAACTACCGGAAGGTAGAATTGTGAGTGTGCCAGGAAGCGCTCATTGATCCATTGAGACGCATCCAGGGGGAATTCTCTAAAGTTCACCTCTTAATCTCTACCGCATTGCTGCTTTCGCCGTTTTCGTTCCCCCCACTTTTCCAAGCCAGCCAGATCGGTGGGGCTGCGCGGATGTACCGTCTCCCGAAAGTCGAAATCCTTGCGACGACGAAACGATGAACTGAAGTGAGTGTGCGTCGTTTCAACAAAAACTAACTGGCGTAAAAAAACTTTAAAAAGTCGTAATTTGTATCATATTTGACGATGATGATAGCAGCACTGGTGATGCTTTCTGTGACGGCGAGAGCAGTTCTTTTTTCTATAGGCGGCGTTTAGGTATCTGTCAGCGCTCTTTTCCCGCCGATATAGTGGTCGTGGCCGGCACTTTCCTATGCTTGTTCGCCCCCATCCAAGCTCAGAGGATGATGGTTATAGAGGCAAAACGTGAGTTGTTGCAGCAGTTAGAGTGCCTCGAAGGAGAGAAAGCTCTAAGGAGAATTTCGAGTCCCAGAAGCAGCAGCTTGACGACGGTAGTAGCCTTCTCACCGTTCCTTTCGTTTCTTCTAAAATGAGAGATTTACGAATCAAAAGGGGAATGCGAATTGTGTTCAAGCAAGGTGTCGGTCTCGTTGTCGGTCCTAAGGGTCAACCGAACTGGGGTCTACGAGATATCCAGCCGTCGATCGCTAGAAGCTTCTCTTTTTTGGGACTGAAGATATGTCCATTGTTAACTTTGCTGTAAACTTCTCTGGCTGGCCACACTAATGTCGACCGTTGCCGAATCCCCAAAAAAAAAAGCGTGGGCTTTGATCGGGTCAAGTTGAAGACGTAACAGTCGTAATGGATCAAGTGCCATATTTTACGATATCAGGATGGCATCGTACGGACCATACTTATTCTTGTAGGCCTACGTTGGTTCTACCACGCTCTTGATTGGTTCTCATTCAGTTCCGTCACGATCAGCATAGCGGAAGATGTCTGGTGCGCCAACATGGCGCCATACGTTCAGAGCTTTAGAGAACTGTACAACAGAAAGCACCGTATGATGCGACGACGCCAGTAAGTTGGCATCACGAGCAACATTGCGCTCGCAAGCGGCAATGCATTTTCGAATCACCTATCTTACACGCCATTGTTATTGACGTTATCTAACGGGCTCGAAGCGGAACTAGCAAAAGGCCTGCTGCTGCGGTTGGCTGGCGATGACGCCTGTTTTGGAGACGACTATAACAGTTGCGGTGACGCTGTTCTGTGCGATGAGGATGGGGATGCGTTATGAAACAACGGCCGCACGTGTGGCTACCGACCGACCTGACTCAGTCGCTATTACCCCAGCAACCCTGCTGCCTGCCTCTGCTGCTTAATCGAATTAACGACTGCGGTCGGACCGCTTGCTCATTTTCGCTGATGTGCATATGAGTCTTTCTTTTCACTTCCACTGTACCTCTTGTTTCCGTCCCGTTCGCGGCTTTCGCAGACCGTCGTCGCCGCTGCTTACAGAACACCAACCGTCTAAGCAGTGGCTTCGCCATGCTGTTGTCGCGGCCGTTCCCATCGGTACTTTCTCAACAACAATCCGTACTGCTGCTATCCACCGCATTCGCGTAGCCAAGGGATAGACGCGTGCTCTTAACTCATTCGAGTGCAGTGTCCAACGTATCCGTGCACACTCTCTTCTTTGCATTGCCGCAATGACGTATTTCCTCGTTATGACGGTAGTCGATTTGTCGTATGCCACGAAATGGGCGCCTACATGCCCCCTGTACCCCTTGCGACCGTTACACGCTCGAAGTGCATAGACAGAGCGGACGCTATTGGGTGACTACGACCGCTTCTTGAGGGATTTTTTGAGCCGTATAGTTCCGTTCGTCAGATACCCGAAGCACGATCCAGAACAGACTGTATGACAACCGCCAACAGGTGCTGGAATCGATGGTCAACTGTGCGAAGCTTTGATATCGTTCTGTTTACAGTCATCTATGGTACCGTGTTTACTAGTCTGTATTCGTATGTGTGGCTAATAATCCAATGCAGTGTGATAAAGATCCCAG
Organism: Varroa destructor; assembly: GCF_002443255.2. NCBI lineage: Eukaryota > Metazoa > Arthropoda > Arachnida > Mesostigmata > Varroidae > Varroa > Varroa destructor. The sequence continues at coordinate 39,480,523 of NW_019211457.1, forward strand.
TGTAACTGTCTACAAATGGTACTATTGTTCGTAGCGGGCTATGTGGGGCAGTAGTGCGTGCAGTCGGCCTAGTTGATGCACGAATCGTGTTATTCGAATTTTCTATTTGTTGCGGCATCGTGGTTTAACTGCACTACTCTTCTTTTCTAGACCATGGACGCGTGTAACGAGCCTGCACCCTAACGAACATTGACACCTAACATCAGCTCTGAGCTCTAGACTATTGCAGACGATTTCGATAACAAATTTAACCAGTTTACTCTCATTCGGTGAGTGGTACATGGTAGTCGTTGAGTCAATGCTTTTCCACTCGTAGTGCTTTGTGCCTTTGAGATAACGCGACTAATCGTCATACTCTGTTTACGATTGAGCGGAGTTTCATTGAGAAGGCGAGCGAGAGGACGAGACCATGCATAGCTGGGCTTCTCGCTGTGCGGCATTAATTCAGCGCATCATTGCTTCTTCTACTGCTACTGCAGCTGTTGTTGTTCTTCTCATTCTTGGTACTGCTATCGTTTGGGTGCTGCTTCTGATGTCGTTGGCTGGCTGGCGTGGCTGTTGTTATGCAATATAATCCGTCCTTCCCTTCCACAGTTCCGAATTGCGTAGAAGAAGCTACGGGAGCGGGTTGAGTTGAGCTGGGGGCAAGCAACCGAACAACAGACGGGCGCAAGGGCTAGGCGAGTCTCTCGGACTGTTGGTCCTCGCAGTGACATGCTGCCTACCCCTCATACTCTCCCCTTGCGTTTGCGTTCCATTCGGCTTTTTCCCTCACTCTCTATTGTAGTTTTTCCTGCCGCCACAGAGTTTCACAGCGAGACGGAAGACCGAACACCGGAACGCTCGAGTCTAAGGGCGGAACCGTTCCCTATATAGCGCGCACCGCTACTTCCTACGCGTTTCCCCTCGAAGCCACATCTTTTCCCGCTTGTGCTCCTTTGCTCCCGTCCTGGCAGCCTCGCCTGCTGCCGTTTGGGTGGAGATCGTCGCATAGTGCTGTACGCGACGCGATCGTTCTACGTGTCTATCCTACGTGTGTGTCTGCTTGTCGACTTGGCCTGGTATGGCCTTAGCCATTGATACTGCTACTGCCTGGTACAGTTTACAGTTTGGCCTGCCTGCCTGCCTGCCTGGCACAGCGCACATGGCGCTCTGTGTCGCGCACACCACCGGTGCCACCAGCAGCGGCAATGGCAGCGTGGAACAGACCAGTGAAGATGAAGGCCCAGGCCGGAGACAGAGAGAGACCCAAGATACATGCATGGTCGTACGTACCCTTCATGATCATTGCATTCCGCTCTAGTAATTCTTGGTTCGTTCAAGCAGAAACTAAAACCATTTTAACAGTGTTAATCTGCTCATTAAAAGAGTCCGTCGTTCGGTCCCCAAACGATCCCATCTCTGCTTCTTCCGTAGCAGCATAGGCAGCATTGAAAGGGCTAGGCATGTCCTGTGCTGCTGTTGCCCTGTCGCTGAGCGGTCGCTGTCCTCTCGTCTCGATTCGATGTGAATCCTTTCAGGATATGCGCGGCGGAGCGATCATGCCAAGTCGCGACAAGCTTGGCCGTGCCACTGGCAATTTCCTTACAAAGGTACATCCCGATACTTGACGAAGTCCGCCAGCCAGCCAGTCATGCCGAGAAAAAGGGGCGAACACACAAAACCGGACAAAGATCGAGAGAGAAAGACCAAGAGAAAAAGAAGGGAAGATCGTGAAGAACCAACCGCTCGTCTCGCCCAAGTGTCGAGAGCGTTTCTTATGCAATACCTTCACATTCTGCCCTACACGACTAGCTCGGTCTTTAACCACCTACCACCTTCCTGCAAGGATTGAGAAGGCAACCGAGGAGGCAAAGAGACTGCACTGAGACTCCTTACCAGTTAAAGTTCCGTTGGCTTTAAAGCCAAACAGAGCTATCGCACTCACCGCCAGCAAACTTCTTTCCGCGCGTAGATTGTGTGCAACTGCCGCTGCGGCACAATCCCGCCAGCACCATTACAACCCGACAGCGCTTCTTCGATCAGACTTCGAGCTATCCTCAAAGTGATACGTTTATTCTTCCCATTGACAACGCTGTCTGGGTATCGTCTCTATAAAGCAAGCAGCATGTATGTGTGCTTGTGTATTTAGGCCAGGTGTAAAGCTTAGCTATTGATGTGCGGCCGAATCAGTACTCTCTGATAGAGCCAACGGTATTACAACTGAGAGACGCTAAAGTTAAGCTAAGGCCCTATGTCTTTACTCGACTGATTGATCCACATGGTTCTTGGCAATAGAAGCCAACCATTCGGCGTGGAAGTCTATTGAAGTGTAAAAACAGGGTAAATAGGCTGCCACACAAAATGACCAGTATTACTGTCTATTCTACGACAACTGGGCTGGTCACCTTATCCGACATGATGAACAGTACTTCATACGATGTACAAACCATGCTGTCCTAGCCACATGATAAAATGGTCGTCTTTTTTAGCCCTCCATTCAGAATTGACAATCACCGCCGTACACACACAACCCAGCGAAAATAAGATTCGTTAGACAGGGTTCACGGATCGCTTGCAACTGGTCAAATTACGCGTCAATGTTAAGCCCGTGGCTGTATCCGTCTCGGTATCGTAGCCCCATGCGACAGCTTTCCGAGCAAATCAGGAGAAGAAGCTGCGCCGATCGGACAACGAACACTAACACCCGTATCCGACCTCATCCGACCACTCAGGAGTGTCTCGATGGTCAACTGATTCGATTTTTCGATATGTGACGGGCATGCCCTCGGCAAGAGCTTCTAACCTGTCCTTCCAGCTGTACGCTGAAGGACCCAGTCGACGTATAACAGATTTTAGGAAGTAAGATTTACCATTGACTCTAGTAGTCTTTCATTTGAACAAACACTTTCACTAATAGCACGTTAACGAGGCTTTAGGAAAAGATGTCTAAATCACTTTGTCTCTATATATTACTCTATGTATCTATATATACATAGAGTAATAAAATGTACGGAGATATTCCGTACACAATACTGCTTATTTAATCATATGATATACGCATGATCTCGTGCAGCCACCTCTTTAAAACAACCCTAACTAGAATTCTATACCAGGACAACGTACAAATCAGCATAACGGGTCACTTCCTAGCTGCAATAATTATTATTTGCTTTCTTTGCTAAAATATTAGGTTACGCATTCTCATTTTTCCGACCTCTGTTCTTTGGTATTTGGGTCAAAACCAACTCCTGTACTATGCAAGATACCGGGATAAAGGTCCAACGGGCGTCTCTCGGGTGAGTGCGGGTTTCGTTACCCCGCTTTCGTGAACAAGTCTTGCGGGAAACTCTATTCGGCACTAGACTAAACTGCCGGTGCCAGTGGAGCAAGCAGCGGCAACTGTGTTTGTGAGCAGAGGGGTAGCGAATGGGTACCGAACCTCCCGAAGTAGGCAAAAGGAACGAGAGCACCACAAACGGCCAGCTGCTTAGGGGGACTCTCTCGCCGAATGTGATACAAAAAGGGTTATCTTCGTACATACAACTAGCTTCGCAGTTGTACCCCTGTGCTCTCGGCATATACCCCCATCCTCGAAACATAGACAGGAATCTTGTGCATACGCGCACATAACGGAACATATCCGAATTTTCTCGCTTATCACACACACCACATTCGTGTCAGCTAGCACACCACTTCTGTTAGTTGCTGGTGCTGCGATGTCGAGCCCCCACCAAAAGAGCATCCCCATAACCCCCTTGCCCCTATACAGCCTCTCGTAGATGAGAGCAGCAGTACTGCCACAGAGGGAAAAGCAAAGGCGAGTCTTTCTACTCTCGTAGTCTTCCGATTAGAGCGGCAACGGACGACTACGGGAAAGCGAAAAGGCTTTCAATGGTTCCGCAGCTACGAGACGATTCGGGTGCGGGCAAGAGAGTTTCGGATAGAAGTCCAGGAAATACCGAGTGCCATGCTATCTGTTGGGGATTCGGAGCTCGCCACTGAACCCAACGAAGGTTATGTCGCCTATTATCCCAAGGGGCAGCACTTTTTAAAATTAACAATACAGCTACGATGACCTGAAAATTGTAATGGCAATCGCAGTTATGGTGTTTCAAATATACTTTCACTTTATACAATGAATTAAGTTACGTTTCTCAAACTTAATCGTTCTACACCTACAACTTACTAGTCGCAGTTTACCTATTAGCTTAGAGTCTTCCCCTACACCCCCAATATTTACCTACTACCTCCTTTTGTAACCTATGTAGACATAACTGTACGATGGTTTTGAATATCTAATTAGTTACTTTTTCTGCTAGAAATTAGAAATATATAATATGGTGTTTTTATAGGTTCAAATTTACAACGTCACTGAAAAATTTTATGACATTGTCACTTCCTGACTAGATCTCTGGTTTATTCTTTATTATATAATGACAGTATATATATATATATATATATACATTTTGTGTCGCTCAATAGACACCCAGATAAAAAAGTTTTTATGAAGGAATTATAAAGCAAATTCTAGCAAGTTTTAGAGGATCGATTTTTAAGCACAGTTTTACGAGGAGAAATAGCTCATATCGATCATGATGATATTTATAACGTTAACGATTCCATTGTCCTAGTGATACTGAAATAACAAATGAGAATAACTATATCAAAAATATGATTATTATTCTTTAAACGTTGAATCAATATGACTTTTAATCCAGACGCTCTTGGTTATTTTTTTTTCAGAACCAGAATTTTCATGGTTGATTAATTTTACCCATTCTTCTAAACTAACACTAAAAAAATACGCCATCTCTCCCTTGTAGATTCGCCAAGATTGGAGAAAGAACTACTCACTTAGTTATTATAACAATGAAAACACGTTATTTGTGCCGCATGTTTTGCTAATACACAAGAGGTCTGTTTTTATGTGTGGAAATACGGCCAAATGACTACTCAATATTATTATAGTATCATTTTGCGTTTGAATTGCGTAATGAACTAAACATGACTAGTATAATTATGAACCAAATGCAGAGGATTTATTTTATTCTTACAGGTCTTAGATAAAACCTTTTGATTGAATTTTCCTTTGTGGATCGAATCTGACTGATATCACCGTGCATTTAAGTTCTAAAAATTAACTTCGATATCGGAATTATGAGGCAATATTAAGCTAGCCTATAGGTAGGTAATACGGCAACAAATAAGAACATGGAACGTAAGCCCCTTGGAATCGGTATTAGTGCATCGAGTTGTGTTTACCAGGTCAAATAGTATTAATTAATTAAAAAAGTGTTGAAAAAATAAGGAAAATTACACTATATGACGTTGTAGTTTTTTTTTTTAGACACATTTATTACTAACTTTGAGTACGGCCACGATATCGATAACCCAGAGAGGACGGCAGTGGCACTCGTGTTTCGTACTATTCCCTAGATCACATCTATGTTAGATAGATAGCTAACATATGGCCCCAATCAGATCCCATATTTTACGCAAATATTATAATAATATAACCTGTACATGTATACTTGCAATGGCAAGTGGTTGTCCGGGAAGTTGACTTGCAAGCCGACAGTTGCTTCGGGTTGCCGATACATTTTTATCATGACTGTCAAAAACCCAGGCTTACCAAAGATCGTTTCCTTACCTAGATATATGTTTCATGGCATCTTTTACGTCGTACAAAACCAAACGAACTCTTGGAGATAGAGCCTGCCATTTTCACGCTATCAAACAACAAGAGAGTCTCTTGAAGAGGCACCGAATAAGAGTTCAACGCTGCCGATAGAGCTAACGGATATTATGTCTTTGTATTTATCTGTCGCTTTAGAAAGTTAGTGGAAATCGTTTCAAATATGAAGAAGCTGAGCACGTTTGAAGTCGGATTCTCAATAACAGATTACGAATGTGTGAGAACCTGCTATATAGCTTAGTAAGCGTCTTTTGCAGGCCGCTCGTGGTCAACATTGGTCTGACACTTCGGCTGAAATAATACAACATAAAAGCAGTCTTACTTGGTACTCATCTTGACCTTCGTACCACTTCCTAATCGTCTGATTTCTTTCTAAATGAATCGATTCTAATTGGACCCATATCAGAACGTCTACTAATTCGGAGTTCCACCGAAACAGTCGTGGGTTTGCGCCGCTCACTCAATCCACTCCTAGAGGATTCAATTGATAGCAGTTATTAGAATGTTATTGGCATACCAGCAGTGCTGCGAAAACACACTGCGTATTTACGACGCCGGCGCATGCGCTTCATAACCCGTACCGTAAGAGAAACTTAGAAGCATTTTAGGCCGACCCAGCACGCTCTCTCTACATTTTACAAGTTTCAAAAAACTGAAAACGATTCATTCAAGCCTAGCTAATTGTTGGGACACTTCGTCTGATAAGACTAGTTAAAAACAGAACGCAACAGATATGAAAATTCGTTTTTCTGAAGAAATGTTAGTAATAAAATGGAAAACATTTTCTGATTTCGATTTTTTTTTTTTTTTTTTCTTTTTAAATCAACGATACGTTTGGCATTGAAAAACCTCTTTTTTCGGTTCTTCCATTTTTAATTTTCAAGATATTTTCACATATAGTTTTTTTCATTGTACAGCACCTATATGTACCATACTGATAATACACTTTAAAACAAGGCACATTTTATTACATCTGATAAGTCTTTATTTGGGTCGTTCAACTTTATTACTAAACAGAGGTTCATGCTTTGTATGCATGTAAAGGGATAAGCTGGATATAGAGTGTTACCAACTGATTGGTTCCCGTAGCTGTGGCCTCTCGAAGTAGCACCGTTATGTCATCGGTGTTAATTACCATTTAAAAAATGAAAACAGGCGTATAACTAAAGGCCGCCCTTCAAAGTAAAAAAAACTCGGTGTACCTTTCTAAAAATATGCTCACACGAACAACTCCTGCTTCAGCCCTAGCGTCCCAAAAAACAGAGATAGAAATTAGTTCCTAAAAAAACAATGACAACACATCAATAGACGGGCATGCAATACGAAGTAAGCATGGAAGTCCAACTGACAAATGGAAAGGCAGGTGAACAGACAGGTTGTACACGATTACCTCACTTGTTTGATTATTAATATATAATATTCGCCTCATCTAATTTTCAAGCCTTACCTTCATCACGACACCGTTTCGACACGCAGCTAAATCCCAGCCATTATATTTGTTTTCATAGATCGATAAAGTTTATTCCGATTGTTCCTAGATTCACATTGGCGGTCCTGTATTACAATACTGAACTGCTGTTTACCGATTGGCAGTTATTTACTATGACAGGTGGCATGACATCATGCACTCGTGGGAGGTCCCGCGATTGAGTTTCATCAAACGGCCTCTGGCTTAATGGAGACATCAATCAACAGCTACTTAAGATGAGTCCGACAATACACTTTGTTGCTACTCAGATAGTATACGATGTACTTCGATTTGATTTATAATAGCTAGTTGAAAGAAGCGACTTACCGAACTAACTTCTTGTATCTGCAAGCTGCACAAAAGGTGATCCTTATGGACGATCGAAAAGAAAATAACACTGGCTAGGAGGTCAGTACATCCGATACGAGGAGAACTATCCGCATTTTTATCAATAGAAGCACATTCTCGTATCAATGAGTAACTTTGCCCTACATATTTAAGCAACCAATCAAGATTTTTTTTGTAGTACTTTTTCTTTCAAAGATAGCCTGTTTTCTTAAGGCTCAGAATTTTTGTTGCCGCAGTACGTGAGGGTAGAAGTGTCGAAGTAATTCTGAAAAGCCTTCCTTGGCATCATAGATCAGCGTAGGGCATCGAAGACATTTTATATTGACGCCGGTCTCTCGCAATCGTTCGAATGGACCCAGTAATATACTTCGACCTCGTTAAGATGCCCCAACTCGTCACAGTGGCGTTAGCACACCGAAACGCGATAATTGGAGGACTACGTTTTTTCTGGCTGAAATTGCTGAAAGTGAAATGTTTCCAAGAGCATGCATTTTACATTACAATACTGTTCAATCGAAGTCACAGATTCTGCATTAGCCAATTCAAAAGTATTACAAGGATTCGCATATGGACAAGCAGTATACTCAATGCGAGGACTTGCAACACTCTCTCCCAATATATATCTCAGCTTACACACATAACTAGCCCTTCTTAACAGGCATATTGAAAGCAACTACACCTTGTCATTGATCATAGCTTTATTACAAGAAGCCAATAAATGTAATCCTCTAATTCCGCGCCTTTCAAACTGTGACAAACTATTTGTATCGACATTATCGAAACAGAAAGACGCAATCGACTCTAATGATGAAGACCGCACTCATCACTGTTTACTATCTAGTACACGACGAGGATTCACTGGAAATGATATGGGTCATAAACATTGGGTTATCGAAAATCTATTAACCATTTTTCTATCTCAATAGCCTTTAAAGTTGTAGATCTCAGGTGGTATGAGTCGCGTCGGATTGACGTTGTCGTCATCTGAGAGCTGAGGCGCGACATGTAAAAACTGGGTATAAAGCGGTGTCAAGGGGACACATGTTGGCTAGGTCGATAATTTATATTGTTTATAATTAAAATACGCTATCGAAAGGAACAGCTCGAAAATGTTCGCTGCTTCAGCTTTGATAATTTTGCTTCTCGTAATAATAGACCAATTAAAATTTTTCAATAAAATAATTAGAATAAATTTTACTGGAGGGATTCATGGATCACTTGTCACAAAGGGTGCTTGCTTTTTTTGCCTAGAAGCCATAGAAAATCTACACTAATGAGACTATGTTGTTAGCAGATAAACGGTAGAATATTGTTGCGCATATTTAGCTTAATTATATTTTCAAATAAAAACCTTTGGCTTGAAACTTTTTTTCGATAATTCCATATAAATGTGAGCTATAGTTTTTTTTTTATTAAATCCTTATTTTTATTAAATAAAATTATATTTATTTGTAGCTTTATTAACGGCTGACAGCGTTGCGTGGGGCTGCCGATTCCACGAAGAATATTGCGTCGTAAATATCTCATGTAAGATACAAAGTAACATGTAGGTTTCGTATGCAGAAGGTCTCGTTAACGACTTGTTCGAATAGGCCACATATTAAAAAACAGCCTCGTGCTTAACGCGTATTTTTAGAATGATCTCTTGGAGTTTTAAAAAACTTCAATTCTCTCAACATCATTTCAGCCTCAGTTCACTGCCTGTTAGGACGCTGGAAGGCATAAGAGGTCAGATTTACTTATAGCCTATAATGATGCGTTTTCGAATTAAATAAACAATGATACAATAAAGTGGCGACTAGTATACATTGGTGACAGTTACCTATAATAAGCATTGATTAATGTGTTTAGGTTGCAAAGATCACAATAGGAAACAATGCGCCAATAGCTTCACCATCGTTATCATTAGACAAATAACAATAACAGCTGTTCGGCTGTATGTTACCACGTGAGACAGCTCGAATCGTAAACACAAAGGCTACGAAGTGCTGCGACCTTTTCTTTCTATCACCTCCATCCTCTGTAAAATTCAACACTGATCAGCAACGCTGACTCGTGTCATGTCAAGGCACGGCCAAGAATTCCTGCGAGTTCGTTTCTAGCTGATTAGTATCTTCGGTACTGCGACCCTTCGGTAATTAACCCGTAGTAATGGTCATAAAAGTCCCACCATTGGCAAGCGGGTAGCACCGCAGGCATGCCGATATAAATTGCATTTGGGTGTGTACAGGGCTGGTTACAACCGCAATAGCGACCCCTGTAGTATCTAACCTCGTCGTGAAACGAATGAGCAACCCTTATGTTACATCTAGCCAGTGCGTTAATTCGGTTCATATGTCTATGGAATTCTGGCCCGTGTCCACCTCGTCCCTCATATCTTGCCATACCAGTAACAAAAAGATAGGCGTGAATCATCTCATGCAGTAGGGTTTGTACTAGATCGGAACGCGGCCGCAGCAAAAGCAGTGGATGCGATAGCCAGATCCTAGGAAAGCCGTCCTGGAGACCGAACTGTCCAGCACAGGATTTCATCTCGTCAGCTTTGCTCCAGCCGATCGTACAAAATCGCAGTCTGCTCTCGAAGAACATGTCATCAAACACTTGGAACATTGCATGAATATCTGGCGTAGGATCGATGGTCTCCCACCGAGGGTCTACGAGCGAGAGCCCCCTATGGAGTGCGAGGAGTGCTCGAAATTTTATCACATGCTCGGGTTCGCGACCGGGTCGTGGGTGGTTTTCTAAGGCTATCAACTCCGCTAAATACCTGTCCTCCTCGTACTGAAGGCGTTCGGCCAGCCTCCGGTCTGGATCGCCGCCACATTCGATTAACCGCATCGTTTCGGCCAGTTGGACATAGCTTTCGACAGGTTGATTCTGTAACAATAACGATAGCAATACGAGTACATGAGTCGCATTTACCCGTTCCAAGTATTATACTTCTATTGCTGCGAACTGTAAGCGTTCACTATACATAAGGTGTTGTATTTGAGCGTAATAACCCATAATTATATGTACTGGAAAAAATCAAACGGAAAATAAGTAAATCTTTATTAAAGCTCGTTAGGTTTGAACTAGGTTGATTAGATAATCTAACCGAGCCATTTGTACTGTCAAAGGTGTCTTATAAGGTATCACTTTAGAAAAAATGGCTTGTTAAACGTAGCAAAGAATTAAATTATTACTGATGTATTTAAATCAGTAATGATTCAAGGCAAACTTACTTAAACAAAAAAAAAACGCTTATAAAGCAAATGTGTAGTTCGGAATATTGTTTTCAATTAAGTTCAACAAACAAATTTTAACAAAAATTTAATTTTTTTTTAAACAAAATTTAAAATAGTGTTATGCTACGTTATTGTTGTTACGTATAATTAAACCAGCAAATACAATTCTTCCGATTCGACAACGACGATCAGGAGTTAATACATATGGATACCGTCACATGTTTCACCTGTGTATATACGTATATAAAGTAAATGTTATATACACAGCGTTCGAGATTTCTGCCTGAAAATGTCACAGCATTTCCCTATCTAGACGAAGCTTTTTTTAGAAAATGTTTTCTTAATGTGCATTACGGTTTCAGTAAATTTCGATATACTGCAAATATGAATTATACAAGCCCTTTAAATGTTCGCATTTAGTTAAATTATAATCACAACTACGGTACAATAGCCCATAGTGCTAAGTGATCCAAACAGCAGTAACACAGTGTAAGTAAAAAAAAAAGCGTGTTTCAAAGGATATGCTGCTGTCTGGATACCATAATGCGAAAAATTTTGTTTTTGCTAAAAAGTTTTAAATCTTGCTTGCTTTTGGTACACCGAGCAGCAAAGGAATCGACAAAGGCACAAAATTGTATAAGCTATATTTACTACGACCCTTTTTACGGAGAGGCATTAACCCTGAAATAGTCAGTAGGGGCATTAGATAACGTATGAATACATTTACGAAACAACCGTATGAATGCCCCAAAATCCCTTTCCCGCGAGAACTATAACCGATATTTAGCGCCTTATGCGTTCGAAAGGTCCGTCGGGCTAAATATTTGAAGTATTTTGATCTGGCATAATTTTCTCTTGTTTAGATTGTTGTGCATGTTAAAATTATGTAACCTGTCACCAGGATTCGACAAGAATCGAACCAGAAGAAACGCTAGACACCCTAACATATTAGTGAAACATATGATGAGAAAACGAATTTAAATAAAATATGTGATAACTTATTAAAATGACTTTTTTGTTTGAGATTTTACGAAAATTAAAAAAAAAGACGGCACAAGCGAAATCTCCCAGATATTTAACTTTCAAAGTAGAATAGTGTACTCCAAAAAAATAAGCACGCCTTTTATGCTTCTTTTTAACAGTAAAGGGGTTGGCGCCATTTACTTGAATATATTAAACGAACACGCTATACTGGATTTATCTTGTTGAAAATGAAGATTACTATATAAATATAAATGGGTTGAACAAAAATGCCGGAAAATTCTTTCACACCTAACCACGATCACATTGGCAGCAACTTGGCAATAACACACCATAAGACTAAACGAACATTTCGTTGAGGTTTACGAGTTAATAAGCCACCATCGTCAACAGAACGATTGTGAGTCTGAATGTCTATCCAGCAGACAAAAACTATACGCTTTATGCAGATCCCTTTGCAATTTATCTATTGATTATATGGCAACAAAAATTGAATTAAAGCTATTATTATTTAAGTTGCGTGTATGTCTTCAGGACAGCTTGTATATAACGAAACGAAAATTTCGCTAGATCCCATAGAGCCGGCTGATACCGTATAGTTGCTCACGACGTAACACAACACCTATTGTTTGTCATATCGAGATTGACTCTAAGGTTTTGTTTAGGGAGACCATATTTGAAACGGCTAATATTTTGGTTCCTCTTAGCTTCCTCGAACATCGTCGCGAGGTCTGTACGAAGTATTTATCATCTGATGACTGCGACCCTGGGTCTATCTAGAATTTGCCACAATTTGCCGCAAACACACCAACAAATCGACTAAGTCCATGAAAGGGATAGAAACCCACCCTAAGTAAGTTGGCAGAACCGATGGGGACGGTTACTGCACTCCAACTGGTTCAAAGTACGCTATGGCTAAGGCCCCTGGCAGGTGGCGCTACCGGCGTTCAGGGTCCGCCCACTCACCATTCTAGTATCCTCAAGCCGCGTTGGGAGGAAACAACAGCTCGTCGGAGACGACCATCCACGATCCCAATGCCATCGCAACAGAAGTATGGCTATCAGCAATTTTACGCCATTGCCACTCTGGGCCACTTCTACACGCCACAACGTTTTCAGAAACAACAACAACAACAACAGCTATTACGACTGTCGGAGCTTCTGCTGTAGCGTAAATATTACCAGCTGATGATACCCACACCTGATAGACGAAATAACTCACTTTTTACGTTAAATCTACAAGAGTAGCAAACATGGCCTTTGTTACTGCTAACTGAAAGAGAACTCGTTCGCTGCTCATGGGGTGGCCTTTAATCGGGCGGCCGATTACTTCGTCTTACAGGCTGCGACCGCCTGTCAGCTTTGTATTAGGTTGTAGAATATTGGCAGTATGACGTCTGGTATCCTGGAAATCTGAGCTAAATTAGGGTGACGCAGTGTCCCGCAGTGGGTTGTTTACGTATATTTTAGAAACGAAATTGTCGTACCGAACACAGTGTGATCTGCAAGAACGATTCCTTGCCTGTTGTGTGCTATGTTATTAGAAAAATCATCCGATGAACTATTGGCGATTATTTGGGTAAGATAAAATACTAAACGGAGCAATCCGGTAAGCGACTTAGCTTTGCTGGAGCCAACGCGCGCCTTAATCGTATTATAGTTTAAACGATCGACTCTGTCTACCACAGCCCATCCCGAAACGTTGCAAATACATCTCCTACTTTTTGCCTTTTTATTATCCTTTGCTATATTGTTTATCTGCTTTTATTGAGGAGTCGGTTTCCGTCTGACGAGGATATTGCTAGGCTATACAGTAAAATATAAAGTACATCAAGCACTTTCAAGAGTGCTCAAATTTTACTAGCGTAGGTAATAACTTGTTCAGACAGTCGAACATTTTCTTCCTGCCATCTACCTTCAAAACAGAGAAATTATTAATAACAAGCGCCCAAAATTGATAGAGTGCAGTACAGCCTATGCTTTTAGCCGGCTCGTTGGTGTGTCTGTATGGCCTGCTTATGGTATATAGCATTTACGGCATAGAAGGGATTTCTGGAGTACGCTTGAACGAATTCGACACCCACCTAAATGGTCTTAAGCTTCCACGTGCCAGGCCGCGCGAAGCATGCATATGGTCGGTGTTAGCGTACCCGCCGCCGCCGCCATTGAGTATACTGACGCCTCTATATATACCCACCGACATACATAAATATACATAAATATCGGTGCGAGTATCTGGTGTGGATTTGTGTGAATCAAGCTAGTGGTAACACCGGCTGGATATGTGGCCAGGCGCGCTTGCAGACCGCACAGATTGTCGTCGGATGTAATGACCCATTCGCTGAATGTCCAGCACAGCCTCTTCCCTTGCGGGCGCTCTTTTTCCCTCTCGTTCCACGCAGTTTTCTCGCGCTGTGCTAGCGGCACATTGAAATTAACTGCAGTTTCGCATTGCATGATATTCAGCTGTGAACCCGATTCAGGACAATCGGATACGACGGGATCAGGACCAGATGGCTAGTAGCGATTTTATTAATAAATGCTTATATACTCGCACAGCTGCATCAGTAGGAATTAGCTGATAACTAACTAAAGTACATCAAATATATTGTAGTTCACGAAGTACTACTCGACAGATACCCTAAATAAGAGCTGCTCTGTAATGCTATAAATGTGTACAGGTGGTTCTTTATTGGTTTCCGATCGTATTAGGAAATTCTATAAGTCGGTAAAACGTCGTATGAGCTACGTATACTTCCATAACAAAAGTTCTCGTTTTAATCACCGTAGCATCGGCAACAGCAGATCACAAGCTCCCTTTCAGCTGTGTTCTGAGAAAGACGTTGGAACTTGATCTCTCTATGCATCATTTAGCTACGGCTTTTGGCTATCGGTGTATTGAGACTGCGTGAATCTACACCTCACTTACGTATAGATATGGATGGGTACTTTTTTGCTCACAGGCCTTTTGGCAACGATCGAAAAAATCGCCGCGTACATTTGTCATATCGTTATATGGTCATAAACACATGGTAACTTCAATAACCTACCTACTTGTCGGCGGAAGCTACGATTAAAACATTCGCGCTGAAACCTATGGGTTGTATTATATGACCACCCAAATAATCGGTATCCGCTTGAACATTACAAATTTTTTTTACTTTGCTACACTTGTTCAAAATATATATATAGAATATACAAGGCACTAATTTCCAGCAACTGGGTCATGGTATCCATTGCACAGCAAATCAGTACAACGTTGTACTTTGACGAACGGGTTGCCTTTATAGTTGCTGTAAGGTAAGTGCAAGCAATTAAGCCTTGTCTCTAAAAATCTCATACTTCTGTTCTCTTCCAGATACCGGGACGAGGAGGCACCTGAGCGATGAGCGGCAAGGTAGGAAGCATTCACTTATCGTTCAGACTTAGAAAACTACTCATGCCAATAGTCCATTGTTCTTGCTTTATGGTCCAAGGCAAGCTAAGAGTGGTCGACTCTAGCAAACAGAGAGATTTATATATTTAAGAGTCTCTTAATTACGTTTCTATTCACATGTGTCATATGGTATCAATAAGAATTAAACTAGCCGATAAGTCCAGTCATGATATCGCTCTTTTTCGAGCGTTAGACAAAAATTCTGAAAATGCCAATGGGTAACTGAAGCAATGGGGTCGCCGTGGGGTTCCCACGGCGATCTATCACTTTCATTTGTGTCTCAGCCAAGATAGCCACGTCTAACCTTTAGACCTCGAGATAGGATGAAGCCATGTTTATTGGAAGCGGATGTCTTCTACCAGTAGTGATGTAGTATGTACTGCACAGGACAACAGAAGCTAGCGGCCACTGCTAGCCAGTCAGTCGATGGTGGAGCGTAGTGAACGAAGCTATCTAAAAGTGCTTTTCTGTCATTACTTCTGCCACCGCGATCATTTTCTCGATACCAATAGGTCGAGGCTCTCGGTTACAATACACTCAGCACGGTCCCTGCAAATAGAATGTTTTTGACAATCTTCTCGCTACGACGGCTGCATTTGCCGCCCGTATACCACCCTTCGGTATTGCGCTTTGACTGCTGCTACCGTTGTTTTCAACTAAAAGCAGTGATCTGGCGTCCCACCAAGTGCAAGCGAAGTGGGTGAGCACGAATCTGACCTTGCGAACAACGACGACGACGACGACAATTACAATGGCAAGACGCTATTTCGTTGCCGCTGCTGGTTGTGTCATCCTATGGGTAACGATATAGTACAGTCTCGAAATTAATGACACGCACATTTTGAGCTTTCATCGTATGCTCGCCATTTCGCTATGGGTCGTATATCCCGTCATTGTTTTTTGGCGTTACCAGTTCTATAAGCCGGTCAATGTACCTACTGCTAGTGCAAACCTACTGTCTATAATTGACTTGTTATCGGCTACTGGTTCTCGGCTACCGGCTACAATTCGAGAGGGTACGGTAATACCATATAGAGTGGGAATATCATCCAGAGATTCTATTTAGTGACAGATCTGCGATTCGTGATCATCACGAAAAGGCCGACTTGTGCTGAGCTCCAAGACCTTTCCCGGCATCGGGTCAGCGAGAAGCTCGGGAAGGTTTCGGGCCGAGATCTGTCCCTCTTTTACCCTTTTCATCTAGCTCGAACTTTGGCAGCAGGGGTATCATGCTAGCTGTAGCTGCTCTGCTATTATGGAAATTGTGCCTTGCAGGCCGATTCGCTCCACTCTTCTCGAGTTCATCACACATCAGAGACAGATAGATACAACCTCAACAAACACAGCACCCCCAGAACTCCGCCCTTTCGCCGCTCGTTCGCGCACCCACGTCCTGGCAGACGAGCAGCTACGCTGGCTGTCGCCATTTTGAAAACTAAAGTCCTGTAGTAGCACATCAAGCCGGGACGAAGTCAAATTTTGTGACAAAACCTGAGTGAAAGTGCTGAATTATCTGTTACGAACGGCGTTCAGAACATCGTAAGTTGCCCTTCAAAGGAAGTTCATCACCGTGCGAAATTCGTTAGTGGCTGAAACAACTGTTTTCTGGGCTAAGTGGCGCCCGGTTGTAGTTTTCGAACAAATCGCACGTCCAATTGCAGTGTCTCTCCAGCCCACACAACATCATACGACACCGTGTGTTGGCCTAGTAGGCCGCGGGGAAATAGAACGTTGTCCATAGATGAAAAGTGTGCTAACAAGTTCGCGGCAGCTATCCGGTATCGATTAGGCAAAACTTTCGATTAGTAAAGAATGTTAATATTCAATTTCGCTCAGCAACAATACACTTTTGTCAAACAAACAAGAGAGCGCATGAAGATGAGGATCAGTTCCATAAATCGATTGTTTATTTCAATATGTTTAAGACTTTATAATAACAGCAGTTCGCAAAAATAAGTGATCTATTAGACAGACGTGTGGATCTAGCGACTGGTTTGATTCAATAATTTTTTTTTTCAGAAAATGAAAAATGTCTTGTACATCGAAAATCATAGTATTTGCAATAGTGACTCGATTTTTGGCATTAAAAAAAACTTGAAGTTAATTAAAATCCTTGGCTAGAATGTATCAAGCCTGTAATGTATAGGGTCTGACGAGACATAAACGGTGAGAAAATAGGGCTTTATATTTGTTTGATTTCGTTCACACACACACCCACACTTGGAATACGAATAAAAATTAATAACTTTAAAATCGAGCTTGGTTCCAGCGGGGCTCCAAGGCATCCAAAGGCATTTTAGTAATTTGTTTGTAAAAACCGTAGCTAATTAAAAAAATATGCTTATATCGATTTGACGTTTGTTTCAAAAGAATCGAAAATGATTTTTTAATACTTAAGGGCAATAAAATAGCTTCTCATTCTACAAGCTCTCGTCAAGCGGCAAGCAGCAATGATAATAGCGCGAACAAGTAGGACAACCCAACATAAATGGCACCAGCTTACAATACGTATGCGTAAATATGTATAATATTCTTAACGTATCGAGGCAAATAGCATATAAACAGCTACTAGTGTTCAGGTAGATCTAAGCAGTTGTCTAGGTGATAGGCTTACGGGTGTTTAAATAAGGCCCATAATAAATCCGATCTAACAATATAGGTTAAGGATCAAACATGTGGTCATTTATAATTTGCCAATATAAAATATCAGCCAAAGCGGGCATAGGGCATCTTGTATGATTCTGATCAAAACCAAGTGAGAACAACTACTTTAGATCTTGGATATCCTTTACTGAACAAATCCTAGATCATATAGATATAGAGGCCAAATTTCAAAATATCGTTTGGGACGTAGATTGCTATCCAGCAAGGCTCCGCTAAATTAACGTGGGCCTCTAACGATTCTCAATCGGAACGGTGAAAATCCACAAAGGTTATTAGGGTTTTAGAACATCTAATTCTGTCCTGACCTTGAGAAATCAGCGTACACTCCTGTTCCTCCATTTAATCGGTTCATCCGGTCTCAACAACAGGGAACATTATGACAGCAATGACGTTAGTTAGGTACTCAAAGTTGCGCGCTGCCCAATGCGCTTAATACTGCCTCGTGTACGTTGAATCGCGATCGCTTCCTTGTTTGAATGTTATCCTATGTTTCTTCCGTCTGACGTGGCAGCCATTACTACCAGCTGCGCTCCTCGAGCAGCATCAGTTCGGTAATTGAGATCTGTTCGGGGTTGTACGCCGCGGCGCTGTGGATGGCAACCCCAATTCAACATTTATTATGCGCTGGCAGCAGACCCCTTTTCCGGAGGGGCGGAAGATTCTCCCTGCACTGACTCGTCCTGCGTGCAACGATAGTTTACTGACCCAATGTCTGTTTGCTGCTTTCGAAGCTGGTGTTGAAGCGTTTTGCCGCTTCTACACTTCAACGTTCAACCGTCTCTACGCTTATATTTGTTATCCTCTAAAGTTATCGTAAAACATTTTACACCTCGTCCAGACAGTGGTAGGATAGGATAGGAGGATTTAGGGTCTGTAGGCCGCGTTTACTCTGTTTACATACGGTGTATGTGGTGGACGGTTGGTTGGGTGGCCGAAATATGCTGCTTGGACAACAACGTTCGTTTCTGCCTTCCCCTAACGTTCATGGCGCCGGTAAAGTCGCCTTCGGTGCCGCCACCACCTGCCCCAACCACTCGTCCTGTTCCGCCTTCTCGCGTTTTCTTCGTTCTCTGCCCAGATTCCCTCTTTACCAGTCTCACGTCCCGCCGCCCCCGTTCCTCCACAGACACATACACATGACGCCCGCATTTCGGTAAGCAGGTAGGCAGTGAGCTAGCCCCGTTCGGCGTTGGGGACACCTGCGAAAGCCGCCATCTGCAAACTTTTAACGGTCCCTTGGAACGGCAAGCGGTAAAGGCAATGCCGGCAGTGGGAGCAACATCGAAGGGCCGCTGCCGTCACAACCACGCAGCCAGCGCATCTTCACGCAGAGAAAATCTGCCGCTGGCTAGTCTCACACTGTCTTCCCCTCGTCAGTTTTCGCTACTTCTGTTCCCTCCATGATTTCGAATGGCCCTAATGGTGAACCCCCAATTTGCCGCTGCTATCTTCCCGCAACTTAGACACTGTTCGGTTCTGCCCGCGATCCCCTACCATATATTCCTGGTTGGATTGGTTGGCATCAGCCTGGCAGACGGCCGTTTGGTCAGCAAACCACGCCATCCTCGAATCCCGACTACTCACCGATCAAGCAGACCGATGCTTTTTCTTTGGTTGGCTAGTCGGTTAGTTGTGCTGTTTTTCACCTTAGTTTTCCCTTTTTCCACTGCCACGGTTCTCTATTCCCGGCTCGGTCATCAGAAATCAGCAGAGTCGGCCTGCGATGACGGCACCAAACACCGAGATGAGTGAGGAAAGCAGGCGGAAGGAAGCAAATGTTAAAGTTTCCAATCGGTACTTGTCGTCGTCGTCGTTATCCAATCTAACCGCTTTTGTGTGTTCGAACAAACATCTAGATTTTTTTGCTTTCATTTCTCTCCCAGGCATTTATATATAGGTAAAAAGAGGGATCAGCACTAGATAGAGGTTGTAGTATTTGTAGCTAGTTGTGTAATAGACGACTAGTATGCTACATGGTAACGAAAACGTGAGCTCCTGGAGCAAAACAAAAGCATTGACTGTGAGGTGTAGATGTGGGGGTTATTGTCGGAGTTTACGGTAGCTTTTGTGATGATTATAGTGTTCATGTTCTAGCGACCGCGCCCGCCACTATCACTGCGTCTTTGGTTGGTTTCCTTTCGTCTTCTAGGCGTAGGCTAAACTGTACACGGAAGGTGACCCCTCCTACGCAATACATAACTTAGGCTTTTTCGCTATTCACTATACCCAAGAAAATCTAAGCTTCGAGCTTCCTTACTTGATAGTGCGCACTACGCTGATGCATGTCTCGATGTTGTGCACACATCTGCTTCGTTCAACTGCGATCTCATCTGTGATCGGTGGTTCTCGTGAACGGACTGAGCTGTCGGACGCGTATCCTGTTTCGTGCCCTGAACCACGGGCCGACCGCTCAATGAACTAGTCAGTAAGGGCAGAGCAGAGCGCCACTCCATTTTGCGGCGATGCCTGCAGAATGAGACGGCCCAAGTGGGTCGCCCATCCATTTTGCCCTACGTGCAGTAATGGCGTTAGAGTTGGCGTTGACCGCAGGGGCAGTTCATATCCCATGTATAATATGTATGAATCCATGACTCGCAATCCTACCACAGTCCCTTATGCTGATCACAAGCCTTACATAAGCAGAAGCTTGTCACTGGCTTTGGATCACTTCCATTGGTGGTACAGCAATCTTATTAAAATATTCCGCCGTCCGTTGAAAGAAGCTCACCAGTTTGTTCGTTCTCTGAGCTTTCGCGCATTCAAGAAGCTATGCTTGCTCGATGGGTGGAGACCGTTGCCGCCGCTGTCAATTCTGCAACTGTGGTGAGTTCCTGCAGTCTTCGACTGCCATTACAACGAGCGGCTCGCTCCGTGCTGATGTCGTGCTTGTGTGCCTTTCTTTGTCGCTCCCGCGACAAATAATACGCTGTGTCTGGCACGAGCATTGCGCCGTCCTCACATAATGCAGCGCCTGGCAAGCCGCGCGACCGGGCACGCCGCATCAGGCAAGCCGTCAGCTTTCGCCGCCTGCTGCTGGCAACGGCAGTGTCGTTCACTGTCGTCAAGTTCTATCTGCACAAGCAGGCAGGCATTGATAACCGTCCACACCACAGCGTCCTGCTGCTCCTTTTCCACCCAAAACATATTGCATGGCTGATTACCATGCTAGTACTCACAGTACAGCCTGCCAGGCATTGTCGCAGCTTTAACCTCTACTACACAAAGGTGGCCGGTTTGCTGAGGCTGTACAGCAGAAAACCTTGGCGGGTTACATGGGGTGGCAACTGTATGCCGTTCTATCTACCTAGAGGCAAGGGACAATGAAAGACTCCACATTCTTTGCAGACGCAACATTTAACATGGATAAGCGTCTTACTACTAGCAGAACAATTTTACCGGTGTCAAACCCAAACTTTTTCTCTGCCAAACGAACTCTTCAGAACCTTGGAGCTCTAGTGCTTTCTCAACATCCCCAAACACCTCACAGTCTCCTCAACTCCAAGAGAGCAGCCCCCCTCCCCCCTTGTATCTCGCCGTCGTGGTTCAGATGTTGGCGTCAAACTTCTTGCTCACTCTCCGTACCGCTGCTCTTTTGGCCTTCGTTCGAGCAACGCCTGATGGGCGGTGGGTGTAGTTTAGTGTAAACTTTGATGGATCACCGATGATTGATCCGCTTGATTCATGCTAGCATTGTGCTGGCTGCCCCAGCAACGAGCAAAGCAAAAAGGAATACCCCCGACTGGCCTGGTGACCGAATGCGTACAAGGGGCGGTCCTAACGAAAGCAGAATATCCGATGGGGTAGTTTCTCCGTATACAGTACGAATTCATATGGACGAGTCTAGAGTAGGAGTCGAGAGACACCTTGCAAAGTGACCGCAGACGCAGGGCAATCCATCGTAGCTTCTTGCACCCGCTTGCACTAGTTATACTGGCTGTCCATGCTAACCCCATGTTGAGTGAGGCGCCTTCTGCAACGCAGTCGTCGTTGCTTCGACCAGTGGCGTATTAGGCCGACAGCCAGCTGGCTCACTTGCATGATTGCGAGGTCTGATGACCGCAAACGGGTCTCGTTGATTCGCCCAGTCGTCGATTGTTTTGAGGCTGAGTACAGCATTCTCCTGGCTTGGGTAGAAAGCAGCTAGTTCCCCTCATGTCTGTTCTCTTCTACCTTGCGCATAGTTCTGTCCATGGGGACTGACGCAGACAGACTCTAATTAGCAATTTTCTCACCGCATGGTCTTTGCATGGGATCCCTGTACTGGTGAGCTCCGCGAGTAATACGCCATGCCATGAGGTGATCAATTATTTTACCGTTCTTTCACTCATCGCAGCAGGAGAAGTAGTAGCTAAAGCATGCTGTTCCCGTAGCTCCAGTCGCCTTTCTGCTGTCGTAACGCGACGACGCTACTATCCAAACGCTCATCGTTCTCTTAGCAGACCCTTCTCTTGGCTCATTGATCCCTCACGGGAGCTCGTTACTGTTACATGATTTCAGCATCATATCATTGTTTGCTTGTGACTCTCTGTCAGAACGTGCATGTGACGTAATTATGTACGGGTGTATATACGTGTACGCCGTACATTGATACCTTACCTAGTTTATTCATTTAGCTAAATGCATACTGTTTTTCGTGCCTGCAATTTCAGCTTGAGGACAGCGTGGTGAGGAAGCACGCTCACCAGAGCAGTGGATCAAATAATAATAATAATCAAGTTAAGAAGTGCATATCAACGCCAAACTGCACTTCCAAACCGCCTGGTTCGACTCCGTTGTCGGGCAGGTACCAACAGCAGCAGCAGCAGCAACAACAAAAACAGTTGCAGCAAATCACCGTGCCACCACCGACGAAACGGAAGCGCTCTGAGGAACGGGGCTTGACGCTCGTTGACGACGGCAAAGAGCGGGGAGACGTCTGCGCTATTTCGGCTGCCAAGAAGCCGCGAGACGAGGAAGATCCTACGACCAAAAAACTTCAGGAGACCGAGGAAGCGCTGCGCTCTCTTTCGGGCGCTGGACTCCTTTTGCAAAGCGGTCGAGACGACCCTGCTGATACACCATTTGTAAATCTCTTTGAGAAGGAGGCGCAGGCTGAGAAGCCGCCCTCCGCCGTCGCAAGTGCCTGGAAAGACGTTGTGAGCGTATCATCTTGTTCCTCGAACGGGTCGGCGCCTTCCCCTGCGCTCAATATTGTCACTTCCCCTAGAGTTGACCTGAGCTGCGTGAAACAGGAACCGCCCTCAACGCCTCAAGCTACCGCGGTACGCAACGTCTAATGAAAGATTAACCTTGCCATACTGATTGATAGACATACCATTTTATTCGATGTTAGCATATTAGGGAGTGATTGACATCAATCAGTTACAGAATGTTGCATTTGTGGTTTCAATAAGCTACTACAAATTTAGATATTTGGTATTTGGCAATGTAAAATGCCGGTACGTTTCACTTTAGCACGACGTGAATACGTTAATCTTCATCCTGGTGACGACACTGAGAGAGAGAATTAAAAAAGTCTCTGTTTTGCAGGCATCCCCTGAAGAAAATAAAATCGAGGAACCTTTGGCTGTCGCTCTAAAGACTAGTGAAAGCCCTGAGGCGACCTCAAGTCCCCCAGCTACAACTAACGTTGGTAATAATAGTGTAACAAATAACAGCAGCGG
Source organism: Varroa destructor (assembly GCF_002443255.2). Classification (NCBI taxonomy): domain Eukaryota; kingdom Metazoa; phylum Arthropoda; class Arachnida; order Mesostigmata; family Varroidae; genus Varroa; species Varroa destructor. The sequence continues at coordinate 39,503,987 of NW_019211457.1, forward strand.
CCACAGCAACAGCAGCAACAACAACAGCAGCAGCAGCAACAACAGCAACAACAATAGCAGCAACCAAAATATCAATAATAGTAGCTGCACAGTAAAAGTTAAGAGCGAGCCTCATTGTACCTCCACGACCGATAGTCCCGCAGCTCCCACCCAAAGCTCAAACCCCTCAACTTGTGCAACAACAACAACAACACACGCCCCGAACAACTCAAGTGGCAGTCCAGGTAAAACGCCCTCGGCGACCGCTTCAGCACCTTCCAGACTGCAGACTGCGCTAGCAGCTGCCAGTGTAAATATTCCTTCGAAAGCAGCAGCAGCAGCAGCAGCAGCAGCAGTAGCAGGCATCGTTCAGCAACAACAACAGCAGCAGCAGCAGCAGCAGAAATCAACATCTCCCTCAGCAAACGTAACCGCAACAGGAGCAATTGTCCCAACTGCTGGAGCCCCTGTGGCCACGACGCCCAATGTCGGGTGTAATTCTGTATCAGCGGTAACACCTATTATCAAACGCTTCAAACAAGAACTTCCAGACGACGATGATGATGACGATCTAAACAATTTTTCCGTTGCCCAAACTTCATACTTGGTACGCACTATTTTCTGTTCATACGATCGTTGTCTCACACGAACGGAATTTTGAGCTCGGTATGGTAAATATAGGTGATAGATCGCGTTTTGTAGATCAAAGCGTTATAACATAGGCTTATTGAGAGACTAAAAGGTGGTATGTTATTTAATTAGGCCATAAATAAAAGGACTATAGAGGAGATTAACACAGTTGTCAACGTCGTTTGTCGTGCACGGGTTTGCAGAACCAGTATACGAGTAACAGCAGCTATCGATCATTGTACAACGGGTGTTCGCCCGTTTCGCAATCGGGTCCCCTACCAAGCTTACATCAATTACAACCGAGCCTTGCGCCTCTGGCGTCCTCTGCACTGTATAGTAGTCCATCGCTGTACCACACCATGTCACAAAGTCCATCACTGCCACCAGTCACTCCGGGAGTGACGACGCTACAACCTGTCAAAATCGAGGATGCAGGCGATAATTCGTGCTGTAGCACGGGTTCGGAAACCTCACGCATGGCTACAGAGTCACCGAAGTTAGCTGACCCCAACCCGATGAGGTTTGTGTTTTAGAGAGGCAAATGTAGTAACGTACTTCGGAGTACGAAAAGTGGTCAAATTCGAAATTGTCAGAGTCAACTCGCGTTAACTAACAGTTGTGTGTTTGGTTCATTCCTACGTCGTTTGGTGCGTTTTTGTCTGTGCGTGTTTGCGTAGCCTGTACGTTTACATTCTCTGCTATTTGTCCGGTTTCAGGTTTCCGTCGCATTCTTCCAGATGCGGTGCGGAATACACGTCGCTGGGCCATATGTCAGGTCCGGGCTTCAGCCCTACTAGCCAGACGCTAGGGGCAATGACGTACCAACAGCTTACTACTATGCCTCAGCATGCCTCTGGCTCCGCCTCCGACCATCCGGCGTATACGGATCTTAACAAATCTAGTGAATCTATCAAGAATCTCTACGTAAGCATTTAACCGAATTTGTCTTATTTTTCAATGCAGTGATTCACATATGTCTATATAAATACATACATCTGTATATAGTAACACCTAATCGTATAATATAATGCAATGATTAGTGTTTTAAATATGTGTTTCTCCATTGTTGTAGATTATGCAATCAAGTTCAACTATAACCGCTCGAGCCAAAAACCAATTATTTTTTGTGTAACGAGACAAATGTTAAGCCCGTGTTTGTTAGATAAAGGTAGAGGAGAGGGTAATTTATATAGGGTCTGTATCTATAAGCGTCTACAGTAGATTACGGATTTGACATGAAATTGAACCTTGTTTTCTTTCTTTCCGCAATGACAATAATATTTTTCTTACAGCCGGGAGAAGGAGGTGGGGGTCCCGACGACGAGCCAGGATTGGTGATCGACGAGGGCGGAATGAGGCACCGAGGTCAGCAGGGCCCTGTTGGCTCTGCTAGCCCACCGGGAGGGCCAAACCAGGGTCCTAGCCAGGGTCCTGGGGTTCTCACCGCCCCCGGCGGCCAAGTCGGTTCGCCGTTACACTCTACACATTCATCGCATTCGTCGTTGTCGACGGCCTCGCAGCCTCCATTGGGACTCGGTGGGCCGCCCCCGGGCGCGCTTGACGATGAGCTCGTCTCGGGTGGGACGTGCACGCCCGAGTCGCCCAGTCGGCGGACTCCCGACGGAACCATGAAGGATAGCAAGTGCCCCACTCCGGGCTGCAACGGGACTGGCCATGTCACGGGCTTATACTCGCATCATAGGAGCCTATCTGGATGTCCGCGCAAGGATAAGATAACTCCTGAAAGTAAGTAGCTATATAGCTTGATGGCTTTGATTAGATTATCATATGTCGTCTATGTCATATATATTCTAAAATAGGACAAAAACGTCAGTTTCCCGCTAACTGCTATGATAGCCTTGAGGTATCACGCATTTGAATACAAAATAGGATTAACTTTGCCTGCTATATAGGTCATTCATGACTTCAATTCAAAACAACATCAGTCTAACTCGGCCAATAGATTAGATGACTACCTCATAAACATCGGCACTAAATGAAGTTTGACTAATGTTCACCAAGACGAAGAGGTTCGTCATCATAGAAATGTCACGAAACGATACAGGAGAGCTTTTTCCTTTTGCAATAACTTCAGTACATACATTTACCATCGAATAGGTCGATAATTGCATCATACCCATAACAGCTTCTAACATGATGCCCTTACGCCCTTTAATGCAATCAGTTCTGGCTCAACATGAGACGATTCTCAAGTAAGTTTATCGAGACGTTTGAAATTGAGTCGTCAACAAAGAGTCGATACAAACGCACTAGTTCATGGTTTCGTTGCTTGGTAGCTTTCGCCGATTTTTACTAATAGAACTTTCTAGTTTATTTTCAATATAAAAAATAAATATTCAATACGTTTGTCGCATTCTATTTGTTGTGCCTTGCCAGTGCTTCGTTCTTTTTCAGCTATTTATTATTACTATGAGATTAATTATTAGAGGTTTATTTTTTATTGAACCATGCACGTTCGTGTCATTCTTTTATTTATTTTGTCCTGGGTCTGAATGTAACAATTTATGTATGATACAAAACGTATTGCGACTGTATAACGTATCAATAACCGTTCTTACTTCGTGATCGATTATTTACGACCAGTAGTATCCGATTTACGAAGAGGTGAGGTTTTGATTGCACAAAGTCAAGAGCGGTGAGCCAAATTTATGATTGAGTTCAAGCGCATTGGGATTGCCTGCATTTGTACATTCGTACGTGCGCTTACCTGCCCCTCCCCCTCCCCCTCCCCCTCCTCCTCCTCCTCCTACTACTACTACTACTACTACCCCCTCCACCTTGTCACAGTTATCATGATTTCAATTTCAGTTATTAAATTTTATTTTGATCATCTTTGCAGGCCTAGCTCGAGTATAATTGTTAATATAGTGATTCTTTTTTCTCTCTCTTTCGTTGTTTCGTTGTCGTTCGTGTCTACGTTCTACTTCATGATGCTGATGGTGATTATCACGGTGATTAGGTGCCCCACGCCGGGTTGTAATGGCCGCGGGCACGTGAACAGCAACAGGAACTCGCACCGAAGTTTGTCGGGTTGTCCAATAGCGGCTATGGAGAAGCTGGCTCAGAGGGAACTGAAGGGCGCGCAGGCCAAACAGGCCCACCAGGCCCAGCAGGTGGTCCAGCAGCAACAACAGCAACAACAACAGCAGCTCGCGCTGGGATCCACCGGACCTAGTGCTACTGCCTCCGCCCCACAACAAGCTCAGTCCGCTCAGCTGCCTTCTACTGGTGAGTATAAGACAACTGTCATATTACCACCGCGTTAGTGTATTGGTGATGTATATGATTGTTAACCGGAGGAGCATGAAAGTAGTTCTGATTCAAACCTGGACATCGGCAGGTGTACTTTGGTCTTTCAGGAAAAATCAGAAGAGTAATAGAAAGGGCGATGGATATTATCATAATCTTCCTCCTCTCAGTCCCTCCAGATGGCTCGTATTGAGTCTCCCACGTTGACAGCTGTTAGAAGCAATGTAAAGCAGCAGTACTGATGCCTCTTATAGGTTCAAGTTGTATGTGTCTTGATGGATGGCAGTGATACCTATATCATAAGTGCTTGTTAAAAGTATATTACTTACACGTGATTCTGTGATGTTCGGCGAAGCGGACCTCAGAGTTCACTGACTTTCCACATTTTTTTTTTTTTGTTTTTGCCAATTTGTACAGCTAAGCCAACTGCGAGCTAATACGTACAAAAGATTCAAGCTGAAAATCTACCAAAAAGTGAAGAGGAAGTATATTTCGTGCTTAGCAACGATATTTATTCAGTCTTACTATCTCTTCAACGCATTAAAATGGTGATTTCGATATTGCTGATCTGCAGTGTTACTGTCAAGTGAAGTCGCGAAGGCAATGAACGACGGCTTTTTCAGAATCTGATTGCTGTGAACCTATAGGTGCCATCTAAGGTAAACTGTGCTTGATCTTTTCTTCGGTTGTCAACAGGACTGTTGATGCGTTCACTGATGAAACGAGAGGTTGAATGAGACCTCTGTCGAAATACGTACTGCCTTTGTCAATGAATGATTAATATTTCACGCTCAACAATATTCAGTCAATCATTAATGGGTCCCGACCGTGCCCTTTCTCCTGTATCCCACTTGCTCACTTATCCACTGCGGCTCGTCAGTCGTTGTAAGTTATTAAGCTGGATGGAACCACTGTTAAGTAAAACAATTATACTGCTGATAATTAACTGTTTCAATTAGCCTACCCCCACGTGCTTAAATAATATTCCACTGTGCAAATGAGCGCAGAAGGTGCACGTCGTCTTTCTAGCCGGCACAAGCAGTTTCGAATCAAGTTGGGTACGATTGTTAGTCTGATGGTTGGTCACCGTGATCGTTCAATGCCTGCAGCTTCTACTATGGAAAATTCGAAGTAGCAATGAGAATATCTATCTATCTATCTATCTATCTGCTCCCAGAAAGAGTCTCTCAATGCTAACTATTCAGTTTTCAACCCTGGCTGTTGATGGCCAGCTAAGATCTGATAGTTATCAAATCCTGATGTTCAAAAAAAAGCTCACAAACACCTAGGTTGGCTGCCCTCATCATTGACAGTACGCTTACGTATACGGTTGGATTCATTGTGACAGTTCGTGTTTCCGTTATTTTGTTCTATCTTGCCGTTGATATTGTTCTTCAGCGCAATCGGACCGAGTACTGCGTCCCATGTGTTTTGTCAAGCAACTAGACGTCGGTGATTATAAGTATCCTGGCTACGTGGCACAGGCGACTCCGCGAACACAGCTGGCGAAGGAATTGGAGAAGTACTCGCGACCTCACGATTACATAGTGCCCCCGGTGGGTGTCATGGGCGTGGGCGGAGTTGGAGGTATGGGCGTAGGGGTGGGGGGAGGCGTTGGTGGAGTAAGCGGGTACTACCCCGCTCCCCCGCATCGTGCAGCCCCGCACGCCTCTTCCGGCATCCACTGCAAGAGCCAGGCCACCTCTCCCAATTCGTCCCCTCCGTAAGTATTATACACATATATGTATGCTCAAAAATGAGCACATATGGAGTTAACTGATCGTGCTGTCACTGGTTTGTCCTGCTGGCTTTGACTTTATACGTTATTGAAGATTCTGATACGAGTATATGGGAAAACGGTCCTGCGAATTCTACGTTGCATGCAACCTTCTGAGAGTTAACTTGATTATAGGCCATTTGAGGCATTGTTAATTGAATTCCCTAGAATTGTGCCTCATCGAAACATATTCACTGACCAGCTATTCGCTTTAATATTTGTAGGAACTCCCCCAGCTGTCTGCCAAGAGGATCCAAGCCATTCGGCAGCGGGTGCTCCGAGCAGACTGAGCCGGTCGATTTCAGCACGGCGCCCTCAGGCCACCACCGTGAGTTTGCTGGTTACGCTTACGACACCAGCAACTCCAGCGATCACTTTATGAGCACGATCGAGCACGACAGGTAGGCATCAACTCCGCGGACCTCTTGGCCCGCGCTCCTCTGGAGAGCTCTAAAAGGAGAGAGCAGACGAAATCAGCAGAACGTTGCATAACGCTTGCGAGAGTTTAAGGATATCCTTAATCCGTTTGTTGCATATCGTATGTAGCAGATTAGTGGCAGCTCCTTTTTGCAAACAGTAGAACAGTCGGTTTTGTTTGTCATATCTGTGGAAAGTGCGCATATTCAGTTGTATATGTTCAAGTGGATTACCATGTAATATCTGAGACAAAACCATAAATAATCAATACCATCCCCCCTTTTCATCCCTGCCGAATTGTGAAATGCGAGGCAGCGCGGGCCAAGACACATTCGTATGTTTGGGTAGGGAACATTGGCGTTTCATGCTGACTAAGCCGAAGATATTCTCTCCTCTTCCTGTAGATCGGCCACGGCAGTCGCTGTGCCAGGAGCCTCACCAGCGATCCTCTCAAATCTGAACCAGACTCAGGGGGGATCTCACGAGCTCAAATGTCCCACGCCTGGCTGCGATGGGACTGGCCACATCACCGGTAACTACTCGACGCATCGCAGCCTTTCAGGCTGCCCGCGCGCCGGACCAGGCCACGCCAGGAGCTTATACAGAGCTTCATCGTCTTCGTTTGCTGACAAAACGGATGCCGGGGGAGCTGAACCCCTTCGATGTCCAGTGCCTGGATGCGATGGATCCGGTCACGTGACGGGAAAATTTCAGTCGCACCGGAGTGCTTCCGGCTGTCCTATCGCCAATAAAAACAAGATTAAACATGAGTTCGCGTCAGGTACGAAAGCGCCAGGATATCATCATAACTATATAGTAACGCTTCGATTTTCTTTTTGTCACTGACGGTAATGTTCATTAGCGTTTTTGCATAAATAATACGTATGTAAATCGACAGGGTAGATAGGGGCCCGGAATATATAGCCGTGATATTGTGGCGGCTGTGATATAATTTGTGACATTGCTGAAGTAGACCCGTTTTTCAGATCCGCAACTTTCATCCTCAGATTGACCTTAAATTATTACCTTGAGTCATTTAATGTCATTTCGATACTATCGGTGATTATTATTCTATTAAATTATAGATGTATTATATCTCGTCTCGCATTTATTTCACTTTTCATAATTTCTAAATTGAAAACGACTAGGAATAGAAACCCTATTTATCATAGGTTCTATCATCACTATATAGCGCTGAATTCTAACGACGTTTTCGTCACTTGTTATATACAGGTGAATTTGCGGCTTCCGGCAAGCTGGAGCCGAGCTGTCTGACGCCAGGATGCGATGGCAGCGGGCACGCAAATGGTACCTTTCTATCTCACAGGAGCCTGTCGGGATGTCCACGCGCAACGCGCCCGCCACCCAAGGAGGCCGACGATGGATCGGGATCCACCTCTACCCAGGACAATAACGAGGTCCGTGCACTCGAAGATGAAATCATCGAGTTGCAGGAATACAACGCCAAGATGGAATCGGAAATGCACCGGCTGCGCACTGGCATCGCGCAGATGGAGGCACAAACACGGATGGCTGAAAGCGACAACACCGCCCTCGAAGAAAAGACCCATAGTTTGCATGAGTATTACGAGTCGTTGAAGTCGAACTTTATCCACCTGCTAGACCGTACTGGAACTACATACGGTGATGAAAAGCCCACGCCAGAGAATTTTGACTCGTACCTCAGTCGACTACAGTCGCTTTGCATGGACCCCTCGAAAGAGGACGGCAGTAGATTGCTGTTTTCTACCGTACGTCAAGCATTACAGGACTTTAACATGCCCATGTAAGCAACGGAGGATCGTCGAGTAAATTGGTCACAAATAGAAAAAAATCCCGTATAGGAAAATAGGTTACTTGAAAGCTGAATGTATTACAAGATATTTTTTAAACATAAAAATACGCGGTATTTATCGTGCGTAAAAACTGATATATAACTATATGGATACACCCAGGGAAAGTACTGACCACATTGAATCTTTTCATTAGACCTTGCACAAGGAAATTTTGTACATGTACGTTACAACCGTTAACAACTTGTGCCTATTTTACCCACCTTGCAGCGACCATCCCAACGGCTGGGTACGATCATAAGCCGCTTAGGGGACCTCATAAGACTGAAGCAAGCGAATAACAACGGACCGAAGCTGCTGATCAACCATGAACCATTCTATACGTGTAGTCTCTGTTGAAAATCCGAGATCTTCAAACAGGTCCTTCAGCAACGTATTTTTAAAGACTTCCACATCGATCCTCGGATTCGAAGGCTCACAGGTCGTCGAAATCTATCATGAAAAATCGTCAACACCGTGGACTAACGTCAAGTGTTTAGAGTCATCAAAACGTTTGAACATCAAATATGTGCTAGAAAACGTTTCACAGTGAAGAGAAAACACCAACAAGTTCTGTTATATCGTCTTGCCGATTAGACTAAGACCTATATACGAACTCGATTACGGGAAATACTGCAATTTTCCCTTCCTCCCTACAAGGGGGAAACAGGCAGTTGCATATAGCTCCGACTAATTCTTAGTAATGGCTGATACTACTTATCAACTGGAGTAACAGGGTGAAAAATCGTTGTTTAAACCACATGAACCAAAAAGAAGAAGCCGATTCAAGTGAAACTTAATTGAGATAAATCACGAAAACGAGATTATCATTGAAGAGATAAAATGGAATAAGTGATGATGGCAGACTTCAAAAAATCGTAAACGAGAGCTTGGTGATAATAGTAAAACGACATAACTGCTGCACGAAACCTTCTGCTGGACTGCTTGCACTATCGAAAATCAGGAACACTTGTTCCTCAGCTTCGCTGTAGTTTCCGCTAAAGCTAAATCTCACAGATCTCCTTAAACAGCCCCCTCCGATAAATCTGATAGCCTATGTACTTCACCAAGTCCTTTTCCTTAAAGCTAGTGCAAGCTGGATATTGCTGCATGGTCCCTCAGGCCAACAGGGAGGCGGCAAGCGTTGGCAAATCTGGACTGTCCCCGCCGCGTTATCGGCAAAAAGCAAGCAAGCTGAGATATATATATATATATATATATATATATATATATATATATATATATATGCAAGATAAAACATGTTAAAATATCAGCAACCATCAACAGCGAGGCTAAGAGCTAAAATATATAAGGAGACAATGATAAAATGAAAACATAAAATTCACATCCCGGCACCCAGTGCGCGAATCCCTACGGTGAAGCGAAGCATGAAAATGTCAGGAAACATATTGAACACCCTTTTAGCAATTATAACTATTAGATACTGTAGCTGCTGCAGTACCACCTCTAACATGATCACACTATTACAAGTACTATTACTACCACTATAACGACTCTATGTAGAGAAATACGTAATAATATTACATTATGATATGATGAAGACACTGAAGAATTATGGCAAGAGTATAGTGAAGCTGTTTGTCAACGCTGCTGATACTCACCCATTTATCATGCAGATCATAATTATAATAAAAGTTATTATTATTATGATCCATGAATATGAAGACAGCGAATTATATATATATATATACATGGAACGAGAAGAAATTCTGGATTCGCGGACTTGTTTGTAAAAAGTCACTGTACATGAACTGTAGGATGAACGAATGAACTTGGAAAGACTCAATTAAACAAGTTAACGATGTGGGTAAATGGGAAAAGATCTGCGGCTGAAACAAGGCGGACAGGCGTTTTCCTTGACGGAAACCAACTGTCTTACCATACGCAGTAAGTTTTTGGGCCTCAGGCTTGAAAAGGACGAAAAGTTACTTAGCTTTTATCGAGCTATAAAGCAACAACGTCGACTCTTAGGTGCAATGCCGGAGCGCAGCTTGGAGTTCGAACGTTCTTCTCTCTGACAACTTGATATAGAAATCCCCACCTATATAATTGATATAAAAAGGAACAAGTACACGCAGACACTACTCCATTTAGAAAACACGATTTTCAGTTGGGCCTTCGGGGTCAAGTTGAAGTTGAAGCCAGCGTATGTGTGAACTTACGACTGAGTGAAACTATGTCGACGATAGACGAGAAGCAAACCGAAGGGAAAAAGCCGATAAAAGAAAGAGAACAACAGCTACAGATATCTGCATCGCCGCTATGTAATGTATTATTTTATCCCATGTGATATTATATTTTCGTTAATATTATTATAATAATAATACTTATACTAATAACAAATAAAGTATGAATAATTATTATTACTAATAATAGTACTACCACTACGCAGATATAATACAGATAATAAGGTATTATCTCTGATTTGAGCGTAACAAAATGATCCCCTTTATTCGTTTGTATATCGAGGTACGGTGCGAGGCTATCGAGAACCCCTAAGTTCGCACTAAATTTCACCCGGTTTCCGTATGCTTGAGAAAAACTAGTTATCGACTATAATTGAGTAAAATATAGATCGCTGCTTGCGAGCGAACACGCAGCTATGCCAAGCAGCATTCGATGCCGCGGGCGTCATCTTCGATTACGAGAAAAGATAAAGGGATCAGTGCTAGATATAAGAACGAAACACAGAGAAAGTAAGGACAGGCAAGAAGAGTGGTCCTTTTGACGTATGTTCGATGCTAAATACAACCACACAAGATAGAAGAGACCATACCATCAACTATACTTTATATCCTTTACAACAGGAACTCTGTGATGAGAAACGCTTAACTGAAGTAGCAGAATACACTTTGAACTGATTCGTCTCCTACTGTTCCTGAATAGAGCGTCTTCAAAAAACGACACACGATGATCATCATCATCCCGGAGCCGCGAGAAAGAGGAAAAAATTGACGAAAGTAAATAACGGCTCTATCTAAAAATATAGCTTTGGTGCACCCCAGTACCCCTCGTATTTCAGTCACTACATATGGATTCACCCATTTCTACTGCCTGTCATTGTGTTCACGCTACTATCTGGAAAAATTACCGCTCTCCGGTAACATGTGTTTTCACATCCTCCTCGTTGATAGTCTTTTCAGTGATAATAAAGTAATTGTTGACGCTTTAAACCGGAACTATTTTGAGTGCTTGTATTTTCTGTCGCCATCACTTACGACCTCAATCCCTCTCATCGATAGAATGTCTATAGGGTGCACCGCCCTGAGCTGATTTGTAGCTTATTGTGTTAGGATTAGAGCAAAATTACAGGAAAGTGAAAAAAACCAATCTGTTAAGTCGACAGTCCATCGATGCCTCTAAAACAGGATCGTAATAGCCACTGGTTTTCCAGGACAAACTGTGGCCAGTTCTCCACTGCTAGTGTGAATCAATAACAATTACCATCTAGGATACGGAAAGAGATTGCAGTGATGATACTAAGGAGGGCAGAATCATGGCATTGAAAATGCAGTGTATATTTAAAAAATATTTACAAACCAGAAGAGAGAAATAACAAGTTGGATCCTGCAATGCTGAAATGATCTAGAGAAGCTTGGGGAATTTAGTCCTAATCGGTGGGGGGTGCTGGACGCGCCCCTTCCCCAAACAGGACGGCCCTCGGCAACTAGTGTACATATAGACTAAACTAGAAAAAAGCGAGTGAGTAAGAGAGAGAGAGAGAGAGAGAGAGAGAGAGAGAGAGAGAGAGAGAGAGAAAAACATGAGAAAGAAAGAGTTTCACAGAGACGCAAAATGAGATTGCATATAACACACAAAAAGGAAAAATACAGAATACGGCAACGGAAAAGAATAACTATGTAACGCTCTAATGAATTTCAAGGTGTCTATACATGAGGAGAATTTCCAGTAGGCCGACTCATGTGACGCTTCCTCGAGATAGAAAAAACACTCAGCAACTCTTCACATTAACACAATGCATCCACAAAGCACAATGCATCCAGAAAGCATTCATACGACTATCTGCCATCGACACCGACTACAACAACGGCACTATCGCTAACGACATTGAAGAGAAATACAGTAAAACATCAACAACACAATCTCTCTGTACCCCACTCCCGCCCCACTTCCATCCCACTGCCTTTTCCTCATAAATTTAGAAACAAAAACTATTTGAACGAAAAAATGACATGTTGGCCATTTGGTGCTTATTCTAGTTTTATCTTGAGGTGCCGTTCGCCGTGCCACAATAGATAACATCGTTGGCCAACTAACGATTACCACTGGACACTAATACTTCAACAGGACGAGACAAAAAGTTCTTTGTTCCGCCTCGAAAGCGCTGAGAACGTCGAGTGATTGAGGGGTGCGACACAAAAGAAACAGATAAGTACATTTCGCTGTGTAGATTGGCGAACTTACCTACACGCAGCATCTTGCATGTCGCTAGCCGAGTAGATGAAACTGGACGCCATTTTTTTCCAGAGAGAACAAGACAAAGGGATGGTCTCCTGCACGGATAAGAAGTACGTGAGCTACGAGGGCAACAGTTGACGTCAAATTGATAAGCTGTCTGCCGCCATGCCAATAGAATTATACAGCAGTGGCTCCCCAAGCTCATTCAATATCATCGAAAGAAAGAAGCTATGTGCGACTTTTTTTTTTATCACTTCTAGTCAAAAACGAAAACATGTGACGAGCCGGTCCGTTTTAGCTGAGTTACGTATTGAATAATGCATTGATCCTAATAGATGGAGTCATCACGTAAAACGTGTAGTTTAGGAAACAGTTGTCGTTTAGGACAGCACAACAAAAGTGACAAAAAAAAAACAGAATCACTTTACGGAAACTTAAGGCCCGGCCGGCGGCACTCTGTTGGTATAGAACGTCTCTGCTACTGACGCATTGATCTATCTAAATAAAACCTATAATGTTGGTTTTGAACCAAACGATAATAAGTCTTTTCCATATAAATAGATAAAAATAGATATTTGATAGGCTTCAAATCGTTGACACCATTTAGATATGTAGAAGTACTTCTTAGGTCTAATACGAGCAGCTGTAGACTCGTTAGAAATCAGGAACTCATGAATACATACTTATGATATTATACACAAAACACTATTTATAAAGTTCATTTTTTTTTCAATTAATATTTATTATTATCCGCAGTAATACCAACATTGTTATTATCAAATATTATGTATATTTCACTATTTGAGGGCTACAGCTCTTGTCATATCTACATCGATGAAAAAACCCGCTCCTTAAGGAAAACAATGTGTTCGCTCTAAAATAACCATAATAATAATAAGGAACAGGTAACACTTTAAGCCTCGTTATTGGTTTCTCCGTCTTGTTTCGTCCATTCCTTCGCTCGATTGTAATTTGTTTTGTTACAGAAGCTAGCATCAGTGAGGTGCGAAACACACATGTTCGCTTTCTTTGTGCTCAGTTTGTCGTAATGCGGCACTAGAAATCTGGATATATGCTAGGGGTTGAAAGACGAGATGGGTTTTCCAGTCACTTCGGCAATCCAGTCTAAGTAACGCGTAACACGCACGTAAACGCCGGGAACGTCCCTCGAACCACAATCAATACCCCACGAGACGAGGCCGGCCAGCGCGTACCGACCGTCATGACGATAGCATGATAGGGGACCCCCACCATCACCTTTGCACGAATCTTCACCTTCTTGACTTCCAGCACAAATGAAACCCTCGAACAGCTTAAAGTAAGGTCCGAGTCGTGTCCGTCGAAGCTTCTGCTGGCAGTTAACGTTCTCGATAACAGGCACTTTGACCTCTTTCATGATATTCGAATAGCTTCCACTACGGTAGGAGTTCTTACCCCAGCCAGTCACGATACAGTCATGGCCCTCGTATGATTCGCCCGGATTGGGTAGGCAAATAGGCTGAATATGCGGTTGGAATTGTATGGGACCGTCCACTTCGAGTACGGCAATATCGTTCCAAAGGGAAGCGTTGCGGAAGTTAGGGTGGATGATAATATTCTTGACGAGGTAGTCGGCATGGCGGTAGAATTCGACTTCGCTCTTTGTGTCCCACTCTCCGAGACGTACCACCAAAGGTATGCCCGAAGCCTGTGACTTGTATACACAATGGGCCACAGTAAGGACGTGACGACTGCTGATTAGGGTACCTCCACACTCAAAGTGAACTTGTCCATTTATGTTCTTTAGAACAGCCGCTTGCCAAGGCCATTCACCAAACTCTGCTTCCCCTTTGGCATGCTTCTGTAGGATCCGACTGTTGAGTCCGTTGTCATTACGTATACCGCATGAAAAAGTAATGTCGCTCGTTTCGTGAGCTCCCCTAGGTTCCTTGCAGCATAGTTGATCAATCCCGGGGCAGTTCTCGTCACCACCGAGCAGACCATCGAGCGGAATCTCATTCTGGGGTGGGCTTTTAGTTCGTGCATCGAGAATCCCTGACCCGTCATCATTGATGTGCCCCTGGGTGCATTGGTAGAATGGCACACAAATACACTGACCAGGAGGAACATCATCAGGTGCTGGGGGATCCTTCTGTACACCTCCATTTTGAATCGGGCCTAGATTTGGTAACATGCCACCTTGGTTGTATGGATCATTGGGATTATCCCGCCTCTGTTCAATCGGAGTTGCTATGCTGGGTACATTTTGTCCGAAATATTGTTGTTGACCAAATCCACTGCCATAAAAATATTGTCCAACAACTGGTCTCTCGGTACTTTGAGTTTCCCGAAACGTGAAACTCTGTCCGACTGCGACACTAAGAACTATGCTCCCAAGCAAAACGCAGCTGTAGTCACTGAAGGTCTTCATAGCACAGTAATCGGGTGCGAAGTGATTAACTAAACAACACCAGGTTTTACTCACAAAATAACAGCTTTTTTTTCAGATACAACGGCCTCCTCCACGCCGCTATGCGAACTGATCGAAATTGATTGATCAACGTTTGGTGGCCGGCTGGGCCGTCACCCAGCGTCGTTCGCGTCGAGTGCGCGTCTCTGCAAAATAAAAGAAAAATCAGCGAAGAATAGCAAAGTCAACAATTGCGTCGCTTCACACCCCACCGATGCTCTACTACCGCTCCTGTCATAATAGGCCACTGTAAACGACTGCTACTGATGAAGGCAGCTTGAAATGAAGTTCGCGCCTGTACATAACATATACAGCGGTTACGTCATATTTACTCAACACTAATACTGCTCTTACGGGACGCGTGCAGGCGTCTGCTTTATAAACCAACACGGTTAGAAATACGAGGGGTGTTAACCAATCCAAGTTCAGTCCCAGTCAACAGGTCAGAATGTCCGGCCGCAGTCATATTATACAATAAAGGATAGATCAAACGCTAAGCAGCCAGAAAAGCAGCGGCCATCAAATCACATCGACTTGATACGAAACAAAAGATGCTATCTCGGCAATTCTTCTAAACGACGCTCCACGACCATATTTACGTCTGCCAACAGGCCAACCAACACATGCCAACATACATATATATATAGACACACACAGACGCCACTAAATCAGTTGGTTTTTCTTGTCGGGTCCGTCAACTGGATACGATGCAATCGTGACGATTCTGGGTATTGTAAGGGCAACTCTGCCAGAAAAGATGCCCTGTGAAAAAGTGGCGCTGATTCGACGGTGCAAAGCCGAGAGCCGGCTGGCCAGCGTCCGTGCCGCACCGGGTGATGAGGACCGGAGCTGCGATAAACGACACAAGACGCGAGAGAGGGTATAAAGGACCCAAACGTGTTTTCCTTGCGCGGCAGCAGCATCCGCCGCGGAGTAAAATTGTATGCACGCAAAACGAACGAGCATCTAACATCAAAAAACGCAACCATTAGAAGGACGGCAATGAACGCCTAACGTCATGACGTCACGCACCACTGTAGGGGACCGCTGTAGCGATCACGACAACTGCAGCGTCAAAAGTGGAAAATCAAGAAAGCCGGTTGACAGAAGAGTACGGTTCGCCGCTTGAAATAATTGAGGACTAAGCCTTAACGACGCGCACCGTCTAGTAGAGTGAAAAGAACAACAAATGTAATAGCAGGTGTAGAAAGGAGGTCGGCAAGCAGCGACGTCAGGAAGCAACCTACTGAAATTTGAGTAAAACTAGAATATACGGACGCAACAATAACATGGAAATTGAATTCAAGCCAGACATCAAATAGTAGGTCTCTATGAAACACTGTTTGTACGCGTTCCTTGAGTTGAGCAAGATGTGGCATTGTCAGCTAGAGGTTCACTGTTTTATATGTATCTCTGGACAGTTCTGTTGTATGAGAATCAATATAGTCTCGCAGCTTAAGTGACCCATACACTGATCTCTTTGCTGGCTTGTTGCTGAAACCTTTTTTACAGTTTTTAGCTTAATCGAAATAGCGCGGACGTTACGCGTCGGGGAAAAGGGCCAGGGCGTTCGCAAATGTTACTTTGTATCCAAACATCGAATTATTTCAGTAAATCTTTCATATGGTCACAAACAGGGTACTTGTACAACCTACTTTAGGATATAGGTCACCGCGTAGCAACTCGAGCGAAATGAACGCACCGTTGTGGAGGCGAGATTTGCGAAGTACAATCCTTACATACATCTTTAGAAACCTAAATGTATGAACAGTCAAACGGTACGTTAGAGCCACTGCGCGTATATTTCAACCACCAATCTATCAATCACATGTATGTAAATATATATATATATAGAGCCGACTTTGGCTTGAAGACAGTCTTTTGGTGTGGTTTTAATAGTTTTAATTTTTGCAATAAAGCTTGTGTTCGATAAGACACCGTTTGAAATAACGGAGAACACAATGTTTGTGTATGCACTCTAATGAATATGATCAGCTACAACTTACAATTAATTAAAAAAAGAATTACGAAGACCCATATTATTTACCGGTATGCCGCGCTAGCATATGCCAATGCAAGTCTGTGTACGTATGATTCCATTCTAAAAAATATTTATATATATATATCTGTGTCAGCCCACGGAAACGGATGTACGGCTGACAGGATAAATAGTTTATTTGTGAAGAAAGTGTAAAGATGACTACGAATCATTTATTAAATATTTGACGGGAACTTATTGATTCGATAGAGTCGCTCTGTCCTAAATGGTCCTGAATGTTATCAAGAAGAAGAAGCAATAAACTTAAGTCGCCCTTTTCATTCGATTCTATATCTGATAACTTAGGAATTTATGAACGCAGCAACTTCTACCTCCGGTAGAAAAACATAACTGTACGATATTGTTAAATAATTGGGTTTTAGTTAAAGTAAGTACATGGCGAACATCCGACAGCCGGACATTATTTATGGATACAATGGATGTAGATAAAATTCAGCGGTCTGTATAGTGTCACAATGAACCGTGATCGCTCGATCTCGGCAAGAGGCTCTTTGTTAAAACCCACATGTCCTATATTCTATTCCAACGCTTCATCCGCACGCATTTTTATCTGACACGTAAAAGCTTGCTCATGTTGTTTTTAATCAGATTCTTCATTTTTCTTTTTTCTAAAGAGTTTCAGATTTACGATGCGGCATTTGTGCCTCAAATGGTATAGAAAGCTCTATTGACGTAGAGTACATGAAAGATTATCTACTAAGAATCCATGGTAGAATATTGTTTGTCACTGAGGACTGTACGTTGGATATGCAAAAATGACAGTTCGAGGGTCTGTTAAAACCGGAAGGGCATCTATTACTGGAGCGCAGGATTGTTTAATTAATTGCGTATGTTTCACGCTGATATACGTCGGCGTGATACTAACTATGTTTATAAGCCAAAACGTTCCCTATCGCATTTTCTTTTGACCATCTTTTTTATGGAGCTAGCCTTGCATATCTAAAAAAAACTTGCCTTGGCATTGGCCTAAATAGTCCCGAATCTTCTACCTGCTTGATACTTGACCTGCGGTATCGAAGAGTAAGGCTAGTCAAATTAAATCCTCTTCAATAAAGCAGCTATTTATAGTCTGTGTGAGTGTGTGTGTGTGTGTGTGTGTGTGTGTGTGTGCATTTGTAATAAGTTTATAAGAAGAAAAAATGCATATTTTTCTGTTACTGTTTTGCCCTAGTACTTAAGATTCGCTTACGCACTATGTATTTTGATGACATTACTACAATTGTTATCAAATGGACGCACTCACGGTGTATTTGTTGAAGTTCTCTAACTGTCATATCTTCACCGTTTTCACGGGCAAGCAGAAGAATTGGCCAGAACAACTACAAAAAAATCCGTTGTTGTTGTCAAATGATGAGATAAGAACTTTCGAGGCCCGAGGCGCTCGTAATGCTGCTGCTACTCGCGCAAGACCTCTGCTCCGCAAAGGCCTACATTATTATTAGCTAATACGCAATAATTTATTGGTAATAGAACCCTTCAGTGTACGTTTGGACAACTCCTCGAAACAAGCGCACAGGGTGTCGACACGTAACACTCACGTATGTTTACGCAGAAGATAAATGTATTACATTTCTTTATCGCAAGTTCCATCCAGGAACCTTTATTGGGCAAAGGTAGAAGAAGAGGACATTTAAAGCAACCTGAAATTTCCGGCAAAAATAAGAAGATCTGGTGGCAATCTGGACTTGAATCCGATGCTGGCAGCCGAATACGAATGATGCTCTTATGCTGCGGAAAAAAACATTCTACTAGATAATATTCTGTTACAATGCTTAGCATGGAAGGAATAACTGGAAAAAATATGGCTCAATGATTGTATTTCTAATTGGAATTAATGACAACCCAGCTAGTGGCAGTTTTTCGGTTATAAGTAAAAATAACCTCTTGAGAATTAGCTGTTTCCGTCAGGAAAGGCATTAAATTGTGGCTTCCATGAAAGCACAGGTTTTATTTTAGGACTCACAGGCATCCTAACGGTAATCGCCTTTGGCTAATCAATAGTCAATAGAGCTGCGATCTCATCTTTTGAATGAATCTCCGAAGTTGTAAAAAAGCTAGAACTCTTCATGATTCCTGTACCTTCAGCTAACTGGTTTAGTTACGGTGCCTAGCATTGACTAAAGTACGTATTATAGGAGCTGAATTTCAAGTGTTTCATACTCGCCTACCCTGTAGATTGCCTTCGCTGTGTAGAAGCTGCCCTCGATTTTGCCAACTCTAACCAATGGAGCCTACCTCAACGGGAGTAGTTACGTTTTTTCACCACACGTAACTCGACGTATTCTGCAGAACCGCTTATAGACATGCTTTCCTTCTTGTGTACGTTGTCAGACAAGCTCAACTATGTTTCAAATACTAAGCATACAACCAAATCATATGTGTTTCAATGTGTCGCATTAAAGATTAACGGATTTGTTGGCCTCATGTATTTTAGAATGGTCACTGAGCTTTGCTTCCTTATAAGGAAACCTAGGTACTTAAAAATATTAAAATGGATTAGGGGAGAAATCCTAGGTTTCTTAGGACGTCAAGACAAGACGAGGGCATATAAAAAGTTGTCAATCGCATATAATATTGGCATCCTAATAGTTGAATGCAAAGTAATGTATTCTTAGTAAACCTCATAATCTTACCGAGTTTCTTACTGGATTCGAGAAGCCACTTTAGTCAACCATAAAGACCTTAATTAAGAGTGAGTTCGATAGGCGTACTAGGATACATGTACAATAAAGTATGTGTCTTCTGTAGGTAAAAACGGTTGTAGAAAGGTTATGCAGACCTAAACGAGACTAACCAAAGTTTAGCGGGCTGGCCGAGAACGTTTCCTAAAAAGTTATTTGCTTCTTTCTACATGAAAAATGGCAAGGAAAATTAGCAACCGACTCTTTCTTTGCCTTTTTTGCAGCTTTGCTGCAGTATGCAACCGATCGATTATTGTTACAACTAAAATTTTGTCTATTTGTTTATCTAATCACATTGACCATGTGGGTGGGGCTCGTACCATTGAACCAACCCCCTTTGGACAGAAGTTTAATCGCCCAAACAGCTACACGGACACTGCACAGAACTTACGTACCCTAGAACCCAACTTTTCATAAAATGCTTGCGCAAACATGCAACTTGGCTTAGTCCTCTATAGGACTGTGTAACCTTCCAAAGTCCAAGTCGAGCACACGTCTTTGAAGTCGTATAACATAGAAGAAATGTATTTGGGTTTGGCAAATGTTTTTTTGTTCTGAAATTTGGTTAATTTTACATATCTGACATCCGGCACTTGGGCCATTAAGCATCACTTCAGAGAGCCGGCTCCTCAGCACGAAACGAAGCGTATGCATGCTCCGATTTAGACCGCCCGTTGTTTTTAAGTTTAACAAACAAACACGTTACCCATTGTGGTACATCACGAGGACAATATATATGAGAGATAATCGACGAAATGGAAGACATGACATGGGATTGATTAAGAAGATACTTATTTATTCGAAGCAAGATTTGTACGTTATTTGAGGAGATCAAGCCATGTTGCTTACGTGTATCCCTTTATAAATTTGTTTGTTTACTTAAACAAACATGTTTATTATACAGCACAGTAAGTACAAATTTTAATTTTGCACAACGACAAGGTGACATCTAAGGCTCGCCTACAGCAAAGGAAACTCTTGAACATGGCTAAATAAGTGCATGGCTAAATAGAGGTCGGCGATTCGAACTCGGGTTTCTGTTGAGCAGGCAATATTGAACGGAAGCTAGTAAGAAGCCAACTGGATAACTAATTGATTTCACTGGCCCGTAGAACGGTCTTCGCTGTGTGCTATTTAGAGAAAATGATGCACGGTTGAATCCTGTGCCAGATGTTTCTGATATCCGATTTTTTCTACAGGCATCTTCCCGAATAAAAGTTCGTAGCCAACCCCTGTCTGGCGATGCAGTCTAACTGTCGTGTAGC
The DNA here is from genome assembly GCF_002443255.2 of Varroa destructor. Taxonomy (NCBI): domain Eukaryota; kingdom Metazoa; phylum Arthropoda; class Arachnida; order Mesostigmata; family Varroidae; genus Varroa; species Varroa destructor. Next base: position 39,524,786 of record NW_019211457.1, read on the forward strand.
TTTCCTGAGCTCCGCATAACTTAGGCCAGCACAAAGTTGTTGTCCGAAACTTTTAGATCATCTCTGACGAATACTTGATCATTGAAGCTTTCTTTCACTGACTGAAACTATATCACGTGTGATGCGTCCCGAGCCGTGTCATTCGGTTGGTTGATCAGTTAATTTCAATTTTCGTACGCACGTTGCCGGCCAGCAAGTCTTGATCCCTTGCGTTGAATTTCCCTATTGGCGGGAAGTAATTCATATATTAACTAGTATACGGCGACACCCTGTAGCGCTCTCTATCGGTTGGTAGCGCTAGTGTACCAAAAGTTGTGAGCGACTCGCCTTTGGGGATGCATCCCCGTAGCCACGTAGGCCATCATTTCGACGCAATTGACGATACGTCATCTGTTTCAGAATTGCGGTAAACGGTCACACTGTTTGACTCGGCTGCCTGTGATGCCGATCGTATAATGGCACATCAAGAACAGAGGCGCGGGTTGCTGCAGGGGAGCCATAAACGCAGCCTTATAGCTGATGAAGATCGGATAAGTTTGTTAATGGGTCTTTTTAGCGCTTCCTGACGGTCCAGTCATTTCGAAGCGAAATGCAGAACCAATAATGGATAACAATTGATCAATACGAACGACTTTAATCAAATCTTAATTAAAGATCTGGCGTGACTCACAACGTAAATCTACCTACTATTAGTATAACGATTACTGCTCGTTCCGTTATGAGATAGCACTATACCTAGCCTTAAAATTGATGCTCTGATACTCGTCCAAGAATTAACTAAAATGCATTCCCAAAAAAGACTCCTTGTAAAGCGTGATTTTTAAAAAAACTAATTAGATTTTTAGGATAAGTACATCGCACAACGCGGCGCCCCCTTGATAATATATAGTACTGGGCAATACAACAAGAATCACGCTGCGGCGTGCAGCATTCGTTTCCCCCTAGGCTGACGATCTGTTACCCATGGTGATGGCTTAGTGGGTAGCGTATCCGTCTGCTAATCATAGGGATTGTTGTGGTCTAGATTCGAACCCACAGGGCATCAATACAGTACGTTTCGTTCTGAGGGGCAGCCAGCCATCTGTATGATGCCGGACGTACCGGACGTACACTCGAAACACAGAGATGGCCTATCAAAATAGAAATAGGATTGTTCCGATGACAAAGTAATCGATTCACAGACTCTTATTACATCGGCTTTCAAGAATATAGACTCGATCAGGCAAGAACTGGGATCGCAGGACGTTCGATACGCTAATTAGGGGTGATCTGCGAAGACTGGAACATGACTGAATAATGAACGACGAAAGTCGCCTGAAAATGAGGCGCATTATTTCGAAAATGTTTTCATCACTCTCCCGAAAAAGGATTACCGTGGCGGTAGAACGAATTGTAACAGACCGCTCCGAGTACTTTCGTCGACTCGTATTCAGATGATTTGTTTGCTTGCATGTTATCCAATTATCAGTCACAGGTGCCCGATTCAAATAATAAAAAGACTCTATTGCGTGAAGGCATGCCAGCAACTGGCCACAGAGAGATCAATGCCCCTGTCAACTAAATGGTGTCGTATAGATAGGATGTCGGTGTTCAAACGCAGCTCGTTTGCCTAGACTCAGGCACTCAAGTGCTTTTCGTACATCGTTTTTAGAAATCCGTTCAAACACAGATGTACAAACTGGTACAAGGGTCTTTGATAATCCGTTGCATAACGTTTTTATTTAATGTGCTTCTATAAATATAGACATACTAACGTACTACACGGCCTATAGTTAATGGAATGATTATTATCTGCAGCACTATAATAACCGGTATACGACGTTTCAGATTTGGGGTCTCTATGAGGTAAGTTGTTGAGCGCTTTGACAACAACGTATCTATATCCTTGAAGTTTTCCTCGTGCTGCCTTCTCTACGTATCACATTCGGTGAGAAGTTCTCTGATTTACAGCGTACATATAGGTAACAAAAGGGGAAAAGCATGAATTATTAGATGGTAAATTAATATTCTTTCCGGAATATAATTGAACCTTAAACACACATTATTATAGTGCTTTTTTCAGTTAATCGCCGTACGTTGCGGATGCATCTTTGTACAATGCAATGTTGTTGCATTTCGATATTAGTAAAAAGAATGAAATAGGACACAGGCACGAAACTACAGGTCCACGTGCTGTAATTTTTGAAAACTATACACAAAACGAAGGCTTCTATAAAGCGCTCTATATTTTTATATCTCCATATATTTATATAATACTTATAGGCTAATTTGTGTTACAAGCGAAGTTGCACTACGAAAACGATCCCCTAAACGTGATGATAAGTTTCGAAAGTATACAATGGCTATATCCATTCACGAGATGCGACTCGTTATTTTTAACTTTCTTCGCTTATCTCTTAAAATAGATGCTACTTAGTAATACGCCTGTAGAAGAAACCTATTCAGTAGCCATTTTCCTAACTGGCCAGGCCACCTTTGTTGACTTCGAAGCGATTCAGCAAAGCTGAATATTTTCATCTATGTACATGTATACATCATTGGCGTAGGTATTAACGCCGAGGAGAAGGTGTAAAGATCCTATGGCCTTGTGTGTCCTAGGCCTTGCCGGATGTAAAAAAAGCCATCTACACAACAGACGACGTCGGAAAGAAACGCTACGATCCAGATCAAAGTTGAATCGCTGCGACGCTAGGATGAACAAAACCGGAAAAAATGTATTCTTATCATTATGACGAAGAAAAATTAGAGGATGTTGCGCCAAGAGTACTGAAGGATCGCATTACGTTACGCTCGCGGCAAGTACGTGATAGAGAAGTGCAAGGAATACGGGCCGTAGAAACAAGGTCAAGCTTTACGCGACTTTTCTTTGCTAACTGCCTAGGTTAAGGATTCGTTGGTGACCTTACGATGGAGATTAAGAGGTCGCAAAAGTGATATATCGTTTGTTTAAAAACACCTATTTATTTTTTTGTGCTATAGCGTCCGATAGCGTTGAAGTGTTATTGTCGATCTGTAGCTATCTCTTGAATAAGCCCTAATTCGATAAATACACTTCCTTGCTCTTAGACGCTTACACATACTTTATTTTTAAGCTTCGTTTACATATAAACCTGGGCACACTGTTCTCAACGAAATTCAGTTTTTATAAAGGCATAGGACCAGTTGAATGGTTAATGAGAAGAAACTTGATAGGCATTTCTTCGTGGCGAGAGAACAGTGGCCCTCTTTGTCATGTAAGTTACCAGTGAGAAGTTTCTAGAACCTTAAGATTTAGCTACACTGCGTTTCAAAAATAAGGTTCGATGAGCTGACCTTCGAGTATGGGTCAAAAGAGGTGTACGGATCGAAGATTACCTTCCACGTGATAATCGAAGACCAGGCGAGGTTTGTGACTCACTGATAATAATGGTTCGTCATACCGCGACATTATCAAATGTCATTTCGTAACGCAGCATCAGCGACCCGCCAATGAGACTCACTCAATGAGATACCTCGTTTTTACTTATGAGGTGTAATCAAATAGCTAATATCCACACGCGCTTTCATATCTAGGATAGGGATCCAAGTTTTGCCTGGGCGAATGAGATGCGGAGGCCTGTTTCTGCACGCGTATGAATGTAGTGCAACTTTTTTGATGAACAAGTATCTCTCCATTAGGCCACCTATGCTAGTTTATCGCTAGCGATCGTACGTTACAGGTTTGATACTTATTTAACATAGCTATCTTCTATTCGCGCGAGAGCTGTTGCATGTACCGATATTGGTCAAAGCTGAACGATACGTTGGGTACAGATACCATCAAAGGACTCCGAAACCCTAGCTTCGCAGTTATAGACCGCCAGTAAAAAAAATCAGTAGAAAAAATTTGTGTCAAAAAAAGTTTTATTTGTTTATATTTTCGACCAAATCTTATTTGAGCTTGGTTTGCAGTTCTTCCTTAATAACCGATGAGATATGTGCTCTCCAGCTGTATTCATTCAACGTATAGTCGCGCGTATGTCCGCATACGGCAATATCTAATGCCTAGTGTTCATTTACCCTTTACATTGTTAGTTAGAAACACGAACCGCGTGTCCCGTGATACTTAACAACAACAACAACAAAACACATTATACCAAACACACATATGAATAAACAGAGATATACAAGCAAACAGTATACTTGTAACAACACTATCTACAGTATAAATATGAAGGAATAGGGCAATATGCTGACTCAGTCTGTCTAGTTTATTATTCAGGTCATCCTGATTATTGTCACTAGTCATGCTGTATCCTATCTGATTTTTGAGGGCAAACTTATAATATAAAAAAGAACTTCTCATATGTTACCGTAAAGGCGATGTGTTACACAGTTGCTCACCAGAAATAGGTAAAAAGACCCTGAAGGATGAAGGCAAAGCAGGATGCTGTTCTGTCACCCATTATTTTTTTTTTATTTATATATGAATCAATTGGCGCTATGACTAGAATATCGATCAGGGTGGTTACTGCTCAGCCCAGGCACGAATGTTACTTCTATCAATCTCGGTACACGCCGTCGTCGGATTGTTCCTGCGATCAATGAATACATAACAATATTGTAATGAACTATTTGTCGTATTGGTCGTGGGTCTGAGTCATTACCATTAAATATAATATATGCTATTAAATTTCCGACTGCGTCCACGATGATTCGAACGCACTCGGAAGCTTAAACGTTATAGCCCACATCGTAATTATTAATTAAACTCCAATACTAGTGAAAGGTTAGATTAGCGATAATATAAAGACTGCTACTCCAGACGGTTTCTGCTCTACTTACAACGATTCATGGCGAAATACGTTGGGCGGCAACTCTTGGATGCCGTCCGAGTTGTCACAGATAATCTTAGCCAACGAGATCTTGCGAATCTCCTGAAGCTGTTGAGGCGTAAATGATCCAGCCTGGTTACCGTGTTCGTAATAGAATCTGTCGCCAAATTTAGCTCGCATGAACTGATTCGCTTGAATACAGGCGAAGGTCGGACCGAGGACACCGCCTTCGACCGAAAACTCGGATACACCAGCAGGAAAAAGGTCGACATCTTCGACACGTGCGTACGCTTGCGAGATTTGTTGGACCGCATCTTGTGGCATCAGATACAGCAAGTCATGCCATGTACGAATTTCCTGTAGGTAAAGATGTCCATTGGGTTAACGTTACGATTAACTAGCCAGAGTAAGCTGCGTAGTTTTAAAATTATACATACTGTCCCATGCATCGGCCGCCGTATTGCGAATTAAGTTCAAGTTACAAACCCTGCCGGTGCAGTAGCGTACATAATCGACGTATGGCCGAATGCCGTGGTCGCGGCCTCGTTGAATATTCATTGCAATAAGGTCAAGACCGTAAGAATCATTTCGTAGCCGATACAAATGGTTCGTGACATCGTCGGTGACGAAACGATCGAACTGCTGTCCTGGCTGTCGGAACAATCCTCGGAGCACAGGATCAAGTTGACCCCTGACACACCAATGGGTATGAAAAAGGTCATCGTTACTTTGTAAACTGTATAATTGTCCGTTCTCGCCAATGTTCGCAGCATACATATGATAATACAGCCGTAGCCGACAAGAATATTTGATGATTTCAATATTTCAACCAAACACGCTACTTCTTCTTTAGTGTGGGGAAACAAATATACATAGATAGAAATATTCTCTTCTCACTATTATCCTGCCTATTACTATAGTTAATAGAAATATCACCTTCTATTCTCAATAGGTAATAATATTATTATAAATGCGTATTATACTTCTTGTGTTAAATATGGCACGTATTTTTTTCTGTTCAAAAGCAAATACTGAGACGCTTGGAATCTAGGCATATTTTTACAATAAAATTTCTGCTCCGACTTTTTGGAGACACCTTCTTCTGTCTGTACTAACTCTGTCCAGTCTGTATGTAAGAACAAAGGGAGCTCGTCGTTTCACCCATACGTACTCGTAGAACGGGAAAGGGAAGAAAAAGAAGTCCTGAAGCTGAATGGCTCCGACGCGTCCCTGGTTGTTTATCAGGTGGAAGGTACCGTCAATAAGGCTGTGACCGAAGCGGAAGGCGGCCGCAGCAAATTCGTTGATAATCGTAGCGTCGACGGTAGGGTCGTAGTTCGTGTAACCCTGTGACTGAGTCTGGATATTGAATGATCGAAGGAACTGAGGTCCTATCGGAGAAAAAGCTAGACTTTGTCAATTTACATCCTATACGACGTATTTTATTGGCTAGTGCGTTGTCATTTAACCTAATATTACATGTAGCTGTCCTGATACATCTTACTACATCTTACAATACATCTTAATTTCACTAAGCCTAATTTTTCAGACTCGAAAACTGACATCAAATACCCACTTGCAGTTTGTTCTATGTTTTAAGATGATTTATGAGAAAAAAGTTTACGCTAAACTATCAAGTGAACATAAACAAGCAAATAAAAGCTATTTTTCTGTCTTATATATATATATATATATTTATATTATCCAGAAAGAGTCCTACAAACTATGACAAACGGTTAAGACACGTCAACTGCAAAAAAAATCGGCGTTTAAAACGTGGTTTACCCGATCTGTCAAGCTTGGCGATAACAATGGCGACATTGAACATCGATTTTAAAAAGTCTCTTTCTGATCAGTATACTGGGCTTAAACGAGCGATTATCAAAACCGCCTATAGATACGTCTATACTGTACTGTAATTGTAAATAAGCTTACAATCCTGATGTTCTGTTCGGTTAATAGACAGCTTGTAGCACACTTACCCAGCACGATGGGTAGCCATTCGTGATAGACAATATGTTGCCATTGGGCAGTAATAATCCTCCGAGCTTCCTGGAATAGACGCTCGTCGTCCCAATGTGGATTCACTTCGTTAAGTTTCTGGGCGACGAGATTGTGCTGGCGTAGCCAAATGAGGTGCAGTGCCGTAAGGCCGGGTTGCTCATTGACTCTCTCGTCCCCGGCTCGGAAGCAGAACTGTCCTGCCGATGGAATCGAACAACGGTCGTCATCGGGATGAAACGAGCGTGGCAGCATTTGACGGTTATTGACAACCTGTGACAATGGTGACGACAGCATTTGTAAATTAGTATTTAATCCTCGGTTCTGTAGGCCACATCTACGCTCGGCGAACGGTGTGCAAATTGTGCACACCTATCATATCACAGTACACATATCTAGTAACCTTTATTAGATACAGTGTAATGTCATAGCTAGTCTCACCTGGTATTTAAGGAGGCCTTTGACCTTAGCACGGAGGCGATTATTGTCGTCATCCGAACTACCGTAAATTTGGGAAGCATCAATGTAGGACGTAAGAGCATCCTGCTGTTCACGATGGCCAAGTTTACAGGTAGAACAGGGTGCACTACGAGGCATATTGTTACACGTTCGACCGGTGGCGCCGAAGAATGCATCGTTCTGGGGAATCTCGAACGAGAAGCACTCCTCTCCATTACGACGGTCTTCGCTGCAGCAGTCGATCGGGTTGTTGGGATCTGGGAAGATGCGTCGAACCAAACAAATAGGAGCAGAAGCTGAGAATCAACGCGATTGTATTAATGGAATATAAACATGTACTCTAGTACTCATGGCAGTTATGAACCTATGTCTTTTCAGGAAACATTTAAGTCATTTTTTAAATATTTGGTGAGTTAAATACTTGTGTGAAGACGTGACGTAAGAAACAAGCTTAGGAGTGAACGAGTCAACCAACTGTGGGTAAATAAATACAGCATGTATAACGAAAACAAAATAGATGATAAATCCGACGTACTTCCGAGGTTGATAATCTCTCCCGGATCTTCTTCCATTGGTGCGAGCGCTGTGTCATGATCGATGAACTGTCCAACCTGCATCAACATGTGCGTATAGCCGGGCGATGATACATTACGCTGCATATTAACGAGCCGTGATATGACACGAGCATTTGGCAGACGTGAATTATACCGTCCACCGCGAGGCTCATCGATGCCATTCTCATAAGCCGGCGGTAAAAGTCGTGTCATGCAGAAGTTAGAACGACCCCAGTGGGGATTTCGCAGGTTATTACATCGGCCATCGCCAGTTCGCCACGGGAGGCGGGGATTGCACTGAGTACGTCGGCGCCCCCGACACCGTTGAGTAACCTGGGATAGCGCGGTGTTATCCAAGTTGATGGCGTTGAATTGTATGATCTCGTCATAAGTGGCCCGTTGTGCCACGGCGGCGCTTAAAGGCGCGTCCCTGATCACAATGCTGTGTTTACTAGTACTTCAGGATTAACGATGACGATTGGAGACGCAGGACAAAAAAATAGATAGACGGACCGGAAGAACCCGAAGCAAGCGATAGGATATGCCACCAACAATTATCATTAAGATAGGACCCGGAAAATGAAGCTAAGCATGCATGTAATATGTGGACTATTGAAGAAAATATATTTTTCAGTCTAGCAAATAATCTCAGATCGAATTCAGTATCGCTGAAACCTTATGAAATTTTGTAAGTACCAGCTGATTCCGTCACAAATAGGGTGTTTAAAAATTTCTGACATCTCTATCCAGATAAAACATATCCCTATATAAATCGTTCACGGGAAGCACACGAAGCACTGTGTCTGAGTAGAGACACTGAAATGATCTCTGATTGCATTATACTTACCACTTAAATGGTTGGTCTTTTTACACGGAAGTGATGAAAAAAGATAGAAGACAACGAAGAAGCGAAACATTGAAGGGTGAAACGTTCAGATGAACAAATATTGGTTTAAAAAACGTACAAGCCGATTTTATTGGTTTAGTTATTGTCAGTAGTTAAAGTAGTTAAGTTACGTAGTTGCTCCTATTGCTCCACGTGTCGTGGCCATCGAATACTGGGGTGCGGGTGGAGTTCATATCATGCGAACGATGGTTAACGATTAACAGAGCAACGCATAGTAGCAAAACGAAACACCACCTACAACTTTTTCTTATGATCTTTATGACGTCTCAGTCAGATCTTCCACCTCGGCAGGGGTGGCATTACGCGTGTTTTTAATGATCAATCTAAAATCATCTCACCGAAAGGCAAGTGCTTTTGTTGCCTCTTCGAAGATACGGGCATTATCCGCAATTTCTCTAGACTGGCGCGTCGATGGGCGAGATTGAAAGTGCTGACCGTTGGCAAAGGGGCATTTCAGAGACGTCGCAAGGCACTCTGGAAATTTGGGCATAATTGTTAATTAAGCAGTTGTTCTGCAGGTTCATGATCTGCAGGCGTACTGATTTGGCTTGTAAATTTTGTCTGACATGATAACGTTTGGAACTCTATTCAAGTTCTATTTACAAACACAACATTTCGTAGCAATGGTTCTGGTTTAGCTCGGTGTTCATACCGGGAAAAGTCGACCGTCCATTGGTATTCTAAGATTATAATTTGTTATATATAATAAAGAACATAAGGCAATGATCGTTTACCCTCATTTGTGGAATACCGTACCCACTCAACTAAGTTACTACCGAATCTTCTCGAAACTACCTATGTTATAGTTAGCTTGGCTTAATCTAACTCTGCAGTTATTCTATAGAGAAATTCATAGTGAGTTGAATTTATCGAATAGCGACAATGGATATAAGTAGCGATTCCGTTAATAATTGTTCCATCACCCTACCTACTACCCAGTATCAAAATGGTGAACATGTATCGTTTCTACCTAAAACCGTGAATCTACTATCTTCCCATATTGTTTACTAATCTACCGGTAAAAATATTCGAATGTTTATCGCCGTCAAAATATTTTTTTTTGATTTCGTTTTAATATTTTATTTTCAAAATATAATTTATGCTGTGCTGTGGTGTTTTCTAAAATAAAAAGCATTCAACATGTGCTTCTACAAGGGCCGAAGTTTTAATACGCACCGCCGGAATTTCGTTACATTCAAAGTTCAACTTTATCAGGCCAAATTTGAACTTGCCATCGTTTCGAAACATCGTGCGCCCGTTAAAAGCCCAAATAGTTCCATTGGAGAACCGTCTAACGTTAGCATATTTCAGTGTTCTAACGACATTTCTATTCGTATAAATGATTACACCAAGGGCAAAATACAAAATGCTGGACATGCTGCTTTTTTTTTTGAAACCGTATGGAGGTGTTATTGATCTAAAAGACCTTCAACGCTTAGAACGTATCCAATTTGAAAGCTTTGCTATAATAACCTACTGTATCGTGTATTTTTTTCCTGTTGTATCTTTTCCGGATAAAGATAATTCAAGCATTACGTAAACGGAAATATCACTGTGTCTCGGTCGGTAGCCACGTTGGGCCATAATATCACCTATACCAGACTGAATTGATCTGAATCTAACAAAACAACAGTATTAAAGTATATTATAATAAACAGGGGAATGAATTGAGGCCAAAGTAGGTCGCATACGGTGGACAAGCGTCTCCATCTGTTGCCCATTGCCGACACGTTCGACTACCACGAACCAAAGAGTCTGAGCGCGAGGTCGCACCTCTGATCACTGCACAGTTATTTACCTGGCTGGTGACGATCTGAATAGACACAATTAAAGAAGCCCCTGTCTTTATAATATGAAGAAGTTCAGCTAAACAGAGGACGTCACTAAAGTTGGCACTATACTACACACCTGTAAATTTCACATAGAAATCACTCTAATATTTGAAATTTTGGCTATATCGTTTGAGTCCGAGCAAGACTCCGAAAATAATTTATCTAATTAAACGCGTATTGCAAGTCAATCGGTTATTCGAAATCGGCAGTTTTTTATTTTTCTCATTTTTAAATTTAATCTTTTTTTTTTTTTTAGCAGCTCAGCTTAGCTTGACGATGGACGATGAACGAGATGATTAATGGAAAATTTTTTTCTATTATTCTATGTGTTGGCAAGATAAGACATCTTTGTATGTTTAATTAAAACTTATTGCTTCTGGAACCTATGTTTTATAGAGAATTGTATCTGATTACACGAAACGCGTTGGAATAGAAAAACAATTGTACCTGTAGGGTTTTTTTTTATGAATGTCTATATTGATAGGGCGTCGTTAAAAAGTATTACGTCCTATCTGCACTCAGACATAATTGAGGGCATTACGTAAAATTTGCCCTATGAATCGCAAGTAGTGTAAGGCAATGAGAAATGATTGAATCCAAGTTTGAAATTTGTCCGAGGCATAACCAAGTCCACATAATGCGCTATTCGTAGGTTGTAGCATAGAAGGTCCTTGCTAACTGTTCCATATTGTAACTTAAATTACAATAATAGCTGAACAAGTCACCATCGTCATCATTTCATAGTATGGGTGGAATAAAGTAAGTTATTTCGGTAAAACCAATACTATTAGTACGTACTAGTTGCTACAATATCTGAAATATACCGTTTGTGGATAAGATCACTGATCGTGTGATTGCTACGTTCATTCTCCCCATGAAGACGTGTACTTATAGTATAGCCGTATAGTATTGGCCGATTGGTACGCTTTTGCTCCAAATTCATCAATCGTCCTGTTTTCACTGATTTTATCTTATCGCTAGTCTCTATGGGGGACTAGATGAGAGAAACAATGCAACCGTAAGTTATAGGCCGGTCTACACTCCGATTATTACGAGTAAAACGCGTAACGTTCTGGAAAATAATCGGACTCTTCGGAACAGCCCGCAGAAGGAAGCTACTCCGATGACAACGGAGCTTAGCACATCCGCCCGAGCAAGGCAAAGCCGTCAACATCACCGTAGGCAGCGGCAACGATGCAGCCTCCCCCTGTCGTCGCTGACAATGCGTGGCGTTGTCAATGGGCTGCTCTGTGACGTCGCTTACAATGTCTGGGAGTAGCGAACCACTGCACTGGCGTATAGAGAAGGGTAATGCAAAGTTACACAGAGTTCTATACCGAGTGCGAAACGACGAGATAGAGGCTGTTCAGAATGGTGAAGCTAAGCAACTCTAGCATACATTTTCGGCCGGTATCTATCTATCTATCTATCTTTGTAGAAGAAGGGAAATTGTCTCAAGAAGCAAAGAAGGATTAAGAGGGAAAGATGTCGTCATCGTCGACGATGAAAGTAGTCTAAAAAATACGTGAGCTTGCTACTGTCGCTGGTGCTGCGCTGCCTTCTTCTGTGCAACTACCCTAAGCGATGAGAGCAGCATTTCACTGCAAGCGCTCATCAACAGTCACTCACTGTCGACTGCTAAAGAAACAACGAGAAGTGAAAAGCGGAATTGTGAGACGGCAGTTGTCAGACGATTCTCGGGCGAAGAGTGATGATCATGAAGAAGGTCCTTGCCCTCGGTTGTACTTTCGCGGCTATGGACGGGGTAAGACCGAGCAAAAAACGTCATATTTGAGATATATGATCTGGCCTCCTTCTGAATCTGCCTCTCTCAGCGACGACCTGCCACCCTGGCCAGTTCCTGCTGTCCTTCTAGTAGCAGTTGGCCCACGCTCAGCAATGTAGCCAGTCCGTTATGGACGTCGGTTGCTTTGCGACCACAACTGCCTTGACGTCTCGACCCTCGACTCAAAGTAGTCAATCTGTATAAGACATCCGAGTCTGTATATACGAATCTTACCCTGTGTGTATGTGTGACTCTTTTCCGTTCCCAAAGACACATCTCTGGGCGGCGAAAGAAAGCAAAAGTTGAAAGCCACAACTCGCTTCGATGCCAACCCCACGCTACTGCTGGTGCTAGGAGCGATGGCGTTGGGAGCGGCTGCGGCAGCAGAGGTTTCCTGTTATGACCAAGGCAGTTTCCACTGCCTTACCGCTAGCTGCCATCGCCGCCGCTTCTGCAAATGCCGTCCTCCACTACTCGCTGCATTGCTGTCTCTCACGTCTTCCCCACTACTTGGGAGACGGATGGGACTCCTGCGGCGCGTCTGGCTAGCGGCCAAGTCGCCAACGAGAACCTTCGCTTCGCGCACCCGTCGTCGCCATCGCTGTCGTGTCTGCGAAGTCCCTGATGAGAGTTAGCAAGACGGCCCGCCCTACAGACCTGTCGCCCAACGGGAAACCGGCTTGCTGCTGTCGGGTTTCCTCACGCTCTTCAACATCATCCCTGCTGCGACTCACTGGCGGAGTCGTTGTCGTTGTTGCTGCTACTGTCAGATAACAACGGCAGCAGCAGCATCTACGCTCGCTACTCTGTCGACTTACGCTCTGCACCACGAACTCTGTTTTGGACTGTAATGTTGAGAAACCGGCCGACCAGCCGCCCGCTCTCCCATCCTGGCCTTCGGCTTGACTAGGAAGAAAAAGAGGAACATGCAAGTAAAAGAACTGGGAAGACAAAGTTCGCTATGAACCAGTGCACAATTGCCTGCCCTGTCTACAGCCACCCTATTCCCTCTGTTTCATACTAACAGAATCATCTTCAATTGCTGCCTGCAGATTCGGCTGTTCCACTCACTGGCAGACCGAAGCAGTAGCTAAAAATGCAAGGGCGGCAAGGAGACGCAGCAACGACTCGTAAATCGTGCAGACAACAGCATTACAGACTGCCTGTACAGACAGGAGCTGTGGGGAGCCAAACCGGTGCCCACTTCGAGAACGGCAGTGGTCAAAAGCCCATGGCTGGCAGTTGCAACAGCAGCAGCAGCAGCAGTAGTAACGGGCAACCTCTACAGAGTCAACTTTTGTGTGGAGGAGAAAGAGATCACTTTGGTAGATAGTTGCTTACCGCTGGCGAAGATAACAAGCAGCGAAACGATCCCTCGTCAACGATCTGAAGAAACATACTCTTGCGACCCTTTAGCTGGAGCACGATAAGGACGGGACCGACTTTGGATTTGAGGTCACTTACTACTACACGCAGCTTTCCCTACGCTTACCTATTTATTTACCTAGTGATGGATAAAAGAAGAGAATCAACAACGATGGTTCTTATGCGCTGTATAGAAGGGGGCAAGCAAACACACAAACGAGCTTCATGGCCAAGGAGCGTGCGAAAGGTGTCAGACCGTTAAATGTTTACTGCGTTCGAATTGGGCAGCTATCTGATTTCTAGCAAAACTATAGTCCGAGCGCATACAACCTACGCACGAGATAGTAGTCGATGTGACTAGCGTGCCGATCGGGCTCCGAGTGCAGAATGAGATAACATGCAAAGCTTCGTCCGTACGCAGACCTGATTATAATTACTATAGGAGCATAGTTAGTGCCAACTCTTTCAGTAGGAGTAATGCAACTTCAGCATCGGGTCCACGGCGATATTAGACCTTTTAGAATTGTCAATGCTGCGTCGGCTGGTTAAAGTGAGGCCAAAGCAGCCTTCATTTTGACGATAGGAAACTTACAACCGCAGACAATAGAAGTGTTTCTACTGTGAGGCGAACGTACAAAAGTAGACGTGAACACAATGATTTAGGGGCAACTAAGATACCTATAATGTAATAATCCCTTAGTACGTTCTCTCTCCAATATTTGAGCCACAGTTTCGGGGCTATCTGACAAAGATATGAAAACAATTAACGAGCCTGAAGCCATTTGCTAATATTTACTCTAGATTTTTTTCGAAACGATTTCGGTAAACGGATATGAACTCAGATCTTTGTCATATGTAAACTTGTTTTTCTTGGATATGGTCATACGTTACGGAATACGCGTACTCTTATATTTCGGCAGCGTCATCGACCAATATTGGTAGAGGTGCCCCACTCTATGAGAGGGGGGGGGGGGGCAATTTTGAATGTAAAGAGAACACTTACTTCCGATACTTCGAGCGGCGAAGCCCCTGACCTCTTCCTTCCTTTTGTTAATTTTCTCTATAGCCGAATTGAAGGCGGCATCGATTATATTTGTGTCGAACTCGGCCCACGTTGAGAGGACTGCTCCTCCTAGTATGAAGGCCGCAAACACAAGAGATTTCCTGTTCAAGTGAAATGACAAAAACAAAAAACAAGCACAAAATCAAGTGAGCATTGTTGCCAACAGCTAAGTCGAAAAGAAAAAATACTAACGATGAAAATGCAGAAGACAAATAGGATCTAGCAAATATCATAGATAGGGTACGCAGAAATGATTCTCGGTCTTTTCGCCCTTTGCTTACTGCACACTAGTATTATCAGAAAAAAATTGCGGGTTATAGTTTTCCTGTCGGAGTTGGATAACAGTAAGAGCGGATTAGTTATTGAGGATAACGCTATATTGATCGCATATGCATAGAAACCTTATTATAATTTTCACAGGGAATTACTGCTTCGGTACTGGATAGCGAGCTCGCTCCGCCATTGTATAGGGCGACAAGTATTGAGTCTGATCAGGCTCGATTCGACCTAGACAGATGTAAATTGTTTGCTCCGGCAACAGTGAAACTGTGGTATCCGCTGATTCTCAGTGATTGCTGTACTTTGTATTACACAACACGGTCGCTAAGATAGTTCTGTGATTGCCCAGTCACTGTGGACTTTGAGTGATCTTGAGAAACGTTTCCAGTACATTGTGTCAACTGTGTAAGGGTGTTTAGTTGAGGCTCACGTTTTTTTTTTTAATATTACGATAAGTAATATTCTATATGACGGTTCATGTCACATAATCACGAATCAGACCCTGTGGCAGAACTACTGAATAGAAAAGTGAACAAATGATTATTCCATTTGTTATGTTGAGGAGTAATAACATATGGTAACAAAGTAAAAGCCAATTCTAGCAAACTGATGTGTCATCAGTTATGGCACACAGTTGTGATCACAATTATTCTGTGTATAAGTTACGGAAGAAAAACACTATATATATATATATATATAAAGATAACATAAAACCGACCGTATGTGTATATATATACGGTCAGTTCTTTATTATCTTATTTAGCAGAAGGCGGCAGATTTGCTCAATGCTGCGAGACATTTGCGAGCATTTGACGTAGCTATTTGCGTCGACTGTTGACCGTATGTATTTCCCGGGTGTGAAAGCGACATGTATAAAAAGTTGGAGACGGAACTTATTGGCTTGCGCCCGTGTTCGTTCGTCTCTTCAGACTGGTTGAAAGTTACGTCAGTCTAATATTTTCCAACGCCAATGGTAGCCAGACACCTCGTTGTCGGTAATTGTCTAGAATTCTATAGTTTTCTTCAACGGACAGTTTCGTCAAGCAACGAATCATCTAGCTGGCCCAACAAAGTCACTATAGGGAAGACGTGATAGCCAGGGTCAGGTAGAATATAGCTGTCGGTGTCCTGGTCTCGTTTATTTGGTACACATACCATACAGGGACTGTGCCAGGACGCACTGGATATTAACCAATGAGTTTGTTATATTACTGTGTTTTTTCTGGGGAGGTCTGCTATGACGTCCTGTTACTGCCCGACGAACATACAGCTATCCATGCTGGACCACACCACATGCACACAGATTACATTACAGTACGCTAGATAATTTCGAAAAGATGGGGAGCAGTAAACGCTAAAATCGATCTAGTTTGCGTTAGTGAAGAACGAGCTGCTTGACGTTCGAGGATCAATCAGACAGTGCACAGCAGTCAAGCTAAACGACGCTGAAAAGTACATTAGAAAACAGGGAACGCGCTCTATTTCGTATATAAGCTACGATACAATTGATATTATTTACAGATAGAGGGCGCTGGTAGAAACATGAGTAGCGAGTAGGTAAGAAAAATCTATATGATCCTGCATAACTTCAAGGAGTTTTATGACACAATGGGCAACGGGGCGGCCCGAGTGAGAAAATGAAAAATCGGTTACTGTTTTTTTTTTAGTTAATTATGTTTTTAGTTTTTTAGGTAATTAAAGATAATGTTCGAAAACGAAGTTACAAATGACAAGCAGGAATTGTATCATAGGGTATGCGTAAAATCTATGCATGGCTTATCGTCTATGTTCAAAAAAAAAAAAGCCTAACAACGAATGCTTAGGCTATATTAGTTACTATGCCTAATCTTTTTCTACGATTCATAAAATTATTGAATTAACTGATAAATTATTGAACATAATGAAGATCATCGTGCTTTAAATAGGCATGGATAAATAGGAAAACTAATACAGGCAGCTTATATTGGTAAGTGGCTGGATTGGATAGTGAGCTACCGGCAAGTTTCTTGAATTCGGGCAATTTTCTACTTCTGTAACAGGAACTAATAACTTTTCACAGTCACACAAATTGATGCTTCCAAGTTACATGCTGACGTGCATTGGCCCCCTGATTTGAACAGTCGTGGAAACAAGTTGCTACCGAGCTTCATCTTACTTTTATCGACAGCAGCTAGCTTAATATATGTGTATAGATACGTCAATCTGAACTAGCTGAAGATTAAGAATACTTCTAATATTATTACTAATATATTATTAAGTCTAGCACTTGAACAATAGGCTAGTTACCGGCACTTAATTTTTGTTAGAAACGTCCTTGTCACAGTACACTTGAGCCATTTTCCGGAACCACTTACCGCATACAATTTTATACACGAAAAACGCTTTCCACCTAAGATCAAATATATCAATTATTCTGCACTTTGACTAAAGTCCATATCATCCCTTCCTGCTATCTAGTTATAGCGATTTAGATATAGAGAATATATAGAAATAGAGCGTAACGGCAGCATGAATCCTCGCAGATTCCGTTGCTCGTCGGGTGACAAGGCGGGGAAGCGCAAAAATCTATTGAACACTTTCTATTGACGAATGAAAGAGACAATCGTGAGTTTCTGTTAAGGTCTCTATAGATGCAATCGATTCGGTCATCGCGTCTGTCTTCTGTACTGGCACGTCTAAACAAACTAACTTTTGACGCTTTATTTTACCTGTGTGTTCGTACGACAGGGAGATGTACACTTACGCCAATGCGCGCGTCATGATGGCCGTGTCGCCAATAAACGCAATGATGATGACGACGACGACGACGACGACGACTCCGAACCGTGTAAATCGCTGTCTTGTACTGTCGATGGTGATGATTTTAGTTTTCCTTATACACTTGTTTCCTTTGGCATCGAAGAAACAGCAGTGGTATCCACGGTCGCGCAACTGGGCGCGTTAGTGTCTGTCACTACAGACGAATGGTTTCTACGACGTAACCACGATCCGGTAATGCAGTAGTCGTCAGTTGAAATGCGCGCGATAGGGTAGTACATCTTTTATTCTCGTCTAGAACACCATCAATCACAGGAGCAGAAAGTGATGGAGCAAAAGGCGAGGGCTCGCACATGTGGGGGCCGGGTGAGCGTAGTAGCGAGCGAGCGAGCGAGCGAGCGAGCGATCGAGTTCCAAGAAACAAGCAAGCGGTCAGCGTATCATACGAAACCGAAACTGTTACCTAAATTGGAGCTACTTTATAATATCGTATCTGGCTGCTGTTAGATACAGCCGCTGGCCGCCGCCGCCGCCGGGCAGTAAACGGC
Organism: Varroa destructor; assembly: GCF_002443255.2. Taxonomy (NCBI): domain Eukaryota; kingdom Metazoa; phylum Arthropoda; class Arachnida; order Mesostigmata; family Varroidae; genus Varroa; species Varroa destructor. The sequence goes on from NW_019211457.1 coordinate 39,543,130, forward strand.
GGATACTAAGTGCTACCTTATTTTTTTGCGCGCAGGTCGTCCACGCATATACCGGACAGCAATTGCAACACTAAATTATCCAAAATGTTCGGCAGCGGGAAGGCAAGGGCAACGGGCAAAGGGATAACGGAAATCATCAGTTAATGGTGGAAGCTGTCACTAACACCGACAGTAAAACGGACTATTGCAAAGGACTGTTTTTTTTTTTGGAATACTGTTGCTTCTACTTGTACCGCGTTTGTAGTCACATGTGAGCATCTTCGGCCTTTTCTCTGTGGAAGCAGGCCAAAATAAAGTACTTTTATCACGACTTTATTTTATCATAAGGCAATGATTGTTTATGACTAGCGCATCGATGCTAGTTTCCGCCGAAGTTTCCGACACGGCTTTGGATGAAGCGATCCGTTTCACCGTTCGATCACGCTGCGACTATTGTCTACTTACAGGTATAAAAACTGCATGGAAGCATTGTTAAAACTATTAACTGCAGCTATAAATTGTAGCATTTGCCCCTGCCGTCCTAATTGTATGACTAGTAGTGTGACATTGTGTTCCTGATAGGTTTGTCACATATGTTTAAAGCTTACGTTATTCATTAACTAAAATAATTCGTGTCGGCCGTGAATTTTGAACAGTTTGGTCAGAAACAGAGAGTTCTGTGACCCTTAAAGCTAACCAGGACACAATTGCGAGCAGTTATTAAATAGTGCTTGTTTGAAGACATATCACATACTGAACCTTGTTAAGGTTTGAGAAGCTGACCTTGTTCCCTAGTGTGGCGTGCGTGAAACACCGAACATCTAAGGGCATCACGGACCTTTTATAGCTCTCTCTAAAAGTGCTAAACACATTTGATTCCATTAGGGAACCTCACGGAAGACAAAATTCGGTATACTATTTAATAGGCTAGATTCTCGTTTACTATCGAAATTAACCAGGACACAGAGCTTTTTCTATTCGATATTTATTATGTTTTATAATTATCTGTGCATAGAGAGTGCTTCGGTTTCTGCCTTAGTGAGCAAGATATAACATGCACTAATTGATTCTACTGGTATAACTTAAAGGTGGATATGTTTATTTTAATTACAGTTGTCGTTTCTTATCGATATTTGGCTTATTACTACGAAAATTAGAGAAGTTACTTCGATACGACCGAAACAAGCGATGAGCACCACCAACCAGATGAATCTTGAATTGAGTTTAAAGATGCCGTTGCATTGAATTTGTCTCAACTTACCGATATTTTATGCTTGAGTGCCAATACTCTCCCTGGTCGTAATGTATACAAACTATACCATTATTGGCCATCACGCGTCCAACGGATAACCTAGAGTTTCATTCAGGTGTAAGACTACGCGTCGCACAAAAGCTGTTCTGTCGTGGACATTAGTAGTAAAGTGTCGCAGAATTAGAAAAGATCGTAAGTCTTTGTCGTAATTGAAAGTTACACGTTTGAGAAGAAAAAAAACCTGCAATATGCACAAACATATTAAGCAGCGCCGCCGTTCATGCAACGGTACCCAAAACGTGTTTGTGGCACCCTAGGTTAGGTAGGCATTCAATGTGTTGTCTAGACGCGAACGGACCTCTAAAGGCGACGCTGCATCATGAACGGATTGCAGTACTCACGGAATAGAGCGAAGGAAGTAACAAAAGCTTACCTTTGATGAACACGTACCCATGCACTCCAAAGGCAATAATCGTGTCAAACCAAGTTCGATCGATCTTGGTTCGCTGTATTTTTCAAACAATTTGACATATTCAGCCTTAACCAGCCATATTCAGCATTTGTATAATTTTTTTCAACACATTTTTAATTATAAATTTATTAAAAATTAAGCTAAAGGTTAAAAAATTTAGATGATCATAATAGAGAGAATGACTCAACTCAGTAAAATAGTCGATGTGTGATAAATGTTTGTTGATATAAACACAATAGAACTACTTACTAAACGTTTTCTTCGTATTCGGTACATTGCCTTTAGCCCCGTTTGAGCGTATTGCCTGAAAGGATATCTTTTGTTAGGGTAGCACTAAAAACAGAATTACGTTATTACTGGAGGGCATAGCGGCAGGATTGTGTATACATGATATATTCAAGTGTGGAGATATTGCGCTAAAAAATACTGAAAAAGCTTTATGTGAAGAGCAGAAATACGTGAGAGGCATGTAAGGTTCCCAAAGCAGACTTGATTAAATGAGCATATATTCGTTCAAGATGAGGAAATATGGAGTTTGTACAGTATACGACTGTCTGGGATGCTGTGTCAACGGTCGAAAATAGGGACCGCTAATTATTTTGTTGTAACGTTTAGGCGGAGATGAACAAACCGACAGAGTTGCGCACGCCTTTTAACTGCAAAAATGTATGTATTTGTCCATATATCGAATTATCGTATCGATGAGACTGTATAGCCGAAATATAATATTCTAGCTTTGGCGAGAAGCTTTAATAATATACGATCTCTTCTACAGCGCTCTTCATAGCTTATTTGTACATATTGTTAGGTCTAATAACATATCAGTACGGTAGGTTAGGTTAGTTACATTGTCTTAATTTAAAAATAGATATTTTCTATTTGATACGAAACGTGTGTGAATATGTATGTATATAGATATTGATCATCTTGAACCAACGACTCCAGCGTTCTTAAGCGAGTACCAAATACTTTAAAGCAGCCATCTAAATCGGATTCATGTTTTACCCAGATACTTGTGTGATAATATCAGGGTAAATTAATCGAATTTCTGGTGTAAGCTGGCATACGGATTCGGTATGGCGGGGACCCAATCCATCTAACTCGCTGAGCTAATCCTACTCCCGCTAGTAGCTTCCTTAGATGCACGTCTCGCCACCTTTTGAGTCTATTCTTAGGGCAACATCACCTCGAAAGGACTTGTGCTAGTTTTTTACCAGAGGTAATGAGAGATGTTACGTTGCCACTGAACAATATATAACGGCTCAGCGGTCACCTTCAGTTAGATCGGCCTGACGGATATTCTGCTGCTTACGAAACATTGTCTTTGAAGTCAACGACTCTTTTTAACACCGGCCAGCTGTGCTTGCTCCTTTGAAATGTTTAGGATCTTGAGAAGAAAAGCTAGTCGATACTGGCTTCATTAAACATCCATTGGCGATGTCGACTGTCATATGTATGCAAGCATTTTTAGCAGAAGATAAAAAGGTCATTAACCAATTACTTTCGGACCAATAAAATAGATCTTCACCTATGTAGATTTTATTTCAATTTTTCCAAAACAGAAGAGGCAATAACACTTGAAATTTGGAACCATCATTTCTTTTCCTGAATTTCTACCTAACGACATTTGGAGTCTTCTATCCGCCGCTTCCAAACAGAACTCGAGTACATGAACATATAAAAGATATAGGTAACGAAATCCTGGAGTACAGATGACCGTGGTGTCTCTTCGATATACATCAAATGTTGAGCAGCTGAGTACGACGGTATATTAACGAGGTACTACTTAACACTTTATAGTCTTATTCTACGCCAATATGCCAGGGGCAAAAAAGATCGGATAAGTAAAAAAAAAAACAGGCGACTCGACATCAAGTTGAGTATCGAGCTCGCGCTTCACCGCGCGTTCCTCTGCCGACACAACCTTCAGTTTAATATGAGCCCATTTTTTCTGGATGAGGTAGTATAGGATTACATTTACTATAAGTTTAAATTCGGCCATTTAGCCAACGTTATGGAAATAACCTTCACAAGCACTACATTCTAGTTAAAGCAAAATCACTTATTTCTTTTTTTCATCACGCTGGACATGAAGCAGCGGGGTTTGACCTAGCGAGGTAGACCAGTGGTTTTGGCAAAGTCAACTTGCCTTAGGTCAGCTAAATGCCAAACTGAAAATACGCTATTTAGCATTATAACCTATAGGAAAACTAGGTTATTCAAAAGCAAAAAAAGAGTGAGGCTTTTCAGGCTCAGGTATACAGGAAATGCGCTACGACCAAAACGCTATTCTGATCGTATTTATTAATTTTTTTCTTCTCAAAATATCATTATTTAACTTTTACAGTACGTTTGGTGATTATAAGCTTGTAACTAGAATACTCTGAAGCGTACCTCGAGAGATATCTGGTTTATCATCATTCTCCACGCCTTGATATCATTATCATTTATTCGCGTGTTATTCTATAATTATTATTACAGGCAAAGAAGATCTCAAAGGACATGTCGTAGTCGGCCTATTATCATGAGATACTTTAACTACGTTACCGATTTTCCGGAGCCTGATTCCACCAAAATTTCGCATCGTGAATGAAGTGAAATGAGCAAATAGAATTTAAAGTACGTTTCACCTGAGAAGACATAGTATTGTAACAATGAAGTTAGTTCGAGTTTCGAGTCATATCTTCTTCTTACAGTCTCTAGGCTTTAACGATGTCTGAAGTTACTTAACAAACAATAATAGATATTTTTGGTTCGTTCATGACAAAAACCGTCTAATATGGGACTCAGCACAGAGCTTTTGCACATACTTCATAGCCAATGTGAAAGCATTAAAGATATATAAGCGACGATAACGGACGTCTTTCCTCTTGAATGCCTATAACGACTGCAATATGTTTGCCTAAAGTATCCTTTGTACTGAGCGAAGATGATGGTGTCAGGGTGAAGATCCTCTTCCGATCCCTGACATTATTAGCGATCCCACCATATTGTTTCTCTTCTGGCTAAAATCGCCGCTAATAATATTTGTATTTAGCTGAGTTCCTCTCTTGAAAGACACCTTAATTTCATGACGACCCACGTAAGTCCTAAACTCGTAAACCATTGTCTATATAACATCCACATATATTTTTGGGTTGCCATAGTCTAAATAATAACTTGATACGATCTTATTAATGTTTGTTAAGTAGGCTTAGAAAATAGCTTGCATTGGAGGCTTCAGTACTCAGAAAACCGAGTATCATAGTGATTTATGTTTGTTCCACAAGACATCACATAGTAGTAAGTCGACCGACGTTGCCCTCTCATTTCTAGAATCTCCTGCGTGAAATCGACTGAATTCCGCCACCAAACCCATGTGTTTTTAGCAATTCCTCTCCATCTCTCTATCTGATCGGGTAAGATACAGACGAATCAGACCCAATTAAATTACCAGTAAGCTAAAGACTTCAATTCTATCGTCTCCCCTTGGCAACATTCATGAATGCTACACGTTGTTGACTTGTAGTTCGGCTACATATCATCCATTCGTATCAGCATCAACCCTTACTTATCCTGGATGGTTCAACTTAGTTAGTTGATTTTGCTGTTCCCGGAACTCCGCCGTCCCAGTGCTCTATGAAACGCGAGGCACAACGCCTGACTGTTTCTGAGTGGGGAAGCTTTTCTCCACTCGCTTCCTATCAAAAGCAAGAGGCCTGCGTTTCTCAGCTCTTGCAACCTCCATCGAATCCGTTTGGACCTAGCAACTCGCACATAGAGCCAAGAGGAATCAGGCCAAGCGGCTCGACTTCCATCAACGACGAAGAAGGTGACTGCGATTCGACTGGCGCTGCTGCGGCTGCTGCAGATCGTTTGGTTCGGTCAATAAAAAGTCCGAAAGGCGCGGTACAGTGAAGAAACTCGAGCGGCAAATCTTATTTGGCAATTATTCCACCTCCATGGATTGGGCAGAGCGATGGCGGCGAACGGCCGCGGGCAAGTGAGCCCATGATGAGCTAGGCCCCTGCAGCAAATGCTAGTGGCGGCCAGACGCAGATTTGAACGTGGGCAGGGCTGGCAGCGCAGGCTAGCAACTGGAAGAAAATCCTAGGAACAAGCGTAAGAAGCGAGAGAGTCATAGGGAGAGCAATAGGTGCAGTCGTAGTTGAACCAGTTGTGGATAGAAAGCGGACGAATTAGCCGTTTTGACTCGTTTAAGGCTTCTCCAGACAGTACGGCTGCTAGCCTTGTGTCGACTAGGACAAGGACTACTATTTCTACTACGTTCGTTTAACCTCTCTGTACTTTTTCGAGTCTATAGCGAAATGCAGAACAGCTTTGAACGAGAGCTCCGTAGATGCCTGGCAGGCAAAGGCGAACAGGCCTGCAGGGGTTACGTCTGAGGGGGACTGGGTGATGGAATGAGACGACATGAAGAAACACGGCCCCCTTGTTGGGATGCGGAATGACACGAGCGTAGAAATCACAAGTCACAAATAGCGCTGCTGCAACGGCTCCTGAGATAGATCGAGATACAGCGAGCCGGAGCAAGGCAGAGAGAGACGGAACTTCCAGCAGTCACAGAGGCGCGATGGACAGGCGATTGAGGTTACACGGACGGTTGAGACTAGCAGAGGCGGTTGGGGCCAATTCAGACCCTCTACTTCCCCCTCTTAGCTTCCTTGCTTCGGCTCATGTCCCCTTTTTTCTGAGCGCCACGAACCGCCACTACCGCCATCCTTGTATTGCTTCCATGTCTTCTCGCTCAAGCCGGCTCTGAGCCGCTCGGCTTGGCTGTGCGCTCGAACGTTCTTTCCGCGATCCGCCATTGGAGCGCCTCACTTCCCGTGCTATTTTTCTTTTGCCTCTTTCTGGCAGGCACATTGGCTCTCTGCATCGGGGTGAGTTCACCTCTACTCCATATAAAGAATGTACTGCGACGAGAGCCACAAGGTTCTTCTTGGCGATTCGATGGAGGCTAGCTGCTGGCTGTCGTGTCGTTAGAGAGAGGCAGATAAGCAAGCTCATATAATTGCTTTCAGCAAGCTACACTTCTTTTTCCAGCTAGGAGGACCTTTTTTCGATGAAGACGATGAGGACTTGCCATCTACTTGCTGAAACCAACTGCCTACCGAACTGGCATTTGGGCTTCTGCTGCTGTTCTGCTTACATCGTCTGTGCGGTCGTTTCACTCGACTTTCTCCGCTGCCGCTGCTATTGCTGCTGCCCACGCTGAGAGCAAAAGCGGATGAGTTCCCGCTGAGATACTTGCTCCGAAAAGAGACGAAAAATAGGAAAAAAGCCATCCGAGAGGGATCGAGCAGACGGAATGAAAAGGAGCATCAAGAAAGAACGAGTCACACACATGAGTGCCTGCTATACACCCTATACTTCACTGTTACTACGAAGTAACTATTATGGCTGTAGAGGCAGTGGGACTTCCAGAATGGCCCATTATAGAACGATCCTTCTCTGCGAACGGTCTCACCAACGTATAAAGGAACACGTGACTTATAATGGCAGCTGATAGTGTTTAGACGCATTTAGCGCCAGTTTAACAATCTAGCGTTGTTAATTCGCGCGACTAGCCTAGCTAATTATTGACTTACATGATGATCAGTCAATATGATAATGTATATCTTTCCTGGTTTTCGTAATTTCGTTTTTTTTTTTCGAACAAATTTTATAGCTCTGGGTGCAGAGTCATGGAGTGTCGGTTTATTGGTACTGAAAAGTATTATTCAATCTAGTGATAGACATAATCATGTAATGATTTAGAAGTAAGCAGACGTCATCTGGAAAGATTTTAAACGAAAACAAACAAAAATAGTTTTTTTTTTCTGTGTCCAACGTCATAATGTTAGTATAACATAGCATAATGAGATAATCTGTTTACGGGGAGATAAGGAATCGCGCAGTCAAATTGACTCGTTTGATTCAATTGTTAAAACTTAGGTAGAAGCTAGAAACAGACTTCGGTTTGCCCTGCAAAGCACAGAGTATTTGTATTACCATTTTTCTTGTTTGTATACTAAACTATTTCTGTTATTCGCCCGCTTACTTTTGTAGATCTCTGAATATTTACATTCATTAACTTTTCTGCTCAGTAACTAATTAATTACTTCAAGATATTAGGTCCAGAACATTCACTAACATCATACGGATAGCAGGCCTTACACCAAGAATGTGGTGAACCTTTCAAAAGCTGAAGTGGGAATAAATATAGCTCTGTGCGGTTTTTCTGTTGGTGTCATCAGACCTGCCTCCTTTCTTTATGTGAATAAGGCCATCCTTGCCAGAAGCCTATTGCTTTTTCCTATCAGTTATTCGTTCTCCATCTGCTGCCCGCTCACCTGGCACTTCACTTCTTTTACCCGTTAAGCTACTGTCTCGCTCATTGGGTACAGTTTCGCGAGGATCTTCCTTGCGTCAATTGGGCGCTCACCCTTTCCGAGATAGGCAAGAAAGCCGGTAGTTACCGCCGCTTTCAAATAAGAGGGCTCGTTGGTCGAGGGTTAAGCAGTTGAGCAGAACAGTGGCACGCAGACGCGTCTGCCTACCTACAAAGCAGCACGAACAGCAGCAGCGGTGGAGTGATCTGGCCCTTTTTGGCAAGAGGACAGTTCAGTAACGGCGGCGAGAGCTGCAGCGGTCCGAACGTCTCCCGATCGTCTCGTCGTTTTTTCTGTTGATGCTGGCGGCCAAGGTGGTGTGTTGACGACTAAACGTGAGCCGACCGGAAGACGGTATCTTCTTTCATTTCTTCCCATTTCTTGTCCCGACGTATCTCCACCTACAGGCCGTATTTCGAACCCGAGTCACGGCTGCGCAGTTGGCCCTTGAGGATGACAAAGACCTCCTAATCGCTGGTGGCGTTAGGCCCATCGCCATGCAGAATGATGCTGGACGAAAGGGATGGAACAGCGTTAGCTAAAGGAAGAAAAACCCTAGTCACTGTTGGGAAGCGAGCGGCTTCCTGCCAGGGATATGGCGACTTCTGGGATCAGGAAGAGGTGAGTGAGAAGGGGTCTTTTTAGAAGGCGAAGAACTTAAGGGTTTAGTTGTGCTATCGGACGGTGTGAGATGGGAAGGGCTAGACGCCCATTGCAAGCGGAGCGATGGTAGCCGGATAGCCGGCAAGCCGTTTGGTCCTAGCCAGACTGGGAGCCCCAGCGAGTCAGGCAAATCACCGTCATCCCTTTCGTCCGTCTGTCCGCTTAACTACATCACAGCATACCATAGGATCCCTTATTTGAACTTCATTTTCTCGTTTGTTTCTCGGCGTTCCCTGTCCCCCAGAATTTTTTCATCCACTACGTTACCCTAGAAATAACAGGCTACGAAGTTGTGGGGCAGCGCGCAGCAGAACGGTTCTGTTAGACGGCCTTTCGGCCAGCAAGTTAGCCGGAATAATACAGCTAGGCGTTTCAAGCCGCGCTCCCATGCTTCCGTACTTCTACTGCTTTTTCTATCGGTTGCGGCAACCCCGATAGTCGCGAGCGTAGTGGTAGATGTAAGCGTAGTAGCGGCAGCCTGCCTTTGCCATCACTGTCATCGTCTATGGCGATAACCTCAGCTGCAAAAGCTCCACGATGGTCGAAGGGAAGCGAGACACACAAAGACGGGTGGCGAACGACAGACTGACCGACCGAGCGGTGCAAGTAGTGACGGCAACGTTTTTAAAAGTATAATGCGTCGTTTCGACGAATGAGCGCGACCGAACCGATGCAGGGGAGGAACGAACGAAAGGACGACAAGGGCCACGGCGATGGGAAGGACAAGTTGCGACTGTACTTCTACTAAAGTCGATGACGATGGTAGTAGCAGGCAACGCTCCGTCGATTGAGTCCCTGCACGACGTAAGCGGCAGCCAGTTTGCGCAGAACTGCACAGGAGGCTACGAGAGTGAAGGCTGCCTACCAACTTTTCGTTGCTAAACGCCAACCGAGAACGAAGCTCAATGGTGAGCAAGGAAAAACGGCAGGGGGGCAAAGAGGGCTTTCGGATCGTCCTTTCTCAAACAGGATAGCCGACAAGCCTAACCAGCCAGTCAGCCAGCTCGGCACGATTCAACTCCTCTCCTGTTTCTATCTTTTTCACTGCGGACTTGAAGCTCGGGCTAGGCTTTTCGCACATCTTCCTTGGCTACATTCTGCTGATCTGCGCTTTGCAATCTCGCTCCTCGTTGGGTCGGTGAATGGAACGATTTGGCTGATGAACTCATCGGACGACGAAGCAAAGATGCAGAGTTGGAAAGGCGCATAGGGAGCAAGCTGTGAGCCAACGGAAGGAGAATCAGATAGACGTGTATGCAAAAGACGAGAAAAGACGCTATTTCGTACCCCACTGTGTAGAGCACAATAGTGAAAGCCGGTTCAAACAAGAAAAGCATCGGCGAAAGACGAGTAGCATAGAATGGCGGAAGATAACGTTGCATGCTGTCCATTTTCCTTCTTGTCGACTTCCTCATTCGGCCGCTCGACGTATCTGTCGAGACTAAATTTAGTCATCATCTTCTGTTCTCCCTGCTCTCCTTCAAAGATCTTTTTTCGTTCACGTTTTGTTCAAATAAAAGAACGTTGTTCGTTGAACACCAAAGGTAAGTAGAAGCCGCTGCTATTGTTACGACTATAGATGGGAGGTAAAATGCTAGTGGAGATCGGGTGAAGCAGGTTAGATGTGGAGCAACGTTGCGCAGTTAAGGAACATGAACGCTTGAACAAGTCGCTTTCTTGCTCGTTGGACGCTGCCAAATCGCTGGCACAGAAGAACATCCTTAAGGACAAGATGGCAGGACGTGTGGGGACAGAGCGCCACTGGGCGTCATCCTTCAATCCACGATGGCAGACGTCTGAGGCTGATGAGACTTTAATAACCTCTGAGCTCTTTTACACTCGCGAACCCCACAGCCAGCCAGCCAAGCTAAGTACCGGGTTTGTTGGCGATCCCACTATTCGGCTGTCTTTGCAACTTCGTACCTTTGACGCACGCACATCAGCTTAGTTCGGTGCGTCCACCGCCGACTGGGCCTTCTTTCTGGTACGCTTCAGGCAAGCTATAACACTTTGCAGACGTGTATTATTGAACGCCAGTGAGAGGCCGCCTTATCGTGTACCGGCGTGAAATGTGTTTACTGCTTCTTCAATGTACCTGCCATACGAAACACCTGAAGCGATGTCGTCCGCCGATTAAGTTTGTATGTATCGTCGTAGAAACGTCGCGAGCTTCCATTCAGGCTTGTGTTAGGACTAGCTTGAGTGGGCTCGAATGCTTTGCTGTTACTGTAATAGCCGCTTGCCATCAATGCCAACAGCCGTCAGCTAAATCGTCAGTGGCGGCAGCAGCAACAGCTCTTAATGTGACTGCTCTCAGAATCTAGGAGAGCTGTTATTTCTTGGAGCCCACCGAACGGGATCATTCTAGCGATGGTCCATTTTCCGAGTCCCAAACTCCAAGTCCCGGGGACCCAAACTCAGTTAGGAGCATCGAGAGAAATTGGGAAAGCATAGCTATATAGGCACTGGCAGTCAGCTGACGTCGTCACTTCTCATTCGTCAGTTGTATGATGCCGATATGCTATTTTCTATGAGTCGGCTCATATATCGGATCTTTTCCTGCGAGAATCGTAGTCGATATAATACAGGAGCCCATGCTGTAAGTCAGCATACTGCTATTGATACCGCAACCGTCTGGTATGCCTTTTTCGCTAGGAGAAACTTCTTTCTCTGCACCAATTGGTCCATTGTATTACGGCTGCTGCTGTTTCCCGCTTGTTTTTCTACACGCCTGGGCTGGACGCAACCCGATGGCTTGGGGGCCAACCGAGCAGACGGTCGGAGTATGGCCATTGGAGCATCGAGGCTTCGATACAGTCTGGGGCTAGCAACAGCTAAGGAGTAGGGAACCAGTAGTGAATAAAGCGGTGACGAAGTCGCCATTAGACAGAAACCTCTATTCGTACGACCGTTCTGTGGATGGCAGTGGGTTGTTATTATTATCAACTTGTTGTTGGTCGCTTTTTGCTTGTGCAACCGCCGCAACAGCAGCAGCAATGCCCGTTTGCCCGGGCTCTTTCCTCCATATGCTCTCTTCTTCCCATCCCAGTCCAAGCCAATCATAGAAGCTAGACGGCCTCTTCTCTCGTCGTCTTTTTGGGCTTCTTGTTTTCATCCAAATCACCCCTCACGCCGAATCGCCGAGTCTGCCTGCCAAAACCGCCCAGCTTACGTGAAACTCCAAGCCCAAGTCTTCGCCCCGGAGTCGCCACCATTTTCACCATCTCGGGGGATCTTCAATTGGCGGGCATAGCAGTGCCTGGCGCCTTAGTCCCGTCAGCGCCATCGCCTGTCGCTTCTTGTTGCCCCGTTCGGTTGGTTCCTTTCTGTTGCCGCTGGCCTCATATAGCCTCTCCACGGACGCTCGTTTCCACTCGCCTGTCCCCATCCATACTTTCCTTTATTCTTCCCCAGTTGGACAGAAAAAGGCAAAAAGCCACGCGAATGTTGGCTGGCCAAATGGCTTGCCTAGCTTAGTGATTGTACATCTAGGGACGAGAGATGCTAGATTCAAGCTGCTGTAGTCCTTCGGGGAGAGGTTCTGCAGGGTTGACGTCAGGGTAGAAAATGGTGGTTAGGAAAAAGACTAAACGGCTATAAGGCAGCGGATAGAAAAGGATGTCGACCGGTTAGCCGCTTGCTTGGGTCGAGGGGTGCCGAAAGGGGTAGTAGCAACAGTAACAGGGGACAAGCTCTGGCGTCACTTTGCCATCCTACCCAGGCGAGCAATGAACGACGATAGAGAGATGGAAGAAACAGCGTGCAAGGCAGGCGATGCCGACTTTATCAATATTCGTCTCACACGAAAGCCTCTACTCGCGCTCAACACAATCAGTCAGTAAATCGCAGTCACATTTGCTCACTGCCTTGCTTTCTGTTCGCTCTGAAACGTTCTCCAATGCAGCGACAGCAGCAAGCATACCAAACAGGGTATAGAAAGATCGTATCGAAGAGTGGGAAGCTTGACCCAAGCTAGCTGGTACGTCGGCTCCATTTCCGTACGGGCTTTGGCTGAAGCACAATGGGCGCGCCATGCAGCCGTAGTTCCATTCCTGCATGTGTAGACTCATTTCTGCAAGAAAGCTCCTAGTGGCACTCAACTTAGTCAGTCAGTAAGTCGTACTCACATTTGCTTGCCACCCTGCTTGCTGTCCACTTTGAAACATTTTCTTATATGGTAACAGCAGCGGGCATACCATACAGGGTATAGAAAAATATCATAAAAGGAGGCGAACTTTGGGAGGAAAGCTTGACCGACCCTAGCTGGTACGTCAGCCTTACTTCAGTAAGTGCTTTGGCCGGAGGACAATGAAGGCAGCTCATAATGGGCGCACCGTGCATATGCAGCCTTATTCCTATAAGCATGCGGCACAATTGCTTGTTACCGGACGCTCTGAATTTCTACGAATACCCAAGCACTAACTGATTGAAGTCCTCTCTCATTGCTAGAAAGCCTTCAACGAGTCCGATTCAATATAAAGTGAACGCAGGGAAAATTCCGTCTGACAGCTCGTCTATTTGTAAGCTGCGCAAGATGCGAACGACTCTAGAAACGAGAACACGATCAGGACAGACAAAACGGTGGGGGATATGAATCTAAGTGAGACGGCTAGCTGAAGAGTGAGTCGTATCTTTAATGGCATATTTGGGCCATGGCACGTTATCGACCTAAGCGAACGCCGGCAACAACAAAGGTTCTCTGCAACATAGACACATGTGGCGTCTAGCATCGGACACCCTCATCTAGAGCAACTAAGCATCATTTTCAGCGTCTCATAAGCAAGCTTCTTATACCACAGGCTTTGAAGCGACTGGCCGACGGCCATATCAAGTAATGCGGAGGATTTGGGCGCGCCTTAGCCTTGATGTTCGACGAGATGCTGGGCCAAAGGACTGTACCCAGAGCTATGTAATGGACTAACGAGCTTCCTTGCCTAGCAGCAGACGGGCGGCGAGAGAACCCGTTATACAACATGGCTGTCCCGTGACAGGGCCCCAAAGAAAAGGAGGACTCACTAGAGCGGTCTTCATCAATTCTCAAACGGAACTATCCGCCCTCTTCGTCAACGCCCACCACGGATGGCGGAAAACCCTAGCACTCATTTTCAGTTAGCGGACGAGCAGCCAGTTTCACCGGCGGGTAAGCAGTTCTTCCATCCCGAATTGGATATGGTTTGGCTTTAGTTCAGGTCCCGATTCGAACAGAACAGAGAGGCGACTGGTAGAATAGGCTGTCGTCCCGCTCAGGCGACATACTGCTTGGCTGTGCTGGCAATGATTGACGCCTCCCTATTGGTAGTATAATGTCCAAGCACAAACGGGCCGAACGGCCGTTTGAGTTTGGAAGTCAAGTCAGGATCAAAGGCTAAAAGAGTCTAGCCCAGTCCAAGCAGCTGCGCCGCACGTCGTCTTTGCCACTACTGCAGCTGCCGCTACTACGGTCGTGGTTCATGACACATCTACGAGAATAGCATTCATTGTCCCTTTTGCCCCATATAGTCAAGGTCATCTTCATTGAAGATATGAAAAGACGAAGGATATTAACGTAAATGGGCTTTGTGTTTCTGTTCCGTTCCGTGAACAAGCATTTTCACTCTGGATATATATTTGTTCCATAATCAGTAGCTCCCTGCATACATGTCCCAGTATATAGTACGGTTTTTGATGCTGGCTACAAGGGGTATATATTTAATAAGATGCCTAATAATATAGATCTATTGAATAATTAAAAGTAACTGAGGTTCATTTTCAAAGATGTGCACGTGCCCGTACCAGTCGGCGCGCATTTATTAAATTACATTAACTCTAGAATAACCTCAGCCACAATATAGACTTCTGATAGTAATAATAGTAGACAAAAGTATGAGACACTTGAGGTAGTAGCCTTTTCCCATAGATAGGCCTTACGCATAGACCGCTCTCTCTGCTCTTAACAGCCAATGCAAAGTCCACATTTCCGGCAAGAAAACGAACGGGCTTCCCTCGCTCAAAAGCAAGGAATACACGGGTTACCATAGGTTACGTTTATCGAAGACGTACAACATCGACTCAGGTCTCTCTAATGCTTCCATATCAATTCGACGGCCTTGACTCAACGTTAGCATTGCATTCAATAAAACTTGAATCAATAAAACAAGGATTTTCACAGAGGCAATCATAGAAAGCGGCCCGTTTGTTTTAAACATAAGTGCGTGTGACCGCCAGAAAATTTCTCGTGAATTTATCTGTGATGGCCAACTTTTTTGAAGGAACGATGCACTATTGAATATATTTTGTAATCAATACGTTCTACTAAATATTAGGAATCCGTGCAGCTACCATAAAATTTCCTATTGTAGGACTTGATTGTGGGACATGGCAGTAACTGTAGGTAATGCCATATCGATGTTTTAAGGTAAACAAATTGTTGGCAAAATTGTACAGATCTGTATACGCCAACTAATTATGAACAAAGATATTGCTGGCTTTAGCGTTCGTTGCTCTTCTCGTTGGCCTTGAATTGTCTGCTTTGCTTCCCCATTGAATTAAGGCTAACTCAAACCGACACTGAGTAGATGTGACGGTGGGCCACTTTCTATCAGGGAAAAAACCCAAATTTTAGTCGCAGTTTTCGTTCCGGACAGTGATTCTTGCGGCAATTTTTAGTTCTTTAAGCCCGATGTATGTGCGTGAGTATGTCTTCTACCAAACGCAACGTGTCTTGCCAGATTCAGCTAATAATAAGGCAGTGGTCGCAACCACTAATGTGTTCCTTTCCTATCGCCGTCGAGAGAAGCGCCTTTTGGCTAAAAGATGTTATCTTCTGTCATAAGTAAAGGAAACGCGGGTCTTACTTGAGAAAGCAGTGGTGTTTTTGCACAGTCTGCCAGCAGTCCAGAAACGCCAGCACAACCCCCTAGCCTGAGAACCTAAGTGGCGCCGATGCTATTTCTGCGTCCTAGACAATGTCACTAAGTTCAAAGACTTGTTACCGCTCCTGCCTCAGCTGAGGACTGCGGCTAAATACTGTAGGACCGCGGGAAAGCATTGAGAACAGTTGAGCTGAATGTATGAAAGCAGTTTACGAGCTATGATGGGGTGTGGAATCTTTGTAGTGAGTTTCGTTAGGTACCCATAAGGCATCATGAGTGTCTCCGCTTCTCCTTTATCAGCATATTGACTGCGACGTCAGCGTGTCAAGCTCGAACAATTTTCCTAAAAAACGAAGTACACATATCCGCTATTACGCTTGTGGACATTTGCAGGTTTTAAAAAGCATAATATAAATTTATTATCTGGCGGTTAAGGATATTAACCGTTTCGACGCCAGAATCGGGACAAGTTGTTTTTCTTTTTTATATTTGAGAGTTATAGTACTAAATAAATTACGTGCCATTGATGATTTTTCACCGTTTTTCTGGTAGCATCATAGTGGTTCTATAGAGCTTCGATGGTTTCTGTCATATTCTAAGTGATTTTTACAACGCTCCGTTGGAACTGAATGAACATCAATTAACTATGTTCTACGAAAACTGAAACAGGTGATGATTATCTGGTAACGCAAAATACGGACTCTATGACGCAGTAAAGGTTCCCATTCAAGTTCTCTTCATTTTTTGCCAGCTAGCTCAACACGTATGTGATCTGGCGGAAGAACTCATAGCGGAAAACACGACGCCTTTTCTGTTCACTAATTCCCCAGTCGACTTTTTCAGTCATTCTCGTAATTTTATTAGTTCTTGTTGTTTTCTTTTTTTTAATGTACATCGTATTGCCACAGCATGTGATCAACCGCTCTCAAGATGGCTCCGTCGCGTCATGTTTTTGCAGCGTTCCGCAGATGGATCTACGACGAGTAAGTAATTTTACGTCAGCTCGTGTGGCACTCAAGCATCGAGCTTCCAACTTTTTTTTTCAAATGGTTTAGTTCCTTAGCGACATGATGATTGGTGACTCAGCTTTCATACTAATTTCAACAACTGATTCCATGATTAGTCGATCACTACGAGATACACTTTTTACATCGAAATTTCCAGGACGAAAACGAAACAACTGCATCTAAACTGCTTCTTCCGACAATGCCCTTGCACCATAAATAGTAGAGGTTTTTTATGGATAGTATTTACGTTTATACATTAATAAAAATCGAAACATAGCGAATTTTTACAGAAGCTTTACTCACCTCAAGGACGCTATATCTTCGGTTTGAACACAGGTATTTCAATGGCCGTAGTACATTTACTACCCCCAAATCTCTGCTCTGGGGCAACTTGTATGACCTAAGATATGTTACTTCGAAGTTATCCAATTAGAAAAAAAGGGTAATACTTTTTCAACAACTCAACGTATGATACTGGTTTTTTAAATTATATTATTTGAAATTATAACGTATTTGCATGGGTTTGGTCCCCAGCAAAACGCGTGGTATGTTCATCAATGATGAAAATCAAGCTAATGGGGTCATTATTAATGAATCTTAAACTTTTTTTTATTTAATCATAGGAGCAATAGTAGCTGACTGAAATATCTCACATTCAAAGCTATTGACGCTAACGGTACTCTTCATATGTTATATCATAGTTATTTAAAAACGTTTTCGATAAATACGAGTGCTCTGATTACAAACTGAAGATTCTCGTCTGCAAAGCCTTGAACAGTAACGTCCCCTCCTCCGCCTCCATACTTCTCCGAGTTTTAACTAGCTAGATTTAGGTTATTCGATTTTTGCGCTGTAGCCAAAATGCTACCTATATCTACAATAGGTAAATATGTGGAAGCGTCAAAAAGTTAAGTATTTCTATTTTAGGTAGCTCTGTCAGCCAACTGTTTACCAATATATATTATAGTATTGCTGGGTTATAATGGTTGAACACATCAGAACCTTTTCAATGTAGCACATATCCGTACGCAGTCAATCTCTGTTCATGCAGGCTACAAAAAGAACAGCTCTACTTTTTTTGTGTAGTCATGGTTGACCAGTCACTTTGGGTCTAAGAGAATCAAATAGCAGCTACTGTCGAAGACTCGGGCCAGCGTACAGGTACGGGTAAAAGGACGGAACCTGGCCGGACAAGCGAACGATACCGTACAGGAATGCTGCCCGCTTTACCGTCGATGGATATACAGCCTAAGGGAGACGCACAATACAGTTGTCGCAGGCTATCGGATGCTAGTCGCCTGCTTGTAGAGCAACAAAGACGTACCCACGAGAGATTGTGCGAGATAGGTCGTTCGCTCCGGCTCTCTCAACGATTCAGCCAGCACCGAATCTGTCCAATCCCCCTTTTTTTTTTCTACAGCAGCATGAGGTACATCGTCGCTGTCGCCTCTTAGAGCGACCGAACTGCTTGGGGCTGCTGCCCGTGCGCCCACTGCTGACCATCTACTTACTGCTTGCTGTCATGTGGACGAGCGATTCATCTTGTTTGGCAGACACGAGCGATCTACCCGGACTCACCCAAAATTGAGCCCCATTTCGCCCTTTTTCGATCCCGGACTTCCCGGATTTCGTTTACTTCACCCCGTTCGCCGACCAGTTGTGCTACCCTCCTTATCCCAGCTGGTGGCGACTGTAGCGGTGGTGCCGAACGGGACAGACAGCAGCACTGGCTACATGAGGAAACGGACGTCGAATGTGGGTTCATGTCACGGCACTCGGTCAGTTTGGGTAATCGGCAGGGATCCGCTTAGCCTAGCATGGGTAACTGAAGCAGAACCAGCATTCGAGAAGGAAGGAAAAGGAAATTTGCTCCCATTACCCTGCAATGATTGCTGCCTCGGTTAAAAAGAAGATGTGAAGCAGAGGAGAAAGCGAGAGGTTACAGAGGATATCGAAATCGTTGGGGAAAGAGGCTCGTTGGTCCTGCTCACTAAGGTAGGGCGCGGCTGGCCGTCTGCGGCCAGCTACGGCAGAACAAGGGGCCGTCTATCGAGCATGAAGGCAGAAAAAGAGCGTGTGCGAGAGAGCGGCCAAGACGTGCAGAGACAGAAGGAGAATAAGCGAGTCGAGAAGGAGATCGAGCGAGAGTTAAGGAGTTCGAGCGAAACAAAGTGAAAGAGAAATAGCAAGTGTATGTGTGCAACGCGGGAGATAGGGAAGTACACAGTATCATCCTCGCAATGTGAAATGGCAGGGTCGAACAGGACTGGGAACCCTGAGTGGCTTGGGTCCCAGGGTAAGGGCTATCTGAAGGGGTAAGGAGCTCTGCAGCTCTGCCGGCCTTACAGCTGCCGTGTAGTTCTCGGAGCAGTGAGAAAAAAGAACATAGACATTGAGACAGAGACGGAAAAGGACGCGAAACAGGAGCAGGACCAGCACGGACGGACGAGGATGTCTGGGAAGTGAAGCAAACGCTCGGTGGGTGGCAGATATGGTGAAAATTGATGACCGCTTGCCCGCCCACCGTCATCTTCACAATGGCACCACTGCATGAGAGAACGGCGGGTTGCAGACTAGCAGGAAAGCAGACCACAGGGCTAGAGCCATCGAAGAGATTAGCTATTCGGAGACCCTACACACAGCGAAAGCAGCCGGTTTGCGTGTGTCTGTGGCCAGAGGTAGAGCAGTCGGATCCTTTTGCGTGCCCCAAGACCTCCTTGGATTTCGTTTCAACCGCTATGAGGCCGGCTTTTCCCTCGCATAGTCCTCAGAAGATGATAGCAGCACTCACATTCTAAAATCCTGTGACACACCACGACCAGCATCACATGCTTCGTCTGCGCCTATATGACTCTCTACTGGACAAGACCACGAACCTCAGCGCCGCTTGTGCTCAACAACGGCTGCTTCGGACGCTGCTAACTCTAAAATAGAACCAACTATAGCCAAATCACGTCGGTCCTTCAGTTTTCCCCTCTCTCCAGAACGATCGCTTGCTGCGATTGTCGTCGATAGGGTTTCAGATTTCTTACGCCGTTCTCATCGTCATTCGTCGGTCAACCGCCCCTTACCATCTCTGATGATGCACTCAAAGGATTCGTTCGCCATTCGACTGACCTTTCTTTATGGTGGTCGCTATAAGCCAACAATAAGCATGAGCCTCGTCAGCCACAATGAAGGTGATGACAGCTGGGAAGGAATCCTTTGGCAATGCGACGTGCGGGGGTAGAAAGGAGGCAAGTGATGATCAGGTCATTGCCTACAACGTTTGGAAAACCTTCTGCAACCACCGCATATTTGGCCCGGTTCGACCATCCGCCTATTTCAACAATGGATAAAGTTTCATGTCAAAGTGGTGCCATTTCTTTCCATACTCCTAATCCTCACATAGGTTTGGGCGCTACTTTTTTGCCGTATCTTGTTTCTTTCTCAGTTGCGCCTTCCGTGTTCGATAGCTGCCGTACCAGCACAAACAGGTATCAACGCCATCGTATTTCCTGTACCATATAGCTTTCGGTTGTATCAGTTTCCTTTTTCTCAGTATACATAGCCTCTATCCTTTGTTGGAATCCGTGGATGACTCCAATGAATAAAAACAACTATCACCTAATAGATCTATACCATAGTCTATAGTCTCGTTTGAACGTAAATGATTTGTTTTATTTAGTTCTATGAAATACCCGCTGACTTGTAGAAATTATCCGGCAGCGGAAATGGATTTTTGTTGTTATACCATTTTTCAGCTTTCACTTTAGTCGGTTGGGATACCGATATTCTTACCGGTATTATTAGGACATTATCCGTTAATAACAAGAGTTAAAGAATAGTAGTGACAATATTTTCGAGGGCGGATTCATCATTTGGGTGGTATAACGACCACCGAGTTCTTCTGTCCAAGGTTTTCTTCCTGGCCGAGTGACATGTCGCTGTATGCCTTAAAGGTGCACCGGAAATACAGCTGGAACAGCAAGCTGAGGGCTTTGGACCAACAGGACAACATCTGATCTGGTCAACGTCAAACAAAGGCCGCATTATAGACTGCCTCAACTGAAGTGAGTGCTCTCTTTTCTGACTTCCACGCGTGATATCGGTATGGCACAAGTGACAAGTAGAACCGACAATGCGCAACACCGTAACGCCGTGCAGCCGGCAAACAGCTTGAAAGGAGGCCTGGGGAAAAGATGTCATCAGATAAACGAGATTCCGGTAAGGAGTCAAGGAGGCAATCTAAGATGTGTGGCAGTGGCGTGGCTGTACGTGGCGTACAGTAAAGGGTGAAGCCGATGTAATACACACACAGGCACTTCTGCAGCAGCAAAAGCAGCAGAACAACGGCGGAAGCTAGCAGCCATTCAGGCCGGTAGTACTGCCTGGCCCCATGTGTCCAGGCAGGGAAGCAGTCTGCTTGGTTGGGTGTGTCATTGTTGTTACAAGTTAAACATAAATCGATGTGTGTGTATGCGTGCGTGGCGGGCGTAAGGTCGTTGACGAGAAAGAGCAGATACAGCTTGAGCAGAGTTCTTTTGGCTTGCACTTGCCTCTGTCCTGCACTAGGGGCGACCCATAGAATACTCGTAGCTTGTAGGACCACAACTAGAAGGCAGCCAGTAGTTCTGCAAGCCCGACACAAAAGCATCAGCTATACTGCCATTCACTTTCGTTGCTACCACTATATTCTACGTATAGTACAAGACGCTATGGATACGTTGGCTCGACGGAACGACAGTTGGATTGCACTGACTATCGAGAATCTACGACCGACGATCGACGTTCGAACGTTCAGCTTTGTGCGGATCCACTGCCGAAGACCAACAGGATACCAGCAACATAACACACATGTTAACAAAGAGATAGAGAGAGGTTCACTCTGTACGATACAGACTGTTGCGTCAAATTAAACAAAGAAAGCCTAAGCAAGGTCAAAGAAGTGTAGATCAATGACGCCGGCCTAAACTTCGTACGCGATGGTTCAGTTCAGAGCAAAACGAACTCAACTTTGTTTTGATCTGCTTCCGTACTATTTAGGTTCCTGCTGGCTTACCGCTTGACAGTCGACAGCTCTAGCCGCAGCTCGTGCTGGAGGTAGTTTAAGGTCATCTCAGCACGCAAATACGTATGTACCGATCGATAGAGACGAATGTTTCGAACCAAACACGGATGCACGAAAGTCTTGTTGACAACCCTATTGAAAATCGGTTGCTGCCGGTATGGTGCATATCCTAATCTTTTGCGTAAAAGTCTACAATGTGACGATTTCTAATATGGCATACCCCTAGCTAGGCCGTACCTAAAGCTATTGTAAGGGTAGCGTAAATAGGTAACTTAAGATCTCTCACGGTCGTCACTACCGCGTTAGCTTTCGGCATTCGGCAAAAGAACGAACTCAGTCACTTACTCTCGTCATCAACGATGCCGAAGTGCCCGGTGCCGTCGCTAAAATTACGTTACCGGCAAGGGGGTAAATGTTCCGTACAAAATACACAGAGGAACAAGCGAGCGAGCATTCTTCTGCCCGATAGCAGCCTCGCTTGCCTCAGCTGAACAACGAAACAGCGGCAACTGGGGTTCTATCGCTAGGCACCGCCAGCTACCAGGATTGGATAGCGACGATTGCGGGCGACGAGATCACAGAGAGGAGAAGCCGTAAGAAGAGGAAGGAGCTTCTTGCAACGTCTGTGCGTTTGTACGCACTAAACCTACGTTACGTTTCCGTTTCGTCGTTCCCTTCGTCTGTTGAGGGAAGAATAACTCGCGACGTCGAGGAGCGTCTGTGGGCATATAAGAAGTTTTGCCAGAGAAGTTTAGCGAGCCTGGGAGATTTTGGGGGTGGATCAGCAGCCAGGACGTTCTCCTAGGATGATGTCTTTCTGTGCGAGTCTGTAGGTTTGTCCGTATGTTGTGCAATTGGATACGCAGCGGCGTCACTTCTAGTGCTACAGGCGCGAAGTGTTCACAGTGTGTGTACGATATTGAACACGTGAGCGCTGCTGCTTCGGCAGAGTAAAGAATACGAGCAAGCAAGCGCAAGCAATATAGCGAGAGGAGGAAAAATAGCGAGAGAAGGAGAGAAAAATACTGTATTAGTGAGAAGATACCAAGCAGCCGAATGAGTAGAGAAAGAAGGCAAAGAAAGTCTTAGGTTGTCGTTACTGCCTCGCTTACGAATTCTCTTCTTTCTTCGTGCTAGACTAGCGCTCCCCTAAAAATGATACCCATTCAAGTTGGAGGGCAAATTTTGCCTGGCAGGTACTTTCAACTTCCTAACTCAAGAACCCCTATCTCGTGAGGCGTTGATTCCCTACCCAAACAAATCATTGGTACCAACACCTCCCAACCCCGTTTGATTTCGACTTGTGCCACGCCCAATACACATTGCACCATTCGTCACAGCAGTGCGACACACCGAGCTCTGACTAGAGGAAAGAGAGGTTTTCGAAATGAGTGCTTCCTTGAAGTCATGTCAGCAGTGTCTTATAGGAAGACGTTGTTTCCCATCGCAGCTTCGGCTGGATGGCCTCTTTACAGATAGGTCGTAGAGATCCATTCTACTATATTATATGTACGATATTATATGTAAATATATTATATGTGTAGATATGAGAAGAAAGACTTTAGTTCGTTTTCACAATTTAGGAAAAAAAAGCTTGACTGCGGTTATCTTTACTGTGCTCGAGTTTCTAGTTTTTATAGTCGGTCTCCTCTGTGAAAACTCTGTCAAAAACGCACCGTGGATTGGCAGTGTTGACAGCGGAACCGAATCAGTGCAGTGGTATACCCAGCGAACATACTGTTTGGAAAAGGACGAAACTCCGGCTAGGTGCCACAAGCAAGAAAACTGGCGAGTTTTCTCGTAAAAAGGAATGGGAATAAAGGAAGCAACGGTCCATCTAGAGTTCCCCTGGTGAACGTCTAGCAAGGGCCTCGGTCGTACCATCAGCCGTAGCATTAACAACAACAACAGCAAGAACATGGTAAGTCGCCACCCATCTGACGACAAGCCGTTTCGAAAGGGGGCGCAGCAGTGGCGCTGTTTGTGGCTAACGCTTCCCGGGTAGCACAGCCGGGGAACGAGAATAGGCCGTAGAAAGTTCATGGATAGGAGTTTCCTTCCTGTTCGTCCTCTTTTCCTACTAACCGGCTGCCAGCTATTCCCTCTTCGCTGTCAGTATAGGCCTTGTCGACTGCTGCTGCTAACCGACCAGACCAGTACCAGCGGGCCATGAGCACCTATCGTGGTCCTAGGCAGTCGCTTCGTTTCTCATCCGTCCTCTGCCCTTGTCCATAGTGAAGGTCTTCTTAGTGACGTACTGGCGCTAGCGCCTACCGCTGTGCTGGTGCTACTGTGGTGCTATCATGTGGTCCTATTACCTGTGGCATAGTGAACAGGCTGACCCTGGCCTAACATTCAGGCCGCGTCGTGAAGGCGATTGGTGGCCACCAAACTACGGCCGCCTCTAGTCGCATCTTCCCTGTAGTTCGCAAGCTGGCCAGACAACGTCGGAGGACATGCGGCGGACGATGCTTTGCGCGGACGTCCCCACTGCTGACATTCTTATTCTCATCTTTCCCCTAGCACATTCTTCATACGTTAAGCGCGCGTAGGCCGGTGCCAAGCGTGAAATATGAGAACGGCTATAGAACAGGCAACTGACGGCCCAAACCAAGAAACGCTAACAAAACTGCAACTAACGCCTCTCATTCTGACCACCGTCAACGTCTGGCTTCTGACGTCAGGCACTAACAGTCAGTGTCGCCTGAGTTGGGCCGCAACGAATGTCGGCAAGAGCAATAACTACGAAAAAGAAGCAACAAATACTCTGCATATATATATATATATTTATTTATATTCATATATACATAGAGTAAAGCATAGGCTTTAGAGCGGCCCACAAATCAGTACCCATATTCTCAATCGATCCGGATGTAAACTTGGATATCGCCCGAACCAGGATCTCCACAAAAAATCCGAACCAATACAGGCTGGATGCCTGAAATAGATCGGACTCCGCCGAAGCAACAAAAACACCATAAGCATCAGCGAGAGCTTGGAAACCAACGTTCGTTGCTAAATCCACTAATTGCAATCTTTGCGAGCACAAACATATGCGAAAGTTTTAAGGGTAAACTTTTTGAACGCTCTCCTCTGGTGGAAAAAAATCTTCTATCGAAAGCTTCTTTAGGTAGGACTCAACGCAAGTCGAAAATCGTTTAAACGGGTACAGTGGACTTTGCCAGTCGAATTTTACCTGGAAATGAAATTTCAAGTTTTCAACAGCCTTAAGAACTCTCCCAAATTTCGTTACAACTCCGCAGTGAAGCTTTGCTTAGAAATTCAATACGGTATGAAGCTCTATTCCAAAAAAACTATGCTTATCTGACGTCTGTATGAAGTTCGCACTGTGTCGCCGACTATCCCGTTTTGCTGAAGTAGGATTCAATCTGCCCCGCAGTAGACACCGGTTAAAGTAAACCGATCAGCGCGCTCTACCAGCTAAAGCTTCTCTAATGGTGCAATCGAGATTAATCAATCTGCACTAATACGGTATTGTTGAAGCCCTTCGTGGTGTTTTTCGAGCCTGAACCTCAGATAACGATGGTAAAACGTGAATGGAAACATTTCTATCAATAGCATTGCACCTTTTGTCGATAGCATTTTATTCTGAGCTGTATATTAGATATAAATTAGGAAAAATAAATGATCCATGAAAGCGAGAATTTTAGTCTAGTCGCAGTCAATCTTACAAATACTTAGGGGCTCCAAGACGTTTTGATGTGTACTGGATGTCTATTATTGCTAGGGACTGAAATAGCATTTTCAAAAGGTGGATCTACCTTGCTTCTAAAAGAAATGACAGAAAAGTTATAGCGGCCAAGCTAATTCTGGTGGCGTTGATTGCGGAATAGTGTCGTTTACAGAAGCCGCACCTGAGATAAACTTACCTTTTTGTAACTACAGCCAGCTGTCTGTAACCGATGTCGCGTGCTATTAGCTACTCTTTTCATATTATGTGAACGTTATGGCTTCAGCGCTATGTGGGAACCCGTAGGGTTCGCAGTCGCTCCGAGATAAGTTTAGGTAAGCGTTATGTCCCTGCTGACGATGCAACGACTAATTCCCCAACTCAAGTGGAGTAAAAAGATGGCGCAACGGAGTAAAGTATGACGTTACAGATATAGGTTTACCGCCTATCTAGGTACGTATGATATCTATGCATTGTGCATACAAACTCTCGAAGGTTTTTTACTGAGCCCCAGTAATAGCGCCCCAACGGCCTTGACACTATTGACTAAAAGTAAACGCGAAGAAATGTACTTCTCTATGTAGGACTATGTTGACACCAAGTTAGTCAACTTCTTTTAGAATTCTGTAGGCTTAAAGGAAACCTTTTAATTTTTGGCATTTCCACATTATACAAGTATCAAATGTAGTTTGTAAACTTAAGTATCATAAGGCATACTGCAAAGGACAGCACGACTGACTGTGACTGTGACTGTCAATTTGCGTAATGAGAATTATCACTGGAAAAAGGCGCGGGGGCGGGTAACTTGACCTCTTGCCATTCTGGTAGATTGACTTTAAAACTAGGTAGTTCCTAAAATATTCTAGGATGATAAGTTGGAAAATAAAAGTTAAGCGTTAAAGTAGAAATATATGTAAAGTGTTCCAATTGATGTTGAGTGTGCAGGAATTAAATTTACAAAAGAGCTACTATTTTATTGCACGGGATATATAACTGATTAAGTCCATTATTTTACCTCACCTCAGGATCTTAGAAAGCAGAAGGACAGCGCCGCTCGAAATAATCTATCTGGTTTATATATTGCCAATTTCATAATAATAACTCTAGTAATGCGTGACATCCCAACTAATTGATATCTGCGAAAGATGCGTCTCACAGGCTTTACTGCTGTTACGCCTATGATGAAGTCACAATGTTTCTTTACACAATGATAAACAACAACAACAATTCACGACCACTACATATTTATATGCTGGTGTTGGACAACAAAAGTTGCTCTTGTGTCTGGAAAACAACAAACAATTTATCTGTTTTTAAAGAAGCTAATGAAAACATTTACCTATTTTGTATTGCCATAACGTTCTCGTGATAAAGCCTAAATAAATAAACGAATCAAGAAGCTTTCCATCAGAACAGGAATCAAATGGCGCCAACGCCAAACACGCATATTATTGTTATTATTAGTTCCATTGCTTACCGCGATCACGGATGAATACATATGTAGATGTCGTATATGTTGAAGTCACGTATGGCAGAACGAAGGTAGTTTATGCTGCTACACGTGTGTACCCATTATAAAGGTGCGAGTAGTAGAAAGGCTTGAAAATGGCTATCATAATAGGACTAAAAAAAAGTACTATCTAGATTAGATTATATTAATTCACTGTATCTCGAATCTCGTCTGTCTTCGCGTCATCTTATACGTATATGATACGCGTGCATCGTGTTCCCTCTGATCATTTTTCATTAGTTTGCACCCCGTCCTTTCCGCGTGCGTCCAAGTCATCCATTGTTCGTTTTGTCTCCTTCCCGCCCTCTGAGTTGCGTTCCGAAGACAACGCTTTCATCTTCACTTTCGGGCGGAAGGCTGTGTCACTGAATTGCCGGCTGATTGCTGAACATCCAATGATTTCACCCGCTCTCCATGCGCCCGTCTTACTCGCTGCTTGTAGACGATAACCTAGACGATGGAAGATGGGAGGAAAGCTTAGTGTGACTGGGGTCCGAGTACGAGCGCAAATGAGGAAAATTGCTAAGGGCAGGGAAACGTTGTCGTGGGGATGATGGGGGTGAAGAAGGACAAGTCGCATACAGGCCATCATCAGTCGAGACGACAACCGAGATCGGCTTGAGCTCCAAGCTAGGCAAGCGTTCTTTTTCCCGAGCCGCAGTGACAACAGCAGCAAAAGCCCGATGTTATGTGCTGTAATCCTTCGCGCATTTTTGTCGTAGAACGAGGCCTGATAGAGCGCGCGGGCGCGACCGATCGGCTAAGGCAAAAGGTCCCACTAAAAGTCTTAGCTTGGGCAACATAAGGTCGACCCCTAGCGCCTAGACGCCTCGTAATAAGGACATACAGAACGAGGCGTATGACTACACGGTGCGTCGACACATGGTATATTTATGATGATCCCATAGGGATTTTGCGGGCGTCAGACAGAGGCAGCGGTACGCACCAGGAGCTCGCGCAGCGTCTGGAGAAGTATGAGTGGTGTACGTTGCTTGATCCGATACAGTGGGTGAAGAACAGGAGAAGATACCGTATGGAAGAAAGACATGGGCGTTATTTCTTGCGGACGCGCGACTGAGTACGCGAATATCCCTGTCGATACAGGCGCGTCCCCATCACGCAACACTAATATATGCAAGTTACTTTTGGACCAACCAAATTGCCCTTTCTCTATAGCAAGCCAGGGCACACATCCGCGCCTTTAGCAACATTTCGTCGGCTTTGACCCCAACACAACTTCAGCACAGATCGTCGTAGTAACAACAAGAAAAGGGCAAAATCAGCCAGCAGCCCAAGTTAACCTAGACGGAAATGAGAGCAACAAACGCCGGGACGTGCAGAAGTGGCAGCAGCAATAATAGAGGGGGTCGTAGACTGTCACTGGATGCGCTTAAATGCAGGGGGATATGATGGGAACTCTACTAGTTCGGTAGAATGGATCAACCCGGTGAGAAGCGAGCAGAGAAAAATCCAAATTCAGATCCAACTACGTATCTGAGAGCTGATCGACTCATAAATCGACCGAATCAGCTTTGTGAGCGCTGCGTTAGCACAAAAAACTTGCAAAGTCTGACTGCTGGCAGCGATGCATATGATCATGCGAGGTGGCGTTCTTGCTGTCGATTGCAGTAGAACTAGGTTGGTAGTACTGAAGCATTATCTTTTCTTTTCAATAGGAATAATGCCACGGTGTTAACTGACTGTATCCAAGACAAGGCCATAACCCGAAGCTAGAAAAACCTAAGCAAACCGTTGATATGTTAGTTATAAGCAGTGTGAGTCGGTATATGTGTGCGTGTATTTAGGTAATGTTCAGCAGGACAGCGGCTTTCTGTCGGGTAAAATAGGAAGGATATACTGCTACTCGAAAGCCCGTTTCCTTCACCCGTAGATATACATTGGCTGCTTATCGATCTGGGCTGATCCACCAACAGCATGGGATGCGGCTGCAGTAGCCGCATGTATCTTCCCGTTAGCTGAAATGATATGTCTCAGCTTTTGGTCATCCTCAATGTATCTTACCTCAGCCATCTTCAGCCACCACCTCAACTTCTTATTCTTACTGTATGGCTTTGATCAGACCGTAAGCACCATATAACCTAACCCATGCTGAATATATCAGTCTCGGCTAGTGCAGATTGCTCGCCGCAATCGCCTTCTGATTAAACCCCTACTCACGAAGACTATCTGCATTCGCTAGCTGGACAAGCAGTAGCCGCAATAGTTCTATAGCGGTAGTCAATGAGTTCGTACTTTGCCTGTATTGTCTTTAGCGTCTGTTGGTATTAGCTGTCCCGAACGGTTGACATTTCTGATCCCTCAGCCTGTTCGTCGAATGATTGTCGAATCGAATGTCTAACCATTTTCTAGAAAAGGTGCCTTATACTGCTCTCGCTTTTTTCCTCGTTATAGGCTCACGTTTTTCGGTTCGGCAGAGGCCCCTGAACATCGACAGCTGATAAGCAACCGAATGGCGTGCAGCCTACTGCCGTTCTTTTCACTTGTATTTTTATAGTCGTCGCGCTTGGTCGCCGTTTCGACCCTGGTTAGCTATCTGGCCTCGAAATAGACCAAAGTAACAAAGCCCCATTTCCCTCAAACCCGCTCCCATTCTTTCCTGAGGAGGGAACGTTCTTTGCCCAGCGACTTTATGCTGTTTGGTTACACTGCTGAGATGGCCAGAGTGCTGGCTCCGGTTTCGTCCGTTAGACCAAGCGAGGAAGCCATGAAGCCGACGAGGACGACCACTATCTAATTGCGGTTTGCTGATCACGTCTGAATGTGTATGTATGTTGATGTCCCCATATCTCTGTTAGTTTTGATGCGCGTATACAATTGAATCGTACAAGGTGGCATGGCGATTCCATTCGCGTGTTCTATTCGCCTTTTTCCTTTTCTTCCTCATTATTTTGTGTTCCTTCGTATTAATGGCACTGCTACTAACGGCTGCGTTATACAAGGAGGGAAAGCGCACATTGGCCCTGGAGCCGTATATAGATAAACAGAGAAAATGAGCGCCGACTAAGGAACGGTGAGTACATTAACAGCTGAAATAACAGTAGCACTAGAATATTTAGCAATTTTCGCGCGTTTAGTTATTGTAGCATTAAGTAGGGAATGAGTAGCGATATTAAAGAAGGTGGGCGGCTGGGGACCAAGTCGAGACTTCGGCAGGCCTTAGTTGCCGATCTAAACGGGCGAGCAAACTGCAGTTGGGTGAGAGACCGAGCAGGCGAGACGAGGCGCAGGGAATAGAAATAGGGTCAAGAGCGTAGCAGGAGCAACAGCAGCAGCTGTAGGGTAAATGGCATGAAAGCAATAACTCGACAACGGGATGGAACACGACGGAAAACAAGGCAGCTAGCAGTGGCAGTCGTAGTAGCAGCGGTAGCAGTTATAGTAGCCTGTTAGGAAGCGTCACTCATGGGACTAGCGACCCAACCCGACCAGCGACCACGAGAAACTGCAGGCGATGGGCGACAGAGGCGAGGCGAGGCAAGGCGATGCGTTTTGCTCAGAGGGAAGGGAGAAACGCTGGTCTACGGTCCCTTCCCGTAGACGAGTGGAGAGAGCAAGGAAATGGGAACATGCGAGCGGCGATAGGTGATAGAGCTACGTTGCCGCGGCTGAACCATTGGTGATGAGGGGCTGTTTCGTAAACGGCTTCTTCAGGAGACTGGCCGCAGTACGCAGAAGTTGAGGGGTAGAGGGGAACGGGTGCCAGTCGAGTTGGGTTTTGGCCCTCCTCGCGTACCGACGGCTGCGAGATCGGGCAGAGGAGCGAGCGAACCATTGACAATGTAGGGGTTTTGTTGAAGGCCAAACGAGGAGCACCAGTTAGCCTCAGCAGCTTTTAGCAAAAAAGAAGTAGGAGCGACGTCGAACTGCTCCTACTGCTGAGAGAAGTAAAAAAACGCTGCTTTTCTTCACCTACCCTATCCCTGCCCTCGTTTCTTTTGCTTCGAGTCCCATTATGTGGGATCTTCTAAATATCGACGACTCATTGATCGTCCGTGTCGATCGGCTCCGCCAAGCTGACTCACTAAAGCTTGCTGCTTTAGCCATTCTTCCCGTTGCCTGCTCGGCCGAAAGCGGCCTGCTAACGTTGGCTGGCAAAAGCGTACACCTACATATAGAAGCGGAGACGGAGTAGTTTGCCGATGGAGCCGCGGACGCTACAGCTACTTGCTTGCCTTGGCAACCGAATAAGCGGGCCAAACCGTACCCAAACGAATGCCAGGAAGATTTCGGAGCCACTGCGCCAGGAAACGAACGCGGAAAAGAGATGCAGGAAAACGAAGGTGAAGAGAAAGAAAGAGAAGCTTGTGAAAAAAAAGCTAAGAAACGATGGCTTGACGGTCGGTAAGGGAATGACGTGAAGTGTCGCTAGTAGGGAAAACTCCATTTCAAGCTAAAGAGCGCCTCGAGAAAACCCCTCTCGCTCTGTAATTGACCGCGTACGCAAGCCGGCCTGAACATCATCAGCAGCAACGCCCGCGACTAGCACGGCACTAGGTTCCATTCCGTTGGTAACTCGGTTTTCCACGGAGAACAGTCTCTCCGGTAGCTCGACCAGCCACGGCAGCAGACGGCAACGAAACCCATGTTCGCTGGCTCGCCTCTCTTGCTTGGCCGGTAAGCAAAGAACTCTCGACGACGCAAAGGAAAATGAACGAGAAGAAACCTCGACGGCCGCAGCAGCAGCAATAGCGGTAGGCGCTGCTTTGCAGCAGAGAGCGCTTCACGAAGAGCAAGCGCTGGTTCAAGCCTCGCTTTCTCTGGCCGCGTCAAATCAAGTTCTGCCTTTGCACGTTCCGCCAGTTGAAACTGGGCAGTTTGCGGACTCCAGTCTGAATACTAAGTTTTGGATACTCTGGGCCGGACTAGCCTGGAGCAATTCTCGACTCACTCCGGCAGTTGACCATTGACACTCTTTATCTCTTCTTGTTTTTCGCAGCCCCTTAATTGGGGGCACACAACGACACCAACATCTGTATTAAACAATCCGCATACCAGTACAGCATTTTTCTATCGTGTTACAAATCCTAACTACAATGAAGGTAAAAAAAAGTTAAAGTTGAACAAATATCAATAACTCATCAACAAAAGTTAAATAAAAAACATCACGCAATTGCATGCGCTTATACACCTATTATGCAGAACCCAAAATGACTTTCAGTCTATTCTATCTGATAATGATAATATTTTAATTATTCTGGCAAAAATTGTAATATACGGGTTGCATTTTCGACATCTTGTATCTATATGGCTCGGATAACCTTATTTCCAAAAGTAAGTTTTTGTCAGCGGCAGCCAGGGGTAGACAGGGAAATGATGCCGTTGGTAAAAGCGAAGTCATTCCTGACAGACTGGAACGCCTGTGGTGATGAAATATGGGAAGCTGAACGAGTTGCTAAGGGAATTCCGTCAGCTATTCGAGGCTGCGCAATTGTACTGCTTCTTCAAAGAGGAAAAAAGGAACGAGGAGAGGGACCGAAGACAACCGACAGACACACATACGCTAGCCAGCCCTCTTGTTCCTTCGGCTGGGCGTCCCAGCGCTTCACTAGCTCGTCGAGCTGTTCCAATGGATGTTAGCTTCGAGGAGGCGCTGCCCTGAGGCAAGGAAACTCATTCAGACACGCTTCATACTTCCTGATCGTTTCATCAAGGAGGCTCGAGCCTGCCGCCATAGTCCCGAGCCCACCACGACCACGGATTTGCAGCACCGTCATCCTAGCTAGCTGGCTAGTGATTGCACGCTCAGCAGAGCTGCTGCATCGACGCCGCTGTTCAGGTTCTGACTGGACAAAACATTGACAATGCTGTTGCACTCTTCTGCTGATGATTACCCATTTCCTCGTTCACGTCTTTGTTCGTGCCAGTCGCTATCTGCGGACACCGCCAATGGACAGTGTTGGTGCGTGACAAATGTATCACAATGTATAATACGTCTATAAGGCATGTTGGCCATGGTAAATCTGCGATATTCTGCTATTCCTTGGAGTTTGCTGCCGGCAGGAAAAGACTTCCTGAAACTCTATATAATAGCTTATTTGCGACAATGAAAGTTCAACCAAGAAATATCAACGTACTCAGAGTTATTATGGGAATCGGACTTGCTTGAATAATTTTTAAGCTACGCACTACTAGCAGATGAAATTTCGTTCACTCACTCAGTGCCATCGTAGGTTAATGATTGTAGGGGCAAAAGTATCGTTTGAGAAGCCAGCTGAAAGTCAGCTTTCAATAATGTTTTGTTTTTCTTTTAAAAGATGAGAGCTTTAGCGAAATTTATCGAAAATCGATAAAAATAGTGGGTAAGAAAGTCTCCGCTAAAACAACAACTCGTTACCGAACCGATACATTTTCTTAAGGAAGGAAACTGGTATGTTGAAGACTACGGAGAAGCCTCAAAGGGAAAAATCGAGTTGTTGTAATCAGGAAAGTTTTTAGGAAAAATTTAAATGGAATTTAAAATTTAGGGGTGGAAAGGAAAGAAAAACGAGTCCCTTAGGAGCACCTGGATCCGAAACAGATGGAAACACGTGTGGTAAACTGTTGACACAATTGGCGTAGCTATTAGTAGCAAAGAGCTTATCTAAAACGCGCACAAACGAAATAACACGCGTCATTCTATGTTGCATACAAGAAAAGAATCAAGCGAGGGAATGGCGTTGATCAGAGGCTAAGGTAATAATGATAATGATAAGACTAAGGTAATAATGGCGATGATTCTTAAGTAAGCTGTGGCTTGTATTTGCAGTGGATACTAGTGGCATTTGTTTTTATAAGATACTGTCCGAAAAAAAGAAGTCAATGCTACCAGATATCTCGAATTCCTAAGGGGCTTATGGATGTACGATGCCACCGTTGACAGCATTCAGAGTGTGGGTCCTCGACGCGCGATCTTATCGCTATACATCAATCGAAGCAGTTTTGGTCAAGCAACCTGAAGCAATGCTTGATTGATTAAAAAAGCAGCTTTACTTCATCTTTTATTCTAATATAGAGATACTATGTTATTATTCAAGTGTATTACTAATCTACTAACGATCAAACAATGTGTTTATTGCTGCTCATTCATATGTTATTGTTATTATGGACGTGTGATGTTTGTACGCTCAACTATATTGACCGTAATGCTTTTTCATTTCGTTACACAGCCACTAAAATTTCCCCTTCCTACATTACTGCAATAATCATCACCCGTCCTGTTATAAACCAGTCTCTTCCCGTTCGGGCTTACCTTTGAAAAGAACAGGAAGATAGCTCTCTGAGATATAATATCTGTTGACATGGTCAGCAGACGACCGAGGCGGCGACCACCGGGCGTTTTGCTGTGGTCTGCTACAACATCAAGTTGAATGTTGCCCACCTACACTTTCTATTGCTGGCCTTGTCCGTCAGCAGGCAAATATATTTCTTTCTTCGTCGTTGATTATCTTTTAGGTCCACTGGTGTGCGCGCATATACGTATATGCGTACGCGCGATTCATTCTTCTTAGATGGCGCTCGTTGTCGGGCGAAGAACGGCGCCTTCCCACTCTATCTATTCGCGCCCTGGGTGATAGGCAAGCACCCAAGCGTCGCCGACTAGCGGCTACATACCACTGCACGGCGGTTGTCGGAAAAGCCGCAAGTCTCTGGCGACCGTACACGTTCCTTCTGTTAATAGAGCCGGTTCTTCAGCGAAAGTCGTAGCAGCAGTGGTAACTCAGGGGCCAGCCGAAATGAGCCTCCAGTGCACCACCTGCATCGCATACCATTTCCGGTGGAAGCATCAGGACAGCAACAAAACGGGCTTTACTACCGACCGTTGCTACCGGTAGGCAGCCAACAGCCGGCTTAGCCTCCGCTCGTCGCGATGGTGCTCAATTCCAGCTCTTTTAGAAAGGAGAGACCTTAGGGCATACAGGGGTCGGCGGATGCCACATAGAAAAACTGCTGGAGGTTAAACGTAGACAGTGAGGAGTTACGGCTGGTTGCTAAATGGAAGAGTTTGTTGAGCAAGGAAAGCAAACGGGCGTAGGCGGTTCGATCAGAGCAGGGGCATTTTTCGATGTGGCTACCTATGGCAGCCTCCTGTAATGCTTCCTTCGACATATATGTAGAATGCCTGGTCAACCCAGCCTTGGGCGAGCAGCCTAGAAAAGCGCTGCCTGTGCACTGCGTGCAAGGACTGAGAGCACTACGCTGGATAAAGGGTGCAGTGTTAGTTCTTTCTCCCAAAAGGAGCACCAGTTGCCAGTACTGGCAGGACTGCCAGCTCGTTCCCTTTCTATCTCATAGCCTTTCCTTTTTGACCGAAGACTGATACAGCCTGGCAAAAGTAGAAGAAGTCCTTGCCACGGGAAAAGCGGGAGAAAAGGAGCAAAGAAAGGAACCGACTAAAGAGTGCAGAGCGAACGAAGGATAGGAGAAGCAAATGCCCCGGTTTATCTTATCGCAAACGCTATTTAACTTATTTTGTTTTTATACAAGTTCCTGGCTGGTTCCCGGGCCTATCCCGAGGCCGGTGGGCTGGTCCGCCTGTAAAGCCGGCCGCCCATCTACTGTCGTTACCCTTTCCACGGTTCCATAGTTCGGAGACAACGCAAAGCTGTGAGGAATTCTTGCCTCTCTGGGACAAAAACCGGATGGCCGTACGATCCTCATATAGTGCACATGCACCGTCGATCGCGTTCCGCATTGGGTTCTAGCTAAACGATGAGGATAGAATCTTCGCTCGGATGGACGCGGCCAACACTTTCTAACATCGTATAACCGAGCAACCAATACATGTTGTGCCAGCGTAGTACGAAAATAGTTCGTGAAAATCTTCACTGCATTATCCCGGAGTAGAAATATAATAGAACTATATCAACGGCTCGAATCACTTATGCATGTATGTATCAGTGCGATTAGCAGGCGGACTGATATTGATGGGCGGGGACGAAGAATATACCGTGTT
This sequence comes from Varroa destructor, assembly GCF_002443255.2. Classification (NCBI taxonomy): domain Eukaryota; kingdom Metazoa; phylum Arthropoda; class Arachnida; order Mesostigmata; family Varroidae; genus Varroa; species Varroa destructor. Next base: position 39,578,932 of record NW_019211457.1, read on the forward strand.
CTCTGCCGCTTTCATGATTTAATATATACTGAAATTGTACTACACAAACGGTGGTGACTAACTATCAAAATATATACGCGCGAGAAGGGTGAGGCAGGTTGGAAGGAGGCAATGAAGGGAGGTCGATCCAGCAAGAATTAGGTGCGCTTGCCTCGTCTCGATGTTAGTATCGATCACAATAATCTTATGGACTTAAAAAAGTTCAGAGATTTGTAGATCTGAAAGCGAATTTCCAACTTTAGACGTGAGCGACGTAAACAGGTTTGATGTTGTGCTTTTATGTAGTACGTGGTTGAATGACTATAGTAACAGCGGGCTTTTGAGCAAAGTCACCACTAGGTTCCCGCTAGGAACCGATGGGTCAAGAACGTACCATTCAATGCCAAGAGTTGAACATGCCACATGCAAACAGCCTGTTCTCTGTAGCCAACAAGCAATTCGTGATGTAGGATGCATCTGGTCGTAAATAGGGTCCCATTTTTCCAAAAGCAGCCAAAGAAATTCTCCTTCGAAAAACGCCTAGACAGAAAAGACTGTCGGATATTGCTGGAAAACTGCTGAAGAAAGCAATAAACGTGTTTTGCTTTATCGAAACCTCCATGTCAGTATATAAATATGTGGGCACACCGAGTTGCGTCAGGTCTATTTATCTTCAATCTGCTGATCCTGTATGGCTGAGTATAGAATATAACTACTAATCCATTTTAATTACTGAAATACGTATTCAGAAGATCACATATTACTGATGGCTGAAACGCATTGGGAACATGCACGTGTGTCGCGTGTCAACTGCATAAGCATATCGCAGGCAGCTGTACTGTCCTGTATACGTTCTGTTTGTTTTTCTGTCTTCTTTTCACCTGCCAATAGAGTATTTGTGCCTTTGGCAATTGGTCGCAATTAGCCTGAGCACTACGTCAAGAAAATAGGTGATATTTCTATTTGAATCTAAGTGGTAACCTTAAGTTTGGGTATTTAAAAAATAGTCACGCGTGGTCAGCCTTTTTTTTTTTTGTTTTTTTTTTATGGATAAACCACTATGACCCTCAGAGAGATGTGGCAATTCATGAATACTTTGTGTATCTGATCAATCTACGATTCTTTTTAGCTGTTCCCTTCCTAATGAACGTAGTACTTCGGAACGAACTTCGATTTACCAGCACATCCGGCGTAGCCAAACAAAAAGAACGTTGTTTAATATAATAATGTTTTATGTTCTGTGACGGAGCAGCACCTCTTTAATTGCTGCACGTGAAATTCTATTGTATTGCAACTTTGTGGCATCAGCCATCTCGAAACAGGATTCCACTGCGCACCCAAATGAGTTAGTGTTAGCGGGCGAGTTCGTTATAAAAAAAAAAAAAAAAAAATGATATGCCTATGATACTACCTTTATGGGGCTGCCCAGCTGTTTCGTTGACGAATTCTGTTTCACACGTCTTGTATGAACCTTTACCTAGTTTCGAACTATGACCTATGACGAATGAATGGCGCTTGTCGGTCTGCATCCGGCCAGACTATTGAAAGAAGCTGGTCACCCCCACCGAGGCGATTAACCGGAATACCACATCTATATGTGTACAGCATGGTGTATTCAAATTAGGCAAAACCTTAAAGGGCTGCTTGTCGTAACACGCATGCGTTCATCGGGCCATTTCTTTTTAGAACAGAAAAACTCGTCCTGGCAAAAAAAACAGTGCGTCATTTTCGCAATTTGGACAAAAGAAAAGCCCTTTGTGAGGGTTAAACGTTGACGAAACTGAAAACAGGTTTTTTCCTCAAAGTCTATTGTCCATTATTGCCAGCTTTCATGCGGCTTCTTAAAAATTCTTAATAAAATTTAGGTTTAACGGGCCCCAAAAACCATTTTTATTAGGCCTGAGTTTCATACAAGTATTAATAACCGTTTTGTATATATATATATATATACGTATATATAGTGTCGTTTAAATAAACTAGAACGGTTAGCCTTTCCGAAAGCTTGTCATGTTTTTTTCTTACATTTTTGGAACCTTTGGCCTGCTGTCAGGCGAAATTATAGTTTCGTTTAAATTTTTTGTACGTGGCCTATTCGAACGGCACCTTAACAGACTTTCATCTGGGATATCGTTTACTGCACAGTTAGTACTAAACAGTTGACTCCAAATAAAAGGAAGGACATTTTGTAAATGGCTTGCGGGTGGCTGAGACCACAAGATCGCGGTGAATGATAAATGTAATAACTAGTCATATATATACATATATATATATATGGCGTGATATACACATATCCAGGCTCTCGTTGAACCAACTGATCCTATATCGTATTTTTTTTTCGAATATATGCAATGTCGATATTAGCTATCCGTCCGAGTGAGTCGTCAGATCAATTAAATAGTACGGATGTATTAGCTACATGTCTCTTATTTGTTTCTTATTCTAGGAACGTCAGTATGGACAAGAAACGGATACTATAGACAATGGTTGCCGATCGAAGAGCATAATCCTGCACGAACCGAATCCGATTCACAAGAAGAATCAAAGTTTATTTCAAATCAGCCGCTCGTTTTACTGCTACAGTTTCTAAAAGAAGACCGTTTATGGCTAAATGTTTACGCTGCCAGTAGGGATTAGTCGCCGTACGTAGTGACGGTAGATGAGTTGAGACGGATACTAATTTCGAAAAAAAAGAACCATCCAAGTTACTGTGAAAAGGCTGACAGTAAAAACTAACACATTAATTCAAAACACCAACATATTGCAACAAACATTCGCGATGAATGTCGTGTCATCTTTATTAGAATTCACCCTTTTATTCTTTTTCGAGCTGTTTTCTTCTATTAAGTACCATTCGTTCTGGTGTATGTTCGGTGTTCATTTGCCTTATGGCCCATCTGTTAATAAATAAAATGTTTATCTACACGTATATATAAGTTATTCCTGTTGTAATTTTATTTATTCTCTGTCTGTCTATCCACTGTCAGTGGTGTATTGTCACCGATCGCCATCGCCATCGCCACCACCATCATCATTCATTCAGCTGAATTGATTGGGTTTTACGTCTGCTACAGCCGTTAAGCGTTCCATCAGGCATGTTATTATTTAGCTTTGGTAATATTATTGCTCTCCTTATCATCGAAGTTTACCTCACGTATCGCAGTTATTCATATGAGATGATCGAAGTGGTCGATGAAGGCGAAGGCGTATGTTTCGATAATATATATATATATATATATGTATATATATATATTCAATGGTCATCAAAGTGCAATCTCTGGTGCAAGCTGATTTTACGATGTATATATATATATATATATATATATAGATTTATTCCTATATTTGCAGAGCGACAAGTTTATTATTGTATAACTTTACAATCGATTCATAGTTATCTTATTATGTAAAATATACAGATATCAATATTATTACTATGCATGATTAATAATCTTTGTCATGAATGTTGCCTTGACGTAACAGGTTTGCTGCCGAGATGACATTTGTAAGAATATATAATGCAAATGAATGATGTTTGGGGGTCGCCAAGGTCACGCATGGCGGCACGAAGTCATGTTGAGGTCACTTAAATAGATGAACAGATCTCTGTGTAAGTGAACTACTTTGTCGATTTCTTATCCTCGTCACGGGGGTTTTGAGCTCTATGATAACATAGTTCACATTTTAGCCATTTTAATATTTTGCTTTGTTTCCATCGTTCCCTTTTAATATCCTGTTCGTACTTTATTAGACATGTCTCTTATAGTACTTTATTATATATATACCGCAGAGTTCATTTATTTATCTAGAAGGTCGTTGCATAAGATCTACTCACTACGTCTGTCGATCAGGTCGGCCGAGCGGTCGGGCAGCAGGGGTGCAAAAAAATATGGGGCGAAGGGCATTTTCAACTACATGATCACGGTGCTCAAAGGATGGATCCACTCTTCTTAATTCTACTAAGCGCATAGTAAGGGGAACAGATCTGGTGCGATCGAATGCGCCAGACGGAAAGCTACTGTTTCCAATGGTACGGCTAAGCGAAAGCTGAGGTTGATCAAAAAATCTAGGTGGCCCATGTTTCTATCCCTTGAGCACATTCGCCCGCTTTGATTCAGCTATGTAGATCGTGCAGGAGATGGGTGCCTCGCCGTCGCCTCAGAACAAGCTATCGATGGGCAAGTTTTTTAATTTGCACGTACGCACAGCGTACACTCGCGTTGCATTCTTCCTCATTTGGCCGTCCCCTTTAGTTCTGCATCTCTACTACCGATTGGCTTAACGCTGCTTATGCAACATTACTGTGACAGAAGCTACCCTTCAAAGCTTTTTTGCTAAACCGGGACTGCTTGCCGATCATAACCCTAACAGTGCTAACAATAACATCTGAATTGGGTAATCTTAGGGAACTGGAGAAGGCGGAAAAGAGCGAAGGAGAAGAAGCGAAAGAAGCCAGAGTAGTACAACGAGAACATAGTGATTGTAACGGCATCCTGGCTGCCGTTCTCCTCAAGACCTGATCCGTCTGGAGAACTAGGGATAGCGGGTTGAAAAACGGGATAGTTGAGGTACAAATCGGAGTAAGAGGGGTATAGTGGGTAAAAGAACTCTCTTGCTCTTAGCTCGTCGCCCTTCAGTCAATTCTCGAACACTGGATTGCGAGGTTACTGAAAAGGAACACAGTTTCACTATCCGAGACGATGGCGGTGGTTAAGTCTGTGGCAGTACCAGAAGCAGCACAAGTACACCACTTGCAATTGTCGAGGTGCGGCAAGACAGATAGAGGGACAAACCTCTGATTTGAGCGAGCATCATTTCTCAGCGCACTCCCGACAACCGTTGTTATCCTTCGCAGTCTGCTAGAGGGAGATGAGGAGTTCCCAATTGCAGTTTTCCCGACACAAACGCTTTAGTGAGTACTAGCCTAGATAGCGCTGCAAAAGCAGTAAGTGAGAGACACACATAGAACGTCGTGGATGACGGCCTATCTGTCCATCCACACGACTGCTTGCTCGTTCGCTCATTTTGCTATTCGCTAGCTGAAGAGGCAAATCGAGAAGCGTGATAGGGGTCTGAGAAGGGAAACCGATCTGGAAGGGAGAACGGGGCCGAACGGCAAGCGTTTGACAATTCATTCATCCGAAACTGGGGCGAAGGGGCTACTGGTACCGCTGAAGCTGAGATGCGGCTACCGATGCTTTCAAGCGTTGAGCTTTTTTTCGGCAACTTTCCTTTCTACTCACCCTACTGCTTCTGAGCGGCCGTTTGCCGGTTTCGCCTGTTGGAAGGGAGCGGGCCGTAGAAGCAGTGGCTGCCTATTTTGCGACCGGCTGGTTACTTGCATTCGCTGGGTTTGTCTCCCATGTCTAAAGCTCCAACTTTTTCGCTTTTTCTTTCGACCGATCTAGCAAGCCAGCCAGCAAGCGACCAATTAGTCGGTCCTCTTGGCAAGCTTCATTTTTCAGCGGTCGACGACATCACTACTTGCTTGCCTTGCCTTGCATCGTACGGCCACCGTTTGCTTGCCTCGTGGCTCGGCTTCCGGGCCGTCGAAACTGACCCAGTCCCCTTTGCTTGTTCGTCCACATCGAACACCGACCGGAGGAACGGCCGGGAGGCCGACCAACTGATGCTTCTCGCCATTGCCTCGCAGTGCACCAACTAGTGCAGTTACCACCATCTAGCAAACAGGAGAAATGCCCTGCGCGGACGGACCATTGAATACACGTGTCTCGCTGACGACAACAACTACCTAAAGAAGAGTTATTGCTTGCGAATACACCCGCGACACCATGCCGGGTTCCGCCTCAGGACATTCTTAAATGTTCGAGACATTGGCTGCGTGTAGCCTACAGTGGTGCTGCTGCTATAACTGCCCACAACGCGGCAACGCCAAGGTACGGTAGCCGCCACTACAGTTCGGCTTTCTTATTACCTGCTGTCCTACTTCCCTTTGCCTGACTTTCTTTAATTACTTTTTCTACTTCTTCTATGGTTGTCCTATCTTGCTTCTTTGTTTCCCTATCGCCTCCTGCTTTTTATCAGCGGATTGTGGTGGACCTGTCGACACTCTCAGATCCATCAACTTGTGCAATCGTCTTTTGCATTCTTCGTTCCGTGTTTTTTAGTAGGTTGTCATCATTTTCATGTACTTTTATCATATTTTTTTACTTCTCATCAACTGATCTTCACCTTACTCTGTACTAGTTATTACTATCATCACCATCAAGATTACTATTTCTCATTTTATCCTCCCTTTACTATTCCAGTAATAATTATATATATATATATTCATTAGTCCTTGTTTTTGTATGATTTTTGCCAACTTCATTGATATTATCATTATCATCATTATTAGTACTGCATTCATTCTAGTCGTCTTGTCGTATCATTGGAAAGTATAGTAATTTTTAAATATATTAATATATTTAGATATATAGCGTTATGTATACTAGTATATGTAAATATATGTACCAGTAAATAGATTAATCAAATATGTAGTCTCTAAAACGCCTGAGTCACCGTCGCTACTGGTCGTTGATATTTCGTTGATTATTAAGAACCGTGTACATAATTACTGAAGATGTTCTAAATGGCATTCAATAGTTTAGTAAATTCTTTAATTTCTTCACCATAGACATTCTGCTTCTAATTTTGAAGATCTGTTGACGGCTATATTCATTATACGTTATAGCTAACGCACAGGCATTTCGACTAACGGGTCAGACATGAGTTCCGGGAATACTTTCCGAGTAATTATATGAGAGGTCTATATATCGAATGTTCTGCTATAATCGCATATGGAGCCCGACACACATACGCCTAGGTAGGGTAGTCGGTTTAACACATATAAGCTATTCAAGGTAGTATAATAATCTTAATAGGGACTTTATATCTAATAATATTATTAGAAATTGAGAAGGACGTGAGCTAACTTCGAAATGGCGCGGCGGCTTAACGAGGCAATTGGCAAGTCGTTCGGAAAAATGCTTTTAGTGATGACGCGCTAGTTATTCGGATAATTACGTGATTCTCGGATAGTGTCCGCTTACAGTGGAACACGTAACAAAGATGCTATACAAAACTATTAAACAAACAGTTTCTAACTAACACGCGTTTTCGGTAGTGATTGCTAAACGACCAGCAGCGAGATGATAAAGCATCTACAAATGAGTCGTCCTGAACATCGTTTTGTGTCATCCTCATTCTCCAGATACTTCTGCTCCTTGCGTTGTTCTCACGCCATTGTCTCATAGGCATTTTACTTTTATCCTCTGCCATATTCACTGCTTGTGTGTATATAATAGTATATTTGTCTCTGTCGCGGATTCGTTCTTATACTCGTGTCTGTTTATATATAATATTTATTTTTCTTTCTCTAACGTCGGCCAAGACCGGGCGCGACGTTATCGGTAGTCCGTTGTTACCAAATACGCAACGAACTAGCCGATTACGCACCGGACATGATCCATCTGCATCAGTGATCAGTGATCGCCCGTGGATTCGCCCGCAAAACGAGACCGGGGTATGGTGCACTCTGGGGTTTCCCATCCCCAGAATCGTACCAATTACCTCGACCACTCGTGCGAGGCTTCCATGGGAAGAAAAATTATTGCTTTAATTATAAGGTCAGCGCAAAAAATGTTGCTGTTACTATCGCGTCTAGGTATATATATATATTAATTACATCGTTTCTTTATTAAATATGTGGCGCTACATTTTATAATGGTTGTTTGTCCTTGCATAACACCATTACATTGTATGCGTATAGGTATCTATGCTACTGCGGCGGTATGCTATATAACAATGCCAGAACTCAAGGAATGAGGACAACTGCATAATCGGACTGACGCGCGGTCCAGCCGGCGTCGTCCTTAACCTCCAGATTGTTCAATTTTTCAGATCGTTTTGTCATACAAATGGCGTTGCTTCAGAGTTTTCTGCATAGCCGCCCTGTGCACCTCGCCATAATAATAACGCTAGCATTGAAAGTCGTGTATTGTACGCAATGACGTGCACTTGTCGCAGTAGGCATGAAGGGGGTTTACTATCGCCTGCTACTACGAGCATGTAGTAGGACTACTACATACGATATTATCATGAGGCAAGGATTGTAAGCGTAACACTTAACGTAATAGGACGTAAATCATTGTTGCTTATCTTGTATTATTTCATATTATCATATAATTATATACTGTTGACTAGAAGACTCACCGGAGGACAAAGTTAACGTCTTTGCGCGGACGCGCTAAATGATTGTAGCATTTATATATATCAACTTATGACGTTCATTAAAAGCATACATGAACGCCGTTGCAAGATACACTTACGTGTAGTATAGGTGTACACTTATTTACTGAACTTATTTTGAACAATAATCTTAGTGGTATAATTATAATATCGTTTGTCGCGCTCGTCCTTTGAGTGTTTCATAGACACGAATCACGAGAGGAGCACTTACTTACTATGGCATTTATATATATATATATATATATATATTTTTTTTTTTCATTTAATGCAAATAGTAATAAAAATATAGATGATTCTCTACCGGCAAAAGCACGATGATTCTTACTTTGATGGCCCTAAGCTTACCTGTTTAGTCGGCAAAAATGTGATTGTTATCAGTATATTATTCTATCCGTTATCTCTGTTGATTACTACTGCAGTCATCTCGTTTTGTATATAGTATTGTCTGTACATATATAATCTATATCACATATCATTAATCTACAGGACAACGCTGACCCATCGTTTCGTTCGTTTTTACTTGATCTGGGAACACGCTTGATGCATTATATTGGGCTTTGCCAAACAAACACAGACTCTGCCTTTACTATATTAGCACTCGTATCAAAAATCATCATCGTCATTGCTATTTAGTTGTTATTATTATTGTTAGCTAGAAGAGTTAAAGATTCGTTGAAAGGAGTTGCCTTGCTTGAATTGTAGCTACTGGGATGGGTATGTTGTCTGGCTGCGATCTGTTTGTCCGTTCGTCAGTCGCTGTCCATTGATTCAAATGTTACTGCTGTATGTATTTCCCTCTCTCTTCTCACGCACGTTATTTCGTTCTGATCGTTGAGCGGAGCACAGTTTGGCCACAGTCAGACACTAGTGCTAACCTCTCTCGGCTTTTCTGGCAACAGATGATCTTCGAGGCGGGCCTGCTGCCGGCCGAGAAACGGGGATTGGTAGAGGAGGCCGATCTAGTGAACGTGCAACCAAAAAGGATGTAGGCGAGCAGCAGTCCGCTGCACAGGAAGCGCACAAAGCGACTCTAAGCGGAAGCTCTTGCGAAGCACTAAATGCGGTGGCCAATGAGAGAAACAGTACGCGGGGGATGTAGGAAGTTAGCACACTGTTTTTATGAAGCTCCCCAATTGTCTGGGTGATCGTGTTGTGCCACCTAAGTGTGAGTCTGAATCTAAGCCTCCCTCGACGCGCAATATGCCAAGTGGCATTAGCGAACGATTTAAAGCTCGTCGGCGTGGGAAGGGTCTCAGATCTGACTACACCTGCGCATGTTTACACGTGCATAGGGACAGGGGCAATTGAACTACTTAGAACCAGCTCTCCTCTCTTCATTGCTCATATCCCGTACACGCCAGGTCAAGTCGACTGGAACCATGGACAGGGGACTGTTGTTCTTTTTAAGGACTCCATTCCTAGGCATTAACCAGTGCAAGTAATTGTTAGCCGTTAAATAGCTGCTGGTCGAAAAGGAGAGTCGGCACTGGGGATGGGCGGATGATATAGGGCGGATGATATAGGGCGCAATAGTCGAGCACAGTACGCTACTGATCATAGTTATAGCGGTAGGAGAAAGAGATGAAGACGTTGTTTTTGTTTCTTTCTCTTAAGTGAAATTGTCATTAATGCTATCGTGCAGGTATTTGTAGTTATACTAGTATCAGCAATCGTATTTATATTACAAAATCGAGCACCTACAAAATGTGATCAAGCTGCTTGGCAATCTCTCCCAGATGCCAAGCTTCCATATATTTTAAAGTAGAATAAAGATAATTTGACTAACAGCAATCGCCTCTCTGTCGAGTCCTTTTCACCTAAGTAAGGTCGATCTGGCGAAGGGTGACATCACGCCCAGTAGTCTCTCACAGTCTTACGTATTGGTAGGCTTCCTGCTCATAGTGTCTGCCCCTGACTATATTATGAAAACACTTACTAGCCAACGTACCACTGAAAAATCTGACAGTATCATGAAGCTGGTAAGCTGTTGAAGTACACTGACTCCAAACTCTGTTTCGAAGACACTGTTTCACTTACTCGGTAGAATAACCACCTCACAATAGCTAAATGTACGTTCCGTAGACGTCTCGTTCATGGATCACTTTTCAACTATGCTTCAGCCATTGATGAGAAGGAATTTGAGCTTACATCATCCTTGGTCTGACACGCCGATTCAAGATGTTTGTTAAGATAACTCTTTAAAGCGAAACTTTTATCGCACCTAAGTAATAAAGCCCATTATAATATTCGATGAATATTGTTATATTTGTCGGTTGTCATGGTGTTCACGTGTCGTCGTCGTCGTCGTCGTCGTCGTCGTCGTCGTTGTTGTTGCACCGAAGTCCACGACGTTTCATTACACCGAAAAAAGACAGACAAAATAAAGCAAACCAGCGATCCGATTAATAGCACTCTCGTTGCTCTCTAAATCCCTTTTCCCACTCACTCGCACGCATACAGACACACGCAGAGCTCCTGACGGTATTCTACTCATATATCTCGCCTAATGAAAGCAGTGATCAAGAGTCAAGTTAACAGAAAAGAAGCGGCCTTGGCATTGACCGCCCGGCCACTGACTATGGTCAGACTCTGCAGGTGCCGCTTCTGCGCAGTAGTAGAAACGGGAGGGGATAGCGGGCGAGAACCACCGAAAGAGGAATAACTAAATAGCAGGCAATCGTCGCCGAGTATTCATGGCGGAAGGCCATGTTCTTTGATGTTTACGCAGCTCGCCTGCTAGCCGCTTCGTCCGGCCCAGCTCGCTCCGACTCCGCCCGGGGCCCCTCCGTCTAGCGTGTTCGCGGCGGTAAGCTGTGCGGCAACGGCTGGGAACGAAGTCGCCGCAGGCAGGCCAGTCAGCCATCAAGGTGGTAAGCCGCTGTCAGCAGCGTTTTCCTGGCAGTGCTGATCTAACTACTCTTTGCGAGTGCCACTCCTTGGTGCTGTTGCATTATATCGTAGGTTGTGCGTTGCTCAACAACGGCCATCAACGCTTTGTGCCATAACTAAGAGTTACGGTTAAAACGAAAGCACAACGTTACCCTTCGGAGTTGTCTTCATCTAAGCCAAGTTTCTTGACCAGCTGAAGCGCAATTGAACTGATGCGAGCTTCAAGAAGCAAAGCGCTTATGTGCCTGTATATCCATACTGCCCACTTTCCGATAATGTAGTCGGCGTTTCCATCCAGAGATACCTACTACTTTTGTTATATACCTATTCCAGTTAACTGCTATAGACGATATATATATGTTCGCTGAAGTAGGCTTGACCTACCTGGGACACTGGAAATGCTTCGAAGTGGAATGTGTCTGCATGTGCGCTCGGAGGTTGGAGCGATCGGCGAATGCCTTTCCGCACTGGACGCAGGCGAAGGGCTTCTCGCCGGTGTGCGATCGCATGTGGCCCTGCAGCAGCCACGGACGCGAGAACGCCTTGCCACACATCTCGCACTTGTGACTCAGGTTGTGGGTGAGGATGTGCATTGCCAGTGCTGGCATCGACACGTACACCTATAAAAGGTATACGCATTGAGACAATTAGTTCGTCTAGATGAAAAGAAAAGATTGAATTGATTTAGCTGGAAACAAAAAAAAACAACGCGCAACATGGTTACTGTCGGAGCATCGGCAGAAATATCTTAAAGGGGTGCCAATGACGACTGCCGCCACGCTACTATCGTAGATAGATGACAATAGCCTTGTGTAGCTAGTTCGTGACACTGGGATACAGGGTTGACATACGAAGGCAGTCCATGAAAAAAGCGCGGGCATTGAATCAGTGGGTCTGGCATGCAGGACCACTTGTGTGCTGGCCCCTCATCTATCTGTCTACACTCAGTTGAAACGGCACCACTTCCACCCCCCTTAGTTCATCTCCAGTTTGTGCGACCAGTAAAGCCAGCACTGATCGAGCAACAAGCCAGCCACAAGGCACCAACGCTCAGTCAGCGATGGACATCCCCGAGCGTAGTCGGCCTAACCGGATACTTTGTCCGCCACACCATCGTTCTACTACTCGTTCTGGTCGGTTAACGTTGAAATGTGTAAAGCTTGCTACAAATTCCATGAATAGGGAAACGAGACAAGAAGGACGCGCGACCCTCGTCGGTCGCTACGTCGCCCAGCGAACAGCGTTACGGAAACAGGGCCGCGTGTGTATGTGCGTGTGCATGTGCGTGTGTCTGTGATCTCAAGAACCTAGGCCCAAGCCAAGATCAAGACGCTAACGGGGTGCGTGCTTTGAAGGAACTGGTTAGGGAGCAGCACCGATTTCGCAGCAAAAGCCGTAGACAGGAAAAGCAGTAACAAAAGCAGTGGGTTTTCCTAAAAAATATCGGTTGCCGTATAACGAAGCGCGGATGGTGACACTCGTTTGCGAAGCTATCCGCATCTAACGGCCAGTTCATCGTCGTGGCGTAGCTCAGAAGCGCAATCGTGTAACCGTGAACCGACTCAACAAAACAGTAAAAGAGGCCTTAGCGCCAAATCCCCCTCTACGAATGTCAAAGGTTACCAAGTTAGCGAAGGGTAGGTTGATTCTGGCTGCTTGGGGAAACACAGACAGGCTATCCACATGTATTGTGTATACTGTGAAACAGCAAGCACATATACATCTGAATACAGGCATATATTTATGCTCAGGAAACATAATACATGTGCTCAAAAACTTCAAAGGCCAAAACTTACCAACGACCAACAAAGACGCCTTTGACATTGACAGTGAGCACCAGTCTTTGTTAGCCCTCTCACGCTAGCGGCGACCCTACTAGCACGGTCACATCGACTGATACTACTATAATAACTACTGGCACAAGCCAGCTATATTGCACAATCTGACCCGCCGAACTCGCACGTACCTTGTCACAAGTCGGACACTTTTTGGCGAGCTGAGAGTCGGGGCTCCTGTGGGTCTGCTTGTGTCTCGAGAGGTTGGAGGAAGTTGCGTAGTGCTTGCCGCACTCCAGGCACACATACTTGCCACTCGATGGACTCGACGAACGTTCACTATCCGATGAGCAGTTACTGGCTGACGATGAATAGAGGCGACGCTTGCTTCGCGCGCTGCGGCCGTCGCTAATAACTCCGGCACTGCCATTTCCTGTTCCACCGATCCCGCCACCGCCAGGTCCACTTGGCGGACTTGGGCTAGGTGTTGCTTCACGAAGATCGCGCAACGTCGGAAGCAGAGCGGCCGTCGACGTCGGCGATGGAGGGCCACTATGGCTGTTGTTGCTGTGGCCGCCACTGCTGTTGCTGCTGATACTGCTGTTCGTTGTAAAACTGTTCGTTGTTGTTGACGTCGTCGTCAATACCGTCGTCACGGCCAACAGATTCGGTGTCGCCGATCGCGACGAACTGATTGTTGAAGCAGCCGTGGAAGACGTTGTAGCCGATAGCACGTCTGCTCGGGGCGTCGACGCCGGTGGTAAATCGTCGCTTTGACAAGGACCCCGTGCCTCGGCCACTGCTTTAGCGAAGAACGTGCGCTCAATGCCATTCAAGTCGAACACGGAGTCGTGGGCTGTCGTTAGCTGGTGGTATGTCTTGGCAGGTGGCTGCGTAACGCGTGTGACCGCCGTTGGATCCGACGAGAATTGCTGTGAATCGCGAGGGCTGGCAGCTGGTGAAATTGGGCCCGCCAAACCCGTCTGAGGGTTGTAGTCTGAAGGAATATAGAGTCTGGGCGAGGCGCATGCGTAATCTGCAAGAGAACGCAAAGAAGAACGAGCATCGTTAGGGAATACGACAAGTTTTAGAAATCTTTTAGCTATGTTCTCCATGGCATTATTTAATGTAATATATAATGTTTACATTATGCTATATAATGTAATTGGTTTGCCCGGGCATTGGATGACCACCATGCAAATTGTGCTACGTGTCGTAATAGTGATTAGCAAATGGGTAACTTCTTGTTTGCAGTTAGACGTCCAATACTTTATTGGTATAAGGCTAACACAGTGCCTGCTAATGCGCATCTGTTATAGAATTAATGAAACCCTTTCATTGAGACTCTTCTATACGCAACTAAGTAATTTAGATATACATGCACTTCGTCTCCATTTCGCCTAATTTGCGTTGTTCTCCTTTATGAGACGACACCGCCAGCAATAGCAGCAGTTGCTTTTCTCAAGCGCCATCCACTAAGACCATATCTGTCAGGTGCTTTATGGCCTTCAGTTTGCCTTTGTCAATAGGCAACGTTGCTACAAAACGCTTAGCGCCAACGTATTTTTTGCTGTTTCCATGACAATGAAGCCTTCAGTCCGTTTTCATAGACCCGGTAATTATATACCGGGAATAGTACATAAATCCACAAGCGATTGTCATTGGTTGTCATGGTCGTTTCAACTATGCTTTCTATAGCATGTCGCTTCCTCGATCTCGAATCGTACCATCCGGGGCAGTGATGACGGCGGTCCCATGCCGACTCCGTTTGCCTTCGTTTCGCAGTGCCTGATTCTGAGCCTGACAGATCGCAAACCCCAACCCCGTCGCGCCTTCACTACGTGTTCTTCTCGTTTCTTCCTTAAACCCTTGAAATGTTGTCCCTGGTGCACGCTCTTTATGCCGAATGGTAACATCGCCCAGGAGTGTCGATTGTGGTGGTCTATAGTGGAGTAAGTTTCTTTACCAGCGTCTCTTCTACTCTTCGATATCATTGACAGCGGCTGCTGAGCGCGGGGTGCCAGCTACAACTCGACTGCTGACCAAAAACAAGTTTGGATGTTTCTACCGCTAATACTACTGCTATTAATGCGTTCGCTCGTATGATACGACGGCTGCTTGAAGCCCAACTGCAGCTGCAGCAAGATCCTCCATAGCAACAGTCATGGTTGCGATGGGGGTGACGGGGCCAGTACTAACCGCAATGTGCGTCGCTCGAAAGGGAGCTGCCGCAGTGAAAGACGCAAATTACGAACTCCTTGGCCATCCCGGTATTCTTTATTGAATTACACTCCGGAACGGATGAGGAGGGCAGATCAAGGAGAGAGGCCGAGTGGCGCCTATAGTCACAAAACCAATCACAATTATTTCGAGCCCATATCTTCATCGCAGCAGTTGCAGGGCAAGCCGGATACAGCCAGCTCCGGATATGAGTCATTCAACTCAATTGTACTCTAATCTCTTGTACCCCTCCCAGCTACTGTTAGCCCGATAGCTCGCATTTTACAGCCTTCCCGTATTCAATTCCCAGATATGCTTGCTGTCTGTTTTATGTTTCCTTCGGTGTCTGAACAGCTAAAGTTAACCATCTCAAGTCACGTCCTTTGGGAGCGACAAAGTTTGTTGGTTAGTTCGGTTGACGATACGTGTGATACAATACGCACCGTACTTGCGCAAGTTCAGTTTCGATCGGTTGGGCTCAATAACTGCTTGATAATAATAATAGTAAACGATAGAAATATCTACTCAAAAATATACGGGGTGACAAACGCACTCGTCTACCCTTAAATGTATACCACACAGAATGATCGTCATTTTTCCCGCTGTACAGATTTTTGCCATTTGTCTCTTTGTTCGTAAATTCAGATCCTTGTTTCCCCCTTCCTTTTGCGACTTTCCACGTATTCATTCCTCGACAAGTATAAGTACATAACAACATAAGTGGAAAAGTTAAAAGAACCGGGTAAACTAATGAGAGAACGAGAAATGAAAAAGTGACGAGTAGACTTTTGCAGAGCATGCCACTCGTCTTTTTTAAACTGAAATTGCCTTCCGTTACCGCTGTAGTGTTTCTGACTGCCTCTTGGTCTTCGTCGTCGTCGTCGTCATCTTCTTCAGAGTCCCCCCCCCTCCCCCCGGCCAACTTACATGCTCGCTTGACCGCTTACCACTACGTGTCGTTTCCCATTCCATAATCAAAGGAAGCGAGCAGCTATGAAGGTTCGGCAGAGAAAGGAGGGTAGTAGTCTATCCGCTTCTCGTATATGCCCGTCTGTACGTAGGACCAATTTCTATTCGTTTGCACGCCTTCGTAGCAGCAGCACTACACCGTCAAATGTGTTCGACCGTTGCGAGAATCGACTCGCTCGCTCGTTTCCTTCTCCTGTGCCTTCCTCCCGGCTTGGCTGGCTGGCTGGCTAGTTGGTGCACAGGATACAACGCAACGGAAGAGGAACGGCGGCAGAAGCAATAGCAGCGATTGGGGATACTGCTACCCCTTCCACTATCACTGTCACCTGATGTGGCTGCTGGCAGAACGCAAAAGTTTGCCAAGTATCGACCCAGCCATGTTGGTCGCCTGTGTGATCTTGCCAGCTCTAAGGGGTAATAGGAGGATGCGTCGACGATACAGGGCGCATCGACATCGCGACTAGGACAGGGGCCGACCTCGGTGTCGCTGTGGCTGCCTGCCGCTGCTGTTGCAGCCGTCGCTATCTTAGTCAGCGTCAGGACCCGTCTGGACGCCGAGTTTAAACTGTATCGGCCTCCCTCTACAGACGAACGAGGAACCCAGCTATACCTATTTTCCGCCAAGCGAGCAGAACCCGACCCATGCTATCTTCGCCAACCTCCAACAGCCCTTATATACCCCCTCATATCGGGTCCCTTTACCCTCGTTCTTTTTCTGTCTCTCTCTCTCTCTGGCATCTCCGCCTCCGTTCCCATTCCCAGTTTCCGCGCCGTTCCTTCCTACTACCCTAAACACCCCTTTTCCTGGCTGGCCGACGGTCGGGCGTCCAAGCTGTGCTTGGCTTGGACAGCTTCCTGCTAGCAGCAAACTGCCTACTCCGCTGTACAGAATTGACGGCTGCCGCCGTCGCAGCGACAGTGCACACTGTAGTACTCCAAGCGAAAGGAAGGGTACGAAGCGCAGCGTCGAGTCGTGCAATGGTGATAATAGATATGATATATAGTTTTGCCTGCCTCAATCTCCCTTCTAGCCGGACGACGAGGCTGCGGCGCCGGCAGCGGCAGCCCGTAGCGGCAGAATAGCTCCTGGCTGTGCTCCCCAACGCTTTCCTGCCATATACGCTCGAGCCTGCTGTGCAGTGCTGCTCGTATATGCGCTTGCCTGGATATGTTTGCCAGCCTTTGCCAACCATCCAACCGTACAAAATCCATAGTGGTTACGTTGGCGTTTGAATCGCCTGCCGCCTGTGCGCTGCTGCGAGGAAGTTTGCGGTAGCCGCGCCAGCGTCTGTGTCCTCCTCATCCACTTCCTCGTATACTTTTTCGAGACCGTGTTCTATGGCAAAGCACGCAGACACCCGTGTGCATACGCACAGACGTAAACGACGCAACGAGTAACCATTTCAGTGGGACCTTACACATTCAAATCCCGCACGCCAGGAATAAGACTCGTGTCTGGCGCTTCGCGCGCTGGAGTGACTATCGTCACGACCGCCAACTCGTTACAGGGGATGATCCCTACCATACACACAGTGCATATATGCATCTACACCATACCGGAGAATACAGACTGACGGTAAAATGGCGAATCGGCGAACCACTGAAACAGCGGCATTCAGCGATGCTGCTACTGCTGCGACTAGTACCGCCTTTACTGCGATATGACGACCACGACGAGACTAAAAGGTACACTGCTTTACACTTCTTCTCCCTTCAACAGCCCGCTCAAAGCCGGCCGAGGGAGAAGTTTACTTACACCGCGACACAGTAGGCGCGTCGCTAGGCCCTGCAACAAAGGCACAAGCGTTCCCATTCTGTTTTCGGCCGGTTGCTCGCAAAGTCTGCGAGCTACTGAAGGCACTAAATGCCTGGAAGTGGCCTGCCCGTCGTTTACACGCTAGCTGTTATCCCTTCGCTGTCCTCTCCCAGTGATTCCCCCTACCGAATCGTCCTACTGTGGACTAGATAACAACGGAGAGAGATACACAGAGAACAAGGCAGAGATTATCACAATAGCATGGAAGCAGCATAGCCGCTTATCTTTTTGCTGTATCCTGGCCTTACTTTCTCATCGGTCTGCCGGATTCACTTTGGTCGCTCGGTGCTCGACATCATGAACGCTTTTAAATGGTCGCGCCGGACGCCCGCCACTGGCGCAGGGCGAACCAGTAAACAGCATCCGTTTTTACGATGCAGGTCCCTCTATGCGGCGCTTAAATGAGGAACCACACCAGTTGCTGGGTCGCACAGTTTCTGAAGATGCAAAAAACCCAACGAAGAGTTCGGTTGAGGTGTAAATCAGCTCAAGTCAAATAGACCCCAGTCGCACTAGACGGATGCACATACATCTCCACAATACGATGATTAGTGTGTAGTCGTTATAAACAGTGACATATGAAATACTATTATGAATCAGATGTACACTCCTTATGAACACATTATAGGAAAACTAAAAAGCAACGCTCAAAATCAAGGCCTTAAAAACCAGAAAATATTCTATAACCAGAAAATATATAATATGTATAAATACTACTAATATAGTCATGTAAAACGCTAAAGTATTACGCTGAACTAAAACGTATCGCTGATTAGACCATGTTTGACTATCTCAGGTCATCTGACTGTATACGCACCTTAATGGTGTCCAAGAAGGCAATGCTGATATGGATATACAGTCAAATAAAAATCTTCAGGTTACGTGCTAATCTCTTTCTTTCAAAGAATCTGTCCGTTAATGTGAAAATTGCTCGTGAAACTATTCTATTCACAGTGAAGATATTTTATATGCGACCTACTCTTCTGTATCTTTCCCATCCCTATTAGAGGTGCGTCTCCAGCAAACACAGACTGTGTAACACTTGTTGGTTTTATAATAACCATTGTCCCCTTGATCCCTTTATCACGTGTCATCTTTGCATATTTAAGCTGAACTCATCAGTTACAAAGATCTAAATCGGTTTAATTGTTTCCTCTTGTTGGTACATGCTAGCCCAAAAACAATCACCCGTTAATCATCTGAGTCTAGCACAAAGTTTTGCCTTGACCAGGCCCGTCAGAAGTTAGATGGCGAGATAACGCCAGCAGTAGCTTCGACTTTTTCTCTCGGTCAAGCTTGTTTTCGCTTTTTCCTTTTCTGTTAGCTTCTCGTTCCACAAACACCGAAACTTCGGAGGACGAAAACAATGGCCACAGCTGTAATGGCCGCTGCGCGAAGTCTTGCGACCTGAACAGAAGTAGCGAATGACTTCGGAAACTGCTAAGTCACGGCGGGCCTAATTTGCATTAGCTCTGGGACGACCCATCCGCCTATTAAAAGATACGGCGAGCTGGCTGGGGTGGTCACAGGCGCCGTGCGCTCTATCGGTGCGATTGTACTACACTATCAGCATATATACAACTTACACGTAGGTCACTAACTTCGCTTCACACATCGCAGAATTGAGGAAAAAGGAAAACCTGAGACCCTGTCGTCAGGTAGATAGACATGCTAAAGGCCGCCTGCTAGGAGACGGGTGGTCGGTCCGACTTGGGTCGACTCAAATCGATGAGGCTAGTCAGCTGCCGGTGAACCACTGATACGTCACCGCTGCCTCTTCCACTGCATTTGTTGACGACAGATTACTTTCAGTCAAGCCTGGCAGAGTTCAGCCCGTTGCTTGTGCTTTGCAAAACAACCACCCCAATGCGTGGATAGATGCCCAGCCTGTCTCTTTTTCTCTTTCCTTGTTCCATCCTTGGCCAACTACATCCGTGCCTGTGCGCATGTCCGTCTGGCTCTGTGTCATAATTATACAGCATTTCAATGCTGTAACATGTTCCCGTTGACCGCCGCTCAAAGACCGGGTCGAAAGCGGTGTAACTGAAATCGGCGTGAAAATGTTCGCAGTGAGCTCGAGTAGCCAGTTTCTCTCGTAGCTGCCAGCGGAACGATTGCTGGCAACGACGGTCCACTGCAGTGCGGCGCCACTGCCTTCCGCCAGCAAAAAAGCCGCCAATTGTTTTTCTCCTCTGTGCTTGCTCCGGCCATTTTTCTCGCTATGTCTGTCGCTGAGGCGGCTGACGCACGAGGACCCTGCAGTCTGCCGGCTTAGCAACAACCATAGGTTCCCCCTCAACTTTCTCGGTGGCCTCCGACAGTCAAGTCCCTTCTAACAAACAGACTGGTGATTGCTCTTGTTTCGACCGACTGCAGCTAGTGAACCTTCAAATGATAACGTGAAAACACTGAGACGCATCCAGAAACGACATGGATGGAGGTGGTGGCGAGGATTCTCCGACGTAGAGAAGCACGTTGCATGTATCAGGTGTGCGACATTCGATTTAAGAGATTAATCCAAGAAATAATTTTTCGGGCCCGGAAGACACAGTCAAATTTGATTGATTCGCCATTGCTGGTAGAAACTTCGCAAGCACAAGTCAATAACACAGTTTTAATATAGCTATATTATTATCCTATTATTCGATTTGTCCTGTGACTGACCGCGATGGTGTTTACTACAAAAATCAGCAAAAAGGTTTTCCACGAAAGTGAGCCTATGCTGATTTTTTCCTTTCTCCTTTTGTTGCTTTTATTTGCTGGCTTGTATATACAGATTGTCCGATTTGCACGGAACCTCTACTATAGGCTTTTTAATATCATAAAGTTGTTCGTAACTTGAGTAACATTTATTTACCGATTAAAGTTGAATTTAGCCATTATATCTGAGCGGACAAGAACAATTTACTAGTCAGCTACTTTAGCCATACCCATTCACCTCCGGTGCCTGACGTCAGTCCAGGTCCATTTAGGTCCACGACTCGGCGTCGTGCTTCTATCGATATAGTGCGTCTCTCTTGGATCTCTCCTTAAAATTAACTGCCTGTAATAGACATTACTCAAAACCTGGAGTCCCTGTCAAATAGCTAGTTCTTTCTTTGAACCTCTTAAGCTAAAGGGAACTCCGCTGTGGGTCGCCTTTCAGCAGAAAGAAACTTTTCATTTTCTAGCCGATTACGTACGGAGAAGTCGGTCGGTTAAGTGTGGCGGGCTCCCATTGTGCGAATCCTCGATGCCACTCCGACCCAGTGGGTGTTTATGTTTTACAGTGTACTCATGTACAGCACCATCTATTGGTAGGCCGCTCACCTATATCATAGAGCATGCTGATACACTCAACTATCCATTGATCAGAGTCAAATGCGAAGAAAAATGTTCCCAACGACAGATACGTTTCGTGCCAGGTAATTGTATATATATTTTGTCGTCGGAAAGGTATTCACCTTTTCTATAACCAGATGGCTTTAAACATATACGATTTGAGTAGCGTTAAGTCGTTAGGACCTGAGATTGTTGGAGTACTATTATTTTGACTCATTTGAAGATGAGCGGAGTCATTTTCAGCAAAAATTCGTTATACTTTAAGACTTTATTACGATAAAGGAGCAAATGTTGGCCAGGTACAGAAAAAAACGTACAATGTTTGTAGCTGGAGTGCGTTATCAAAAGAAGCGACCCAAAGGTTATTCTATCGCTCCCCTTCCAGATCTTGCATCGTAACCCATGCTGTCCGCGGCGATTTAAAAAAAAAGTTAATGAACTTAGCACGAACGCTGAGTAGGTCCGACACACGATTAGTCATGGTATCGGCAAGGAGCTAGATATCCGTCATCAAAGAGTTTCAAACCATTGGAAAAAAGCTGGTTATAAAAAAGGGTTCGACATTTAGACGCCACAGAAATCGACACAAAACCCATCTGCGGAACTCTATAGAAACATGACGAGATATTTTCGAGCGAAACGAGAGAAATAATGTCTCAAAGCCTAGATTAACGTCGATGGTGTATACTTAATTGGACTGGAAGAAAAGAAGCATGCATCGTAAGCTGTTACTTGGCGAAACAACTGATTCGAACCTTTACCGAACTAACCCGAATTAAAAGGCGTCGTTTTCCGCAATGACATTTTCCGCCAGACCACATCCATGTTGAGCTAGCTGGCAAAAATGAAGAAAACTTGAATGGGAACTTTTAATGCGTCTGCCATAGAGTCCGGATCTTACGTTACTAGACTATCGTTTGTTTCAGTCTATGCAGAACCCCCTTAATGGTGTTCATTTAACTTAAACAAAGGATTGAAAAAAATCACATAATCATCACAATTTTTTTGCCCAAAAGCTAGGCGAGTTCTACACTGACGGGCGTACGCTATTATAAGAAGAAAATGACAGAATATCATCTATCAAAATGGTGCGTACTTGTTCACTTTGTCTGTAGAGACTCAAAAACGAAGGGAAAGGAAGGCAGGGCGGAGGTACGAGTGACTTCAGTTGTCTTCGACTCCAGATTTTCATAAACATTGTAGTGAGTCCTGGCTGGGATAGGGTTTGAGTCATTGAAACGCCTTCTACAAAACCAGCGATATAGCAATCCATGGTTATATTGTGTCGTCATCTCTACTATTGGCGTGCAGTGATTGGCGCTTCGTGCTGTTGTTGCAACTTGTGGACCGTTTTGTTGGTCCCTAATGGCTGCTCGTAGCGCTATCGCTTCCCAGTAAAATGTCAGTTGTAACGTTGCTATAGTTGTAAAGCGCCTCGAGCAGGCTGTTTCTTTCCTTAGATGCCAGATGGCCGCCCAGTGCGCCCTGCTAGGGCGCTCACAACTTGTGCTGAACCAGCATTGTCTTAGCTCCTTTTCGACTATACAAAACTCCTGTTCCCCTCTTCCTGCTGACCCGGTCAGTACGATCAGCTGGAGAGAAAAAAGGAGAAGTTTCAACGTAACGAACGCCTATAGCAAATGCTAAAATCGTGCTCCGACTAAAAGCAAAAAGTGCTAGATCATTGTGCAGAGCTCTTCGGTTCAATTGGACTTCATCAGAATATTAACAACCAATAATGACCGGTTAATGGAAATTAATAATAATAATTTTTTTTTTTCTATTTGTTTGTAAGGCATTTAGGATTGTCGTTTGTAGAACAAAAAGCCAATTGTCACGCTATTTATTTCACTGTACGCTTTTGCTGAATTAAAGCTCGGACCTGGCAATTCAGATCTGTTATTACGAATTATATTGTTTTTTTCATGTTCATGTTTAGATTGATCTATTACGGACAGACGTTTCACCACTAATAAAAATTCACATGGTTTAGCATATAGAACGTGACTGACAAAAACGTGTTCTGTCTACGTGTTTGTATCCAGATCGAACGCGTAAGCGCTTCTCTAGCAACTGCAATAGTCAACATGACAACCGAAAGATTCATAGAAAAAAATGAGTGCGATACATTTAGCTTACGAGCTGCAAAAGTATGAGCCTTAGCTTTAGATGTTTACGTATAGGCAAACAGTAGTTACGTTTCTTTGCTAATCGCTATTGTAGCTGTATTGGCGTGACCTAGTCGTTCCCATAAACGCCGTTTGAGGTTTAATAGTATTTAGGGAGAGAACAAGGCGTTTGGTTAGGTTGGCCAGTGCTAGCGCGGCCATCGTCGGCCCGACCTGCATTCGCTGCCTTGCCCCGTCCAGGCGGCGTTCAAGGTTGAGAATACGGTGGCTTCGTAATCGTGCTAAGGACCAACTACTGAGCATGTAAAGTTGCTCCACCTAGCGAGCGAGTTAGCTGGCTAGATGCGTAGGTCGAAGGAGTGATACAGAGGGGGAGGGGGGGGAGGGAGGGAGAGAGAGAGAGGAAGAAATCTGCTATAGGGGAGCGGTGCGAAAAGTGTGAAATTTATGCATTGGATAGCAAAGGGTGGTTTCTAACGAAGAAGTTGGGGAAACAGCAGCAGGACGAAGAGCAGGAAAACCTGAGAGCAGCAGAGACAACAGCTCTGTAGGGATCTCTTCAGGGCGCCTTTGAGTGGCAAAAGCAGAAGGAAAACTAGCCGAAGCCAGAAGGAGGTGTCCGGAAGCAGCACGTCAGCGAAACAGGGGAGGAAGCACCCACGGGACGATGCCACTGCGTCGGCTCAGCCGTCTCCCTACGGCGGCGTATGGCCTTATCGAAAGCTAAACTGAACAAGTGATTGGCAGACGAAAAATAAAGCGGTCCGGAACGCCAGGTCTTAGTTGAACAGCGAGCCAATCGACGTGGATACATCGAAAAACGTTACTTAGCTAGGGCGCTCGAAAACAACGGGCACCTAGGACAACTGCCGCTCAGAAGCTGGGAAAGCCGCCGCAATGGCTTCGTTGTCCATCAACGACGATTCCGCTGTTCTACGGTTGATAGTTCTTGCCTGCCTCTTGGCTTTCTCGGTTGCTTCCTTTATCTCTCTAAGTCTATTTCTGTCTGCGTTTCCTTCTCTGTCCAGATCTCAGATTCAATTCACCTTTCTTTTGCCGTTTTCAGTTGATTCTTAGTTTTGCGCACCAACTTACATAAAAGCCATTCACTCTGAAAGTAGCACATTCTGCACGAACCTTTTCCGACCCTCAGTGATTTTAACCCTGCCTATGGCTGTGTTTACACGTGTGTATTTCGCGTTCGAATAGAACGAGCGACACAGGCAATCCCAGCAACGAGGCAAAGCATTTCGGTTCGTGGCAAAGAGGGCAGCGAGGGATAACAGGCGGGATGGGGAGATAGGAGCAAACAGTTCCGAGTGTCCTGCGCCTAGCTTAGAAATGCTTCGTTCACGCCGGCGCTCGGTCAATCGATCGATTCGTTCTAGTTTTACTAAACGCTTTTACTAGTAGTAGTTTTCACTGCAGTTTCGGCCGTTAGCGCGGCCGGTCGTTCTCCCGTATCTCTGTCTCTTTCTCAAAGGCTCTATGTAACGTATAATGGCAAACTATGCGTGTGTGGGAAGGGGGATGTTGGCAACAGAAGTGGAACACGAGAGGTTGGCGCCCGTGCTGCTGCACCTGCTGCCAGCCAGCAATACGCGCGAGCGGAGCTTGCTGTTGTACATGTAACAGAAACACGCATTCGTTTTTCGCGCCGACGCCATTGTCGTCGTTGTTGTTCTTGTTGTTGTTGTTGTGAGTACGCGGCGGTAAGAGCAGCAGTGGTGACAGCACTAGTGAAACACGGCGCGAGTTTGTGCAGGTGAAAACAGGCAGGCCATCGATGGCTAAAAGAAAGCAAAGACAAATAGAGCAGGGGTATTTGCTCACACTTCTACCTGACAGTTCCCTCCCTCTCTCCCTCTCTCTCTCTCTCTCTCTCTCTCTGGCCTTGTGTTTGATTCTGCGTTTAGGGCTTGAACAAGCAGCTTGCAGCGACGCTACAACTACAGCCAGAGTGGCATTACGGTATACGAGCTGAATTACCAACGGCATAATATATACATACATACATATACACATATAGAGATAATCATGGTTGCACAGAAACGATTCCTGTGCTCGTCCCCTCGATCCTCCTCATTTTTCATGATAGCTCCATTATTAGCGGATGCAGTAGTCCGCGTGCAACGCTGCTGCACGTGCCAGGAATGGCTTCGATGAGAAGTTCGAAGCGCTATGATACTCCGGTAATGACCAGAGGCTGTATCTAGCCACCCCCTGGCCAAAAATAGTTGCTGATAGCGAGATACAGTATCGAAATACAACTACTGTGATTCGAACATTATCTCAAATTATTTAATAGCCGCTTCCTTTAATAATGAAGAACTCGATGGAGCTTCTATTTAACCCACTGGTAGCGTCGTTGCTCTAGTCGTCATTCTTTCGAACAACTTGCTAAGTTCTACAATAGAACAACAAACTATTACTGTAACCGTATATTATAAGTGGTGTTTCATCGAGGGTATATCGCACCAAGATAGACGCCATTTGAGCTGCCTTCTTCCAATTAGTGATATAGTACTTTTTCCAATGTAGTTAGGAATCAAAACGTTTCATACTTTTATAGTGCAACGTATCTGGCTAACAATGATTTAGTCATCTTCGTTTCGAGTTTACGTCAAATGTAGAAGTAAGAGTATCTCTACTTGTTTGGATACCAGCTGTCATCTCCCCTTTCTACATTGTCATCGTCATATCGAATAGGCTTCGTATCCGATGTTGCTATTTTATTATGGCCGGATTAAAAACGTGCTGTACTTAGATAGACAAAGCTGACTCGATCAGTTACCAGAAAGTACCCAAACAGTAAATTTGAAACGTCGTGGATTCAAATTCAAACGAAGGTACAATATATCACACAACATGAGACATTTTGTGAAATATTCTATTCATAGAATATTAGCTATACCGGACTATAATGTTTTAGAAATAAGAGCTATCAAGGTAAGGCTGATCGTGAAGAGTGCTCTGTGAAACTGTGCGTTGGGAGATAGGATCGCCTAATCTTTAGGCACATTTGTATCTTTGAATCCTTACAGCCGCTCGCTTTATACGACCCAGAACCTCGTAAGCCTCGGTGCAGAGAAGCCGTATCCATGTGAATGTAGACTACCTAATTGTACGGTACGAAGTGTAGCATCTAAGAGCATTGCTCAACGTGAACATGCAAAGAATTATGGTACGGACAATCAAATACGACGAATCTAAGGGCACGCATTCGATTTCAGCTTGCATATTAACAACAGAATCAGTCGATGAAGAACTGCATAAATTGAGCTCCGAGGTTATTATTTCTTCTAGTCTTAATTGGCCGCGAGCAAGTTGTAAGATTGGAAGTTGTTAGGAGGAGCGAGGACCGCACCGAATCAATGTCCTCTAGTTAGCGGCTCTCTGTCAGCCTTCAGTATGTAGCGCTGGATGAATTTAACAATCGGGCAGGCAATAATAAACAAACACAACAACAGCAATACGAAACGAGGCTGTACTGCTAAATCTGGTAGAACTGGTGACGGCTGTGAGGGTCTTCCTAAAGGAGCACCCAACAGCGTGGTGGCTACACTGAGTAGAGACATCTTCCACAATCTACAATTGGGGTGGGTATTTTCATTAGCCACTGCTGGTGAACTAGCATTATCAGCAACGCCGGCGCCCCCGTGACGGTCTATTCTCATGCTAATTTAACTTCCTTCCTTTTCCTTCCCCATACGCCACCTCCCATCCTCTCACTTCCTGGTGAGGTCTCTTCTACACGTCTAACGCTTGTCGCATTTTAATTCCCCTTAGCGACTTCACGGGTTCTCGGGACGGGGCGCGATTCCTTGATGCGTCGATATAAAGCGGCCAACGCATTGACTGCTAAAACTACGGAGCAGACTGTGGTAGGGAGACCAGCAAGCGCACACAAACAAGTTTGCACAAACAAACTTACACCAAGTGACGTATCGTGGTACCTCACGGGATGGGAGTACGGGTGGAGAAGGCTATGTGTCGTGGTAATGGTGGCTATCCAATGGCCAGACAGCTCGATGGCGGTTCCACTCGGGATTTGCCGAGCAGCAGATTCTGCTGCGCATCCGAAGAGGCGGAGCGCCCCTTTTCTATCCCCCGTCATCCTCTTCTTCTACCTCTATGTTCGTGTGTCGTGGATACTAAAAGGCCGTCCTTCTTTCGCTCTCGCTCTCTATTCTCCCAGCCCTCCCGGCTGGTTTTCTTCGTTTGTCCGTCCGCTTGTCCAGGGCTCTAGGCTCCGTTCGTCGCCTGTGCCGTCTGACTACAAGCCACGGCGATTCGGCGCCATGGTTCCGGGTGATAGATGATGCATGACCCTGGCCAGTCAAGCAGCTAGCGTAGCCTTACTTAGCCGTCCGATGGCTGGTTGCCTGCTTACTCATTGCCGCCGCCGACGCTTTTCTATCGTCCTTTCACTCGGGCGGAGCTATATATGGCTTCGCGCTGTGCGCCTTATGCCCTATACCTTAACTGCAAAGAGAGAAGCTCAGCCGAGCACGGTATCCGGTTTGTTGGCATCCTACTTCAACAACCAGCGGCGTTGCGGGACGCATTCGTATCCCAGAATTCCCAAAACCCCTTCGTCAACCTGGGCCCAAAACTGACTTCATGTTTGATCCCACTTTTCCGACTGGTTTTATCGGTAGGTTGGTTGGCTGTTTCATTGGTACAGTTACAGCATTTACAAACATAGAGATACGCATATATTTTACCGTCGATATCTAACCATCTAGATTAGCGTTATAAAACAATCGCGCCTCATACGTCCGCCGATATCTTCCACGGTGTTTTTATTCATTCGGCCTTTGATATTTGATGTCGGTATTTTGCTTTGCTTTATAACCTGCACAATTATGTACAAGGCGGTAGCTGATTTTGTTGGGGTTAAGGCTCAACCGCGAGTAAGCTCGTCATCGTTCTCTCTAGCGGCCAGCTGTCCAGTGGTTTCGACACCATCGATGACGAACTTGCTGCATGTATCGTTTAGATTAATTTACAATTCCCGTAATGGTTGCTTAATGTCAGTCGCTGACAAGCAGGCCCCTTTGCCCACTCTTCCGTTGAACTGACTCTGGCGATCCTTCTTCCTCTCCCCGATTATTCCAGATGCGGCCACCCAGCCGCCTCAACTAGCCACGCCTCGTGCTCCTGTCTATCTCTGCTAACTACCGGGAGGATAAAATTGCTTGCGATCAACCAACAGAATACTCCAGACCATCCTAGTGAGATGAGATATCCGAACTCCGTAGACATACACAGGCGTTAATAAACATTATCACTCTACGACCAAAACCACAGACGCCAGCAAACTATGGACCACAGCCTCATACACGGTGCGCTACGACACTTTTATACAACGAATTGGATCCGGACCGCTTTGACAGCCGACCCCTTTTTCCGTTTCCAACTCTATGTCCCACTAAACAGAGACACCATTAAGAGGAAATCCGTATCCAGCTAGTCAGCCAGCCAGCGTTCTTGCGATCCCTGCTGGATGAAACACTTCACCAGCGTTTCGCAAGGCAGTCGTTGCGACTGGCTTGGCCTGGGATGCTTAGGAGAGATGTGGAAGGGCGATTGCTAGAACTCAGCACTTTTCCGCCGCTACCGTACCGACGTCATTGTCACTGTAGGCGCGCTCTCCCTCAATTCCTCCGACACCTCCACCCCCCTGTTGTAATCCCCGAGCCATCGGATACCCACCAACCTACACCACTAGATCGCACCGCATCACGCCGACCCATCCAATTCTGTTCCGAACTAGATTATTCTGCAATGATCATTCGAAGATTGCTTAGCCACAGTCTACCCAGTAGCAGCTCACTTCCTCACTGGCTGCTCTTCGATCCGTCCGCTATAATGGCGGCAGTTTCGTTCAATCTCGATGTCTCATCGTTCCTGTGTCGCCTCGAATTTCTCGCTAGCGCGGTACGAGATCGGTTGATGTCTGCCAAACGAGCTATTAACTCTTAATGCCAATGAGGAAGGAGCGAGACTGGGTTGGTGGATGGGTTGTGATACTCGCTGAGACCTCTATGCATGACACCACACCCACCGGTTATGCGCTATACGATACTAATACCAACACTTTCATCCGTACCCCCGTATCACCTCCTCGATGCGGAGGCTTTTGTGCAGACGACTCTTGTCTAAGTTGGCCGCTTCCCGATGTTTCAGGCCCTGTTCACATAGCTCCGTAACAAATGCAGCGCGATAGAACGACAGGCGCCAGTTTTCTAACTTCCATTTGACAATGGTGATTCTCTCGGGGCACGAAGTAACGATTCTAGCCAGCCAGCGAACCGACCAATCAAGCGTCGTCCAACGCTGCTTCATTACAATCTCCGCTCCGCATTTCACGCCAAAAAGCCAAAGACCTGTTCACCGTCTATTGTACTTAGTGTGGCTATGAGTGTGCATAAATCGCTCATCGAAGATATATGCCGTCGCAGATTTCGCGAAGTTAGCAACAGTAGACAATGCAGTAATGTCATTCCGCTGCGTTGTAGACAAAGCATCTGGTCATTTGCAGACAATGGTTGCATGCGGTTAATGGTTGGCATTCTGTGAATTTCGGTTACCTATGACGATATTAAATGTGCAACATGCCATGATAATATAGCGAAGTTTTTTTCTGTTCCGAAAAATTAGCCCCCTAAACAGCGTTTTTATCCGAATCGAAAACCGATTTTGACTGGTTTCAAAAGGTAGCCTGACGAGACGCGCGCTTTGCCTCTAGCTGATATTGAGAACGACGGTAATGTTAAAGTTTTGGCGTATACGTAAGGTGGTCTTGGTTCGAATCCGCACATAGATGCACGAGAATCTGAGAGATGCGAAGGCCGATTAATATTATAATCACCTCGTTCGCCTGATCTTTTAGATTGCTCGTATTAAGCCTCCTATCCAAAGGAAGGACCTTGAACTAATTCGACATGAAGAAGCGGAGCTTAGTTATATAAGGAATAATTTGCAGAACACAATTAATACATTATTCTGTATAGTGTTTCTTTCGCTATTAACTTAAAGTACGCATTCAGCATATATGCTTTATAAAGATAGAAATATCTAATAGTATCAGCTAAGTTTGACATGGTTTAAAAGAAAGTCTGTTCTGTTTCTTTGTGTGCTTGCAGCGGTGCCAGATGCTAACGGTTTGGCCCACCACTAAATACATATAACAGACGATGGTCTGTCTAACGGTGGGTCCAGCAGTCTCATGACCATCGGGTTGTCTGCTTGAGGCGACATTTTACCGACCTGCTGGCGGATCGCAGCAGTTGTTGGACGATTCTGCAATGAATCTTGACCACCATCTCTTCTTCTCATTTGCTTTCCTATTTTAGCTATATTTACTAAGGACAACCAAAGCTGGGCCACTATAGACCCTTGCAAGCGGTCCTGTCTTCTGGACTGCATACAAGGCCGGCTAGCCGGATAATTTTGCGGATGATGTCATTCGAGCAGAGGCCATTCTGATAGTCTAGAACAGCCGTAGACCAAATCCGTGAGCTGAATCAGCTCATCTCTGAGTTGAGTTGCTGGGTCGGTTGACTGGACTGGAGTAGGCCAGTCGGTGGACTGCCCTTCCCACCACCCTGTTATCAAGTAAGCCACCACTTAACTTCGCATTTGTGCTAGATAGTCGGCCTTGGCTTTTCTCCCCTCTCAAGCCACCTAATCCAATAGGTAGACGGAAAGCAGCAGTGACCCCATTGGTTTAGCATGGGGAGCACTGTTCAATGGGGCAACAGTGCTGGAAGCAGACTGAAGTCTATCCAATGTCGCTGCTGTTTAGCGTACAGCTACGACTGGCACCGCCCCCGCTCCAGTAGCTTAGGGGCAAGCCGCTATCTAAGAACCGCTGTTTCGCCGACATCACTCCGATTA
Source organism: Varroa destructor (assembly GCF_002443255.2). Taxonomy (NCBI): domain Eukaryota; kingdom Metazoa; phylum Arthropoda; class Arachnida; order Mesostigmata; family Varroidae; genus Varroa; species Varroa destructor. The sequence goes on from NW_019211457.1 coordinate 39,610,179, forward strand.
TAGAACCTACAGCAAAGCCGTCCAAACATCGAAGCAATAATAATAGCAGGGATGGATCGAGCCGGTTAGCATGGCCCTTGTGCACGCCCGCAGATGAACGGATTGAAGACTGGTACCATCACACGGGCGATGGATGGACGGTTTAACGTACTTAAACGCACGACGAATCGAAGGCATCGTTTCAGCTAGGCCCTCTCTCTGACATTTCTAAATAATACCGCTACCCTATGGGCGATAGCAGCAGCACGGTAGCCACTGTTGTCAAGAGCTACTTTTGGTGGCGCTGCTTGCTCCGCGATCGTCTCGTTGCTACCGCCTTGTGACCCGCAGTCCATCCGTCGTACCATTGCAAATAGTGGCAGCGCTCGGGCAAAGCGAGCCATACTAGAGATGGACTAGGACTAAGCCGGGCGGGGCGAACTAGGGCCGGGTACGTGAGGCGTGACCCACCGAGTTCAAAGCGAAAACAGCTATTGCACTCTCTAAGTAGTGGCGGCGGCTGTATCAGCTTGTCGTGCTATCAGAGGCAGACGTGGCCTAGGCGGTTCGGCTAGACTCCTTGGCAGGAAAACGAGAAGATGGCGGGTAGGAAACAGGGAAGGGGGTGAGTCCGGTAAGGCTGATACAGCAGGGAGAGAAGAAGGGGACGAAGGCTCGCAAAACGGGATGGAGGAGCGCACAACGCGAACGAAAGAAGCTGCTGCTGCCACACCACGCCACGCCACCGCCGCTGACCTGCCGAGAGGTGCTGGGTGTCACGATAACTTTCAAGCGTCATCATCAATTTTCCGCTTTGTGCATAGTAAGTGCCAATGCCCCCTCATCTTCTACATCACTCGTTCGATCTAGTAAAAGATCCGGCTATGACTGGGAAAGGAGCCCCCTCGACATACTCACATCCCAGTGTGTGCTTCTGTTGCCTCTGCTTTTCGCTCGGCGTCATGCAGCGCACCTATATGCCTCTAGCACCGATACTTACGCCACACAAGATCCCCCTTCACGTTGATGACGACAAAGACGAAGAAGAAGCCTGCCGCCGATGCTGTTCTCTGCATTCTATCGGTGGCAACCTGACAACTGCAGAAAACACGACCATAGAAGGCAGAGATTGACTAAAACGCAAAGTGGGGGTCAGAGGATCAAGGTATGACAGAGCCAGTGATGCGGACGAAGGCGAGCGGCAAAGGAATGGCAACTTTTCTGTCGCAATTACTCCAATGACTCGAAGCCATTTCTTTTTCTTCTTGTATTTTTTTAGTCGCCCGTCACTGTCTCAGGTCTTCTTTTTTCAACCAGGGAAGGACGTAGTCTTCATATTGATCGCTGGTGGTCCGGCCAGCGTGAACGACCCATCGTGTGGCGTGGGGTCAGATTTCCTCAGCACCCTCAACTATAGCCCGACGTGAAAGCACAGGCGTAGCATCGTTCGGCGCCCACAGAGGCGTCTCTTGGCCGCGTGTGTTCCACTTTGCGGGATTGGTGTCTTCGTTATGCGTAGCCTTCTTTTACCGTGACGGTCTTTTTGGCCATTTTCTCGTTCCGTTGGCAGCTGTTGTCTGGGTTGGTACCGCAAGAAGCTACGGGTAGGAAAAAAGGGAACGTTACCAATAAGGCACATCACCACTCTTCCGGCTTTCTAGGCATATTTTTCGTTTTCACCAAAAGATTGTTAGACTGTTATCTTGCAGAAATAGCAAACGATGCTGCCACCTTTCTATTTCTTCTTTTCCCCCATGATCATGTCAGCGGAGTGGTTTAAACGGAGTTCGCATTCGAGCTTTCGAGCTGTCCGCTCTTTCGTACTCGAAAGGCATGCCCCCTGGTTCCCTTTCATTCGAGCAACTGCCCGCATAAACTGCGAACTGCTTTTGCCCTTCAACAGACTTTGCCCTGCTACTATCATTCACCAAGCAGTAAGGGAGCATGAAGCAGCGAGCAGGTTGCCGTTATGGCTGTGATCCTTTCGAGCCGACAATGCGTGAGTGAGCCGTAGGCTCGTTGCTTCATCACGTGTGTGGAACACAGTAAACTGTTGTTGGCCAGGTTCCAAAATCTGTCTGCGAAAATACGCTACGCATGCTTCTGAGGTGGCATGGCGGCGGCAGTACTTCGGATTCGGGCACCCCAGAAGCAAGTCTCGCTGCAGCCAATGACTGTGATGTGAGTATTCCAGCAGCGTCTCTACTGCATCTATGGGCGCATGGCTTTCTCTATCCGATGTCGTTAGTCCTTTCTCCCTTTTCGTTCGTTCGTTTTGCTGCAGGAGCCCTTCGTCCTCGTTCCGGGTACAAGCGGCCAGGACAATGGAGGGGAAGGAGAGGAAAGGAAACGGGTGGGCAAAAAGTCGACAGTCGAATAGCTGCGTGCCCCAGAGAGTAAAGTGTTAAGTGAATAGAGCAATGGATCATGCCACTCCCGTTCATCCTTCGCCCTGTTTCCCTCCCTTCTCCCTTGTCCCCTATTGTTGCCCACTATCGTAACTCTGCTGACGCTAGCGGCACTAGCGTTGCCTGCTTTTTTCTGTCTGCCCAAGCCTTCACTCCTGGCTCCCCAGGGAAACATCACCATAATTTCTTGAAGAACACGCTAAGAGCTTTTAGTTTACTGCCGCGCTTAAGTCTCCTCGATGCCTTAGTAGCGAGTCCAGCTAGGCAATAGCACAGCGGTCGCGAGGCTACTACGGCCAGCGACAACGGTGGTGGCCACAGCAGCAGTGTCCTCGCAGTGAGTTTCGCTATTTCTTTTCAGGATGTGGCGTGCGGTGTGACAGTTCTCTGCTTGGTGACCATCAGGGGCCGCTGGTGACCAGGCTTGGCCTGGTCTCACCGGGACTACGGATGTCGGTCAGGTCCCTTGACATCCCTTATTGCCTAGCAACTATCCTGCTACATCCTAACGCGAACAATCCCAACGTAATTTTCCTTTCAGTCACATTTTCGTCAGGATTCCCATTGCTGTTTCTGGGTCGAAACCGTTTCCTCCCCATCTTCCATAGATTACCCAGATCTCTTTTTAACTTCTACAGGCTTCCCATATGTTTGATGAAGGGAGGCACCGTACATACAGAGCCGGTCTAACTACGTTGCCGCTATCCACTCTGCGCACGGAAACGCTGTTAGATTAACGCGCAAAGTATTTCGACGATCGTTCCCTGCTTCTTTGGAGCATATGTTCCTCTTTTGCCATTTTAGGAAAACCTAAAGATCGGGCGAAAACGAATTCTGCTACGACGATCCAGTTTTGCCAGTGGCAAACGGATGTAATGCAGCCTTTCTGCAGGCATACGTACAGGTCTAGGATAAGAACCTGTGTGAAAAAGCGGTGCAGAAATGGCGCGCGAGTTAAAGGGATAAAATGAGACACGCGGACAATATGGTAACGCTAGGAACCAGCGGAGAAATGGTTGAGTTCAGGAGAATGTTAAAGTCAGGATAGCGGAGAGCAATCTGGATGCTGAGACGGGACGAGGTAGGAAGAGAAGGTAAAGGCTGACCCTAATAGAAAAAGAGTAAAGACGAGGAAAAGTTAATGGAAGGGTCCCAAGCGGGTTTTTGTCGTTAATGTTATTCAATGCTCTTCAGAGTGGTGATACTGGGTAGCATCGCTTGAAAAGCACTGAAGCAAGTCATCGACCCTGTTTGCCCCCATTTGCAAGCCCGTTCCTTTCGCTACCGGCGCCTTTCACACCTAAACAAGTGCTAGGCCGGCGCATGCCAGTGAGGCTGGCCAATGGCGCGTCCGACACTAGCATCGAGATATTGAGTATAGGGCTTGCAGTGTAGGGAGTGTAGCGCTTTTTGCTGAAAACAGAAATCATAATGATACGCGTAACGGCTGCTACTTCTCTCACTGGTAGCAGCAGCCATTACGTGTAGTAGCAGCAGCAGCAGCATTGGAAGTAGTGTCAGACATTGTACCAATCGTACTACAGCGCTGCTCAAACAAATCGCAGTTTATTGGCTTCCCCATAGCAGCACATCATTCAATGGGTCATTGGTGCGCCGTTTACTCGCGCCCAACAATCAAACATAAGACAATACGGCAGCAGACGATTCATGAGTTGATTCCATTTGAGCGCTTAGAATGGATCTGATTTCATTAGTGTAGATTGCTGATCGCTGGTAGTAGTCCCGTGGCTAACACTATTACCGAAAGTACCGTTACAGGCACTACGTAGAGGAACCGATTCCCTTTTAGCATTGACAAGCTTGAGCAGCACGACGGTCCTTCGTGGCCGTGTCAGCCGGTCGGTTACCGAACCGGCGGAACAAGCTAAGGTTTTCGTCTCATTCTCGCCACTGGTTGCTTGTCAATTTGCTTTGTTTAGCTTCTAGCGCCCTAGCTATCATGGCGACTGCCCTGGGGTGCTATTGGCAAATTCTCTTGCTGCAGCTATCGCTGCTGTTGGTTCGGTAGGCACCCGCCAATGTTCTAAGGCCAGCCAGCCAGCCAGCCTGCCAACAGCAGTAGGTTGTGAGCCAAAGCCTATTTAGCCAAACAACACCAAAGCCTAGTCCGACTGGCATGGGCCAGGTCGCTTATTATATGTTTATACCTACCAGGGGACCTAATGTTCGGCTATTTGCTATTCTCGAAAGTGGAACAACAGTTACCACAGCTAGAGTTGAGTAATTCCTATGTTCTCCTTTAGGGAATACCTATACTTCCGAAGATAAATGTTTCATTCATCCAATAAATTCTGTGTTGGCAAAAAAAAAGGTCAGTTTCACTTTTATGGTAACTGGACACAACTAGATACGAAACGGCGACACACTATCGCGTGAAAATCAATAGTGAGTATTTAAAACTAATAACAAGCATGGAGATTTTATGTACATAGGATGCGGGCGGCGAAGTATTAGACTGGTATATTTAGCTTTCAAGGCACGGTTATGCTTAATTTTCCATCTTTGAGCATTACGTAATATTTCCGCATTTATCTTCGGGACCCGATACCAAGCGAGTAGCGTTCGCATATTACAGATATTATTTTCGATCGGTGGGATGTCTTTCATTGTAAATGGTAGGTTTTACTGAGTTTCAGGGTGAGTATTTGAATAAGGCTGCCTCCAACACAATGTCAAGCCTCATTAATAAAGATCGCATATAATTGCAACATATGCTTATTATTATTATGTCAGCTGGAAGCCATTTGCCTCTAGCTAACTTATAGACGTAGAAAGCTATGCGGGCATATAGGGTTGCGGGGTATTGAATTGCGGCGATCTATTGGTTTGATTCGCTGTACGGTGCAATAGGGCGAATTTCATCTGTCTTGTCTGTACGCCATTAGTGCACGTGGTAGTATTTGTATTATAGCTGCCATGGTGTGAGGCACGGGTGACGTGTCGACTTTCTGACTGGTAAACTGTTATTGGTTGTGTTGCAGGCCACGCTTGGGGTTCGGTAAAGGGGGCGACCTCGGACGGCCCCGAATTCGGCCAGTAAGTCAACGGAAATCGATGACCACACGACCAAGCAGGTTGGCGTCTTAGCTCTAGCTAGGGCGGAGCAGACAGCTTGCATCCTAGTAATGCAGACAGCAAACGGCTTTTGGCCTGGCCTAGGCCGACCTCCTGATGCTGACATTGCTGCCGCCGATGTCGGCTTTTTTGGATATCTACCAGCCTGCCTTCATGCCACCCTGTCTGACTTCTTAAACCAATACATGGAATACTCTGCTATGCCCAAAAGCAACGTATCCAGCTTTCTATTAAGATAATCCCGGCATCTAAGCAAAAGCAGCACTAGCAGCTTTCTTAATTCCAAGACGCAGTGGCCCAACATGCAAATCGGTCGATGTATATGTTACCCCCTTATCTACTTCCACCCTTGCACCCTGAACTCAGCCGGCCATGCACCCGGCCAGTATCTATACGTATATATTTTGCGTATATTGCAGATATCGTCAAGAAAGAACGAGTCAATCCCGTTCCCGTGTCGGGAAACGACGAGCGAACGACACTAGCGGAGTACCACTGCTGGTCGTGCGCACACTCGAATGCGCATTTTCTGTGTTCAAATCGCCAGCTGACGGCTTGACTCTATTAAAGAATCGATACACCGATCCAAAAGCATTGTGGAAATACGGAGAGAAGAGCTTAGCAAAGAGACGTTCTCGAGTCAAAGTAAGACTAGGCTATGAAAAGCAAGTAAGATGTGTGCGAGCCGTAAGACTAAGATCTGTTCAAGTGTCTTCTTCTCGACGAATTCAAGGAAGCAACCGGTCTTAGTTGGTACTCGCCATCGGGGGCCCAGTACCGTTTCCCTCGCATGAGATTTCCGACGGCAGACGGTCGTCTTCTTCGACTCTTTCGCTTTTCCTGTCTATCTTCGGTTTTCGTTCTATTTCTCTTTAATCCCCCGATGTTCGTCGAAAGTCTGATCTGGCACTCAGGAAGAAAAAGAGAAGTTCTAGGTTTCCGCTGGCATGCTTTGCAGTTTGGTCCTGATATTTGGACTGCTTGTGACTGTATTCGCTCCGCCCTAGCTGCCTCTTTGCTTGCTTGCAGCTCCCTTCGATGGTACTACTGCTGCTACTACTGTTCGGTTCGTTGTTCTCCTGCAGTGCAGCTTCTGATTTGCGTATGCGAGACACGTCGTCGACACCCAATCAGTTATGCGGCTTAACTTCGTCCTGGTGTACCACGTCCACACCAACCAACATCCGTGCAGTCCCCTTCATAAGCCCCCACGCTGCGTTTCTTGTCAGCGTTGTCATCCCTCCTTTTCCCGTCTTCTGCTTCCAGCTTCTACCAAGTAAGCTCGTTGCCCCGGGAAGGCACCCCTTCGACATCCGCCGCCGCCATCCGCTCATACACATCAAATATCCAACCCGCTACCGCTGCCTAACATTCCGACGGGACCAAACGGCAAGACCTAGCAAGCCTAATTGGCAAACAGTGTAGTCCACCAGCCAGACGCTCGTCGCGGCCGTAATGGTGAGGGGTAAGAGCAGGGCGCAAGGCAAGGGCGAAATGAGTAAGCAAGCAAGCAGCAGACGGCCGACTTGAAGACTCGAGCCAGTTGGGAGCTGGCTGCCGGCTCTGGCAGATCCTACAATGCCAAGCACGGTAGTAGGGCTATGAGTGAGGTGTTGGCCGGGTAGAGATCCCTCGTTCATTCGGCTTATTCGCTTCGATTTGACTAACCGGCTTCGCGGCGGACAAACGGAAGAACTATCGATCCATCTACTTCCAAACGACAAGGTCCAACCCAATGCAACGAAGGCAGCGATGAACCAAATGAGAGATACTGCTGAACCAACAACGAAAAAGAAGTTATCTCAATGCCATGAAAACAAGCAGAGGCAACATCACGGCGAAAACGTCTCCAATGACCACAGGACGAGTATGGCAAAGCAAATTGCGCTGCCTCTACGCTGTATATACGTTCCGCTGTAGCCTATACGGACTATAGGCTTTATGTTGCGAGTTTTACGTTCGGTATCTATATAGTCTATATAAAAAAGGTTATATATAGACGATAGCCTATATATACCTTTTTGCTCAAATAATAAAGCTGTTAATGATCTCAAATAATCTTTTTCGCTAGTAAAAGCTCTTTAGTTACTAGTCAATGGCCGGTCGAATGAATGGTTGCGGAACATCATGTCAATAATCTACTCTAAACTAAAATATAGCATGTATTTAGAACCCGATTGACTCTGTTGATAACGGATTGTGATGATCTCAGGATATTGGCATAATTTCATCCAATAACCAGAATCATCTGGTTCAAGCTATCTAAACATAGCACGCTACGCTAGATATACAAAAGATAAAACATATGTACAATTGTCTAAACTCCATCTGATCCTATATTTCTTTGAATCATTGAAACATTATAGAACGATTGTCTCACGTGAGGCGGGCTTGCTTTCTAGATTCGAAAAGAGCTCCATGTACTTAATTTAAAAAGTGGTCGTCACCCTCAACCTTACACTTAACTCTTAAGAAATTTGCTCGAGTCAAGCCTTTGCTCATATTTAACTACAAGTCATAGTCAGGCCACAATGGTGATGATCCCAATTATCCCGCTATAGTTGTTTGACAGTAAACATTCACGACTTCTATGGACAGACGCTTTAATTTGTTTTGTTTACTGAAGTTATAATAGTATCAGTTAGCTTCCCTGAGAATAGTCATAGCGTAACCCTTAACCATCTTAGTCAAACATAAAAATATCGGTCTTTCTGCACGGCGTACGTTTGCGCAAAAAAAAACCCTCTCTCAATTGAAATGTACAAGTGACCATGAGATTTATGGAGTTTATCGCAATTTCACAGGAATGTTTTTCCCTCATATCGAGCTTCGCTCAGGCTTCCTCTAGTACTTTAACGTGGCCGACCCTCACAAACCGACGGCCCTCAGGGCCTTCTGCTTGCTGGAGCGCACTTCAAGTTCATGCTGGCCATGTCGGAGAAGGGATCACCGCGAAGTAACAACCGTGGTGGCAAAGAAGTACCACATCCAATGGTTGGTCGAGCCGAGGATTACGGCCGGACTACTTTAGCCACCGGCAGCTGGAGCCTCCATTGCTTAAGCCTTTAGCATACACAGCTTTCGTTCGTAGTTCAGTTAACGGTCCGAAGTCGTTCCAGTCATAGTGTAAGGCGGAAAATCTAAGCGGGGCAAGTGGTCTACGATGAAAGACAGAAAGAGGCAAGCAAAGAAGTCAACGGCTTTTCCGATCAATACTTGTGGTGGCGGCTACCACCAAGGTCCGACTAGCCAGCCACCAGCACTGACGCAAATCAAGCCCTAGTCAGCCAGTTCGCTCCGCCTGTTGGCTGCTGTCGACTTCGACGCAGTTCTAACGTCAATAAGGTTAACTGACTTTTTGTTCTTTTAACTGCCTCTTAGCCCCCCTTCCTCCCCTCTGGCTATTTCCGGCCTTCGCCTCTTTTACTTTCTGAACGAATTTCTCCATTTACCTTGACGCACACCACCTTTTACTTTTTTTCGGAGAGTTCCTCTCAACCACTAGTGAATCTCAAACATAGAGCGATGTTGAAAAAGAGATTAGGGTCAACAAAGGGAGGACGAGAAGGGGGCTCGTTGTTCTCCGATTCGCCTATCGCGTTAGAAAAAGGACGAGCTAGTAGCAGACCAGCTGAAAGGTAAACTTGTCACATATAAAATGTATAGTAATGGTCTCAGTCAGCAGTTTTAGGGTCGGGATATGGTTTTCACACGCCTCCTTGATGCTGTTCACCAAGTGCCCACATTCATGGGCAAAGGTAACAGCAGCTGCAGACAACGCAAAACGCCGGCGGCACTAGTACACTCTACCACAGTTGCGGCCCGTTGCCTGCTATTGCTGATGGTGCGACCGCCAATTCGGTGAAACAGCGCAGATCATTAGAACATTCATTACACTGCCTGCACTTTCTCTCTCTCTCGCTGTGTCACGTTTTTTTTGGCACATTCTTCATTATTGCAGATGGGCGAGCGATAGCGTGTTCGAAACGCAACTGTGCCCAAGAAACGCCGCACACAAGCAAGTTTGAGTCCGCTGGCGGGCAAACGGCAGCCGGTGATGCGGCCGCCGCTATTTCGTCGCCTGTAAAAGCCCCTTTCATGGTGGTCCCAGAAAAGACTTTTTTTTTGTTGCCAATGACGACCGAGCCCCCGCATCCCATCTGCAGTGTCCAAGGGGAAACAAGCCGTTCAGAGCAAAAGATGATCGGTGAGCAAGAACGAAGTTCTTCAGTAGGAGCAGCTGATAGGATTTTTAGAGGAACTAATGGTGCAGGGAGGTTTTCCGCAAAATGATCTTTCAATATTTTTTATTGTTTTTTTATGTTCTCCAGTTTTGCTTTGATATATATATATAGGATATCTGATTTTCGATATTGAAAGTGGGGAACGCTATATAGGCATTCGATGCAATGCAACGCTACCATAGCTAGCCGTCAGTCATTAGTGTGAATTTTGTATGCTGCTGTTGGAATGATCTAGCATGTAATAGTTATCTTAGCTACAAACGCCATATTCTAATTAAAACAGCTGTTTTAGTTGTTGGCGCTTCTGTTGGCCTGTGTACATGTATGCGGTTTTGCTAGATGCCTGGTCAATAGAACGCCGCCATTGGTAACCTTCTACAATAGTGGAAGAGGAAATTTTTGAAATGCTTACTGATTGTAAACCCATTTTATTTACCAATCGAACGTAGTTAAATTAAATTTAAGCTATTGTTTGACCTTACTACTCCTAATTAAACTCATACGTGACCGTGAATTGATAATCATACTGTAGTTAGTGTCCTTCGCCCACCTGTTCTTGTGATCAATGTCCTTGAGGGCATCACATTTACTAGCTTATTTTTGTAGAGGGTCCCAGCAAGCCGGGCATCATTTACACTGAAACGTTTTTCCCTACCAACATTTCCCACAGGAAACAATGAGGAATTTCTATCGCCGACGATCGAATTAGATATGCAGCGTTAAGTTTTATGTTTGTTTCAGTACCTTAAGTCGCTTTTTCGTACGTCACGTAATCAGCAACGTCGATCGTTTGGTATGGCCCATTAGATAATTACGTGAGTCAAGCCAATACAGCTTTACTGAAAAATAGTGTACAGTGATTTTGTTTAATAAATTAAGTCATATTTTTATTCTAGCCATTGGAGTATTGAAATGCTTTGTGTATATCTTTAGCTTATATATAGGCTTTAGAGCAATTTGCTTAACTTATTATCCAAATCCTTATATGGATTTGGGATAGATGCTTTTACTTTATAAACTTCAGTAGCACACATTGAGCTGTTTGATATGGGCGTTCTTTAAGGTACGGTAACTAGATTTAATAAAGTTCGGGCTTCTTCTATAGAATAAAGTATGGAAAACTTGATTTGTACACTTAATCATAATCTGATAATAGTAATAATCTCCTGATAATGGCTAACGGCCTGGCTAAAATCTATCATCTTCAATTAATATAAGTCAAATAGAAGGTCCCTTGAACATAAGGCTGCATATTTCGAGACAAGTCTAACCATATAAACTTTAAATCCCGACGTTCGTTTGTTTTTTACGGTTAGTTTACATGAAATTTGCTAACAGTTTACATAAAAAAATAACAAGTTCAACGCACCAACTCACTCTGAACTCACTCGTTCGTTCGTTCGTACGTGCCGGGGTACATAATTGTTTTGCATAGTAGATTTCTCCCAAGTCGTTGTTTCACCTTCGTGACAATACCATCAATATGTAAAACACCGTTTGCAAAATGCATACTTCCGTATTTGTGTGTATCATGCGCGCTCATATAAGGCACCAGGGTCGCTAAAAGGTTCAGACGTTTTAAAGCACAGCCAAGAAAAGCGCAGGTGGGCATAGCTATAGTGGCCATCTGAAGGGAGTTCTATAGTTGCTTGCAACAGACAACTCCTTGCCTTCAGTCCTAGGTAAGTGTAGGTTTTCGGAAGAATTTTCGTGCCTCGGGTGGCTAGTCAGGAACACGTAGGATGTAGGGTACTTCTTCTGGCTGCTAGCCCACTCCTGGACGCCCGGTCGCAACTTCGCACGACCACGACGACGCACCACAAAGACCACAATATTTTTTATGCGTCTCGGGCCACTACCACTACGGCTGTCACGCCAGTGTTGCTGCTACTACTATAACCTCTCGTCGTCGGTACTCTCCCGGAATCCTGCTTCGAGTCTCTTTCTTAGAGTGTCTTGGCCTCAAAGGTACCTTAAGGCTCCTTCTGCCGTCCCTATCTGCTTGTTCGGTAGGCAGAAACTTGGATGCGTCTGTTTGCAAGTCGACCAATGCTTACCTACTTACAACTGTGCCAAGGAGACCACGCGGTCCATTTATTGATATAATATCAATATTTGTGCTCGTTTCGTTGCTTTTTTCGACTGGACGACGGTAGGGATGCGTAGCGAAGCCCAGGGTTCGGGGGCAGAGCGGAGCCAAGGCAGCGGGACAGGCTGCTGTGCACTACCAAGCTGCCATCACTGCTGTCTACAGCAGTAGTGAATGATGGCCGTAGGATTTTTGGACAAAAACTGTTCTCCCTGCCCGACTAGCGTTCGACACTGCAACTAGCAACGAATCAACCGACCCATCGCAGCAGCGACCGCAGACGCAGCCAATGACGACGTTGGCAATGACTCGATGTCACTATTGGAGGCAATGTAACAAACAGCATTTCCTCCATTCGCTGCTGCACTGGTGAACCAAGATGGTAAGAAAATCGTCGTTACGGCCAAGGGTAACATCAGCTGCCACGACAGCGAACGCCATCGCAGCTGTAAGATGAAAGAGCGCTCTTTCTTCGATCAGGAACTTTCCTATATCATACAAAAGAGCTGGAGTAGCGCAATAACAATGGCAACGAAAGACGCAGAAGCTGCTCTAAGAACCACCCACCAAATTCTCAACCCCCCCCCCCCTTCCTAAAGATATCTACCATGTATTTGTTATATGTCTCGCTCCCTTTGCACTTGGGCCGTTTTTCCTCGTTTACTCGCCGCCTTACAAGTCTCATTCGTTTCTTTTCTTCCTTTTGGTCTCTTTTTCTATATATCCAACCAGCGAGTCCAACGTAAAGTCACCTTGAGCTGGCAAGTACATACATGTCTGCTGGGTGATCGTACGTAAAGTCCGTCTGTTTGTGTCCGTGTGTTTACCCATCTGCCGTGATGTCTGTGTACTTGTACCTGCGTATACACTTTCGTACATCTGTGAATGTGTCTACGTATCCAACGTTCTTGGCTCTTTGGGTCATATTCCTCCCTCTCCTTTCCCTTTATCTATACGTGTGTTCTTCGTCTTAATTACGCGTAGCCTGTTCCGATCTTACGGCGTCTACGATTAGATTTCTGCCTTGCGGAGGCGCACTATTTTTCCTCCCCCACCGACATTTTATGTCGGCGGCTGGGCTTGGCCTGCACCCCTCGAACTGGGACTTGCCGGGCCAGATCCGATTCAGCGTCGGGCCCACCCTCAGCTGTGGTTCGGTCTGTTGGTGGCTTGAGCTAACCGAAGCAGGCTTCTGGCAACCGACTCCGGAGCCGGCTGTAACAACCCGAGCTCCCTGACCGGCCGAAATCTCTACACTGTGCGCTTTTTCTCTCCGCTCTTTTTTCTTGCTCCCTCCACTTTTTTCTTCATCGTCTGCGTTTTCTGCCTCTCCTTTGAACACACGCGGTCTTGTATAAAGCTTTGCTCCTCACGCTTGCCAGCCTGCTTTTCAGCCCTGGCTCTCCTCCTCTCACTTTGTTTTGCCTGCTGACTTCGTCCGCCGCTCAATGAAGAGGTTATCGATGCAGCTACCCCCAACGGCCCCACTCCTTCCTTTCGCACATAAGCACACACATACACATCTCTGGGTTCAAAATAATTTTTAACATTTTTGTACGTGGGCCTTTTTCTCGGCCAGACCTTCCTAAACGAAGGACGAGCCAATGGAACTAGTGAGTTAGCAGGGGTCCACAGCAAGCACCCAGGGATAAAGGCGAGGAGAGGGGGGTGTACTAGCTATACTAGTAACGGTATTGGGTATAGGTGCTCAGTGGAAGGAGAGCCGCTAGCAACGCGAACACAGGCAGGTCGGTCGTCCAAGGGACGAACTTGAACTACGAGCAGAAGGCAAGTGGACAGGCGTCAGCTTAGTTACGCTGCTCCTGGTGTTGCTGCCGCTTCTCGTGCCGTGTGTCAGAATGTATGAGTGTCGATTCACTGTCCCTACTTACCCCAAGCTTTTCTTTCCGTGCAAAGCCCCAGAGGGGCTAGGTTAGGACTGACTGTGGGTGGGGGGCGGCGCTTTTTGAGCGGGCCAAGTTGAGGGGAAAATCGAGTCGAATGGACGAATCGAGGAACGAACGAGAAAACGAACGAACAAGAGACCGACCGACAGAGCGACTAAACGAACCAACGAAAGTGAACGAACGGAGGAAAAGCGATGGATAGTGTAGTGGCGTACGAGGACTTTGTGGGGGGAAGCGACTGGGCGTCCTGCCTGAAGAGAAGTTGCTGCTGTTCTCTCATCTGCATTATCCGTTATTTGTCCATTTTCTGTTCTTCAGGGACAGCCGTGATGGCACTGGCGGCGACGGTCGTGTCCTCCTCCTTCGATCGGTGATCTCTCACTGACAGTTGCAACGGCATGCGGCATGCTACGATGAAAAAAGCTCCAGCAGCAGTCGGCAGAAGCAGCACTATCGTCATTGTCGCAGCCGATACCGGCGCGCTGCTTGAAGGCTGGCTAGCTGGCTGCAATACGGTACCGGTGTTGTCCTAGTATCGGCAGCAGGAAAACGTTCGGGCAACTCAATGTTAAACGTATGTTCCTCTACGAACGGCAAGGCTGAGCGCAACGTAGTTGGTTCCATCCAGTAGAAATAGCAGTAACAGAAAAACAAGCCAAGTAGGAGGTTGGGCTGGCTGACAAAGAGAAATAGAACACGCAGCATCAACGTGGCCAGAAGGCACTCATTACCAATATCCAAAATAAATGAGAAAAGTGCAAGAGAAAAACTAGCGGAAAATTTATCTTTGACTTTGCTGCTATTGGTGGAGCCACCTCCAAACTCCTTCTACTGACGGCGCTCCCAGTTGTCATTTCCAAGAGCTACTGCTGTAGCTTCTTCCCCGCGTCGGTTCTGGACAACAGACAGGTTCCGACGTTTTCCGTTGCTATTGAAGATGTCGGTAATAGTGCTACTACGACATCCATTGCTGCCGATGCCACCATTTCTCTGCTCTCGCTTGCTGTTTTCCGACACCGTCATTCGTTCCTTTCGAACAACCAGGTGGCTTGCTCGGCGATAGTCAGCAAAGAAAGGGCATACAAGTGGGGACTAATAGACGCTCTGGGCTTGTCACGCGAAGTTTCACGCGCTGGAACATTGGTCTGTCTAACTGGCTGTAGCTAAGAAAAAATCTCAAAGCCTACGCCATCCACAAAAGCTAATGCTGCCTCTGCTGTTACTAAAGCAGCAACAGCGAAAACAAGGAGCTACTGCGTCCTTAACGCGACACGCAATCTTTTTAAACTGAAGAAAGAAGACTAAACAAGCCTTGTCGAGTCGAACATGGATTTGATTAGTTCTTAGTCAACCTGTAAAGCACTCGACCTATCCTAATCACTGATAAATCACTACAGAAAAAGCGGTAGCCGGCCAGATTTGAGTCTCTCACTAGGCCGCGGGACCCCTCACTTAAGAGCTCGCTGAATTAGGTTGATTAGCTGATGACGGCAGAACAGCGTTCAAGCAGCGACAAGAGTGCAATTGAAAAGGGAAAGAAAAGGCAAAATCATCTTTTTCCATTCTCCCGGCGCTCCGTTGCTTTTCAGTCCTTTTCTGCTGAAGCCGTTTCCACTTTCGCTTATAAAAGCCCATACCTGGTACGATCTTAATGTAACGCTCTTGCTGCTGTCTCTACGGCCACTACTATTAAACCCAGCTACATTGGTTTGCAACCCTGTGCTACTCTCGCTTACCGAAATGTAGGCCTCAGGCTCCACATTGTCAACTTACTCAAATTCTAATAATTATGTCACCACTAGCTCCGGCTTAATTTGCCATCGAGCTTGACTCCTTTTAGACACTTGCACTATCAGTATTAGTGGGGACTAAACAGAGAGGAGCGTCGATGTAGTTGAGGGGTGCTGCTGAACACATTTAAAGATAACATTTGAAAGCAATTTGAAAAGTGGTTCTTTAAACTGCACGCCTTCTTGACTTATATCTTTGCCCATGTTGCCTTGAAAATTGAACGGGATGAAGGGCACCGAAAAGAAATGAAAATTGAGCTACAGATGCCAGGAGGAAAGGCAGTTCCTCTGTTATGCCGCATGAACCTAGCAAGCACCTACCCCTACAGCGCCCGACCTAACCCCGCTTTCTTCACGGTATAAATGCGCACGGTATCGTCCGTTGGCCTCGACGTAAAGGTCCAGGTCACTCACGTATGGACAAAAAAGCAAAGAAAATACGTCGCTAATCCTCTATTAAGTTTTCGCTCATGCTGCTAAAACCACCAACGTTCGTCAGGTTATTCAGATGTCCCACGCCCTAAGTTTAATGCTATTGAACAACAAGATAAAGATAGGTAGGAAGCCATGCCACGAAAATCCTTCAGGTCAGCCTTTAGGTTCACCTCCTTTCCACTTTGCCCTGTCCGTTTACCAGTCGTTTTTAAGATTTTTCTGAAAGCTCTCCACGCTACCCAGTTCTGAAAAAGCAGTCATACGTGCTTTTTCATTTTTTGGGATGGCCCCATTTCCTTAGAATGGCCATTCGGGCTCAAAGAGGGACCAGCGATGGAGGCGTTGGGCTCTCGATTGTTAGACGTGTGACTCTGTTGACTAAGGCGCACGACAAGAATCGGGTAACGATGCCATAGCCGGCGTGAGAGCCGACCGGAAACAGATATGTGATATCTTGCTGGCAGGACAGTAACGTGGGTGGAGAGGACGAGGAGCGGTCGATCAAGACGAGACATCAGCCTGCTGCTCCTATTCCTGCCATAGTAAATCTGGATACCTTTCTCGTAGGCTTGTCAGAGAAGGAAACAGAGGCGGCGACAGTGGCCAAGGCGAACGTAAGCACAAGCTAGGGACAGACTAGAGAATTCTTGCGTCCCCCACACACAAAAGGACAATTTACGGCTACAGTTACATCTCGCTCAGATTACACCTCCACCGTCCGGTATGCTTGCTCGTTCCAGCGCTCGACGGCCATCGACCGCCTTGCCATTGTTCCTGTAGAGTAACCGGAAAGGGCGCAATGCCGATGACGAGGAGTTGTGTATTCTTAGAATACATGGTTCCCTACCGGAACGAGTGGTAGGGTATGATACTTACAGGCGATAGAGAAAGCAGAAAGAAATGTGATGTCCTGTCCTTTTGCTTTTCACTCAGTATCAGGCCATTCTCGAACAGTCACGTGTGCACAATGTGAATGATGGATTGAGGTGTCTCGTTCAGTTGCTTACGTCCTCGGATATCGTGCCGAGATGCCTTGCGCTGCACACCAATACTTGCCGATTAACATCAGCAACGATTCTCACATACCTTGTATACGCACAAAAATGCAGCGTAGGCTGGGTCTCGTAAGACTGGCAGGTACAAGTACAGCTGTAACAACCCGTGGCATAAAAGCACGGGTTAACAGGAAGTTAAGAAAAATAAATGCAGTATAAATTGTGCCTTAATCATTTGTGCATATTATTAGCTCGCGGGAGCTGTTGTAGCAAATGCAAATGCGAATGTTTGCTGCCTCCCTGAATTATTATTATGGGTTGCCGTCTGGATAAGATTCGTAGTAGGAAAGAAACTATATCTTTATCGCACGATGGCTACTTTCCATACGAGAATGAAAGCGCGAGCGGACCCCCCGAACGAGCGACCTGACGAACGAACGCGACTGACTTGCTATTGGTCGCCGGTTAGAACAGCGACAATGGACAATACCAAGATGTGATTTCATTAAATAGGTAACAACAATGCATCAAACAGTCAGGGAAGTAGGACGGACGGATGTTCGAACAGGCCGTTACATCCAGTTGGTTAACTAAGTAAGGAGCGCTAACGACACTAGAGCCGCATCCTTCGATCCTAACAGTAACGACGTTTCTTATCCAATAAACTTTAGGAAATTTTTCTCACAGATGAAGAGAAGCAACTAGGACAGAGCTACCACTGGCTGATCTGGGCTAGATCTAAGCTTGCAGTCGGCTAACTAGTCAGTCAGGCTTCCTGCTAAATCAACTTGCTTTGTCAAACGCTCGAATAAAAGACTAACTGAGCTTATGACGAGGACGTAATTGTTTGTTCCACGGTTCTATTGGGTGCTTGGTTATATAATATACTAGTTTCTCATATGTCAGTCAATTATTTTAGCCAATTTACGAAGTAGAACTACAAATGAGCGGTCCTTTTATCGGACACAACCTTTGTTTTACTCTGGCAAAACTGACACTCAGACTGGTCTCCTTAAGCTTTTGCAATTTGCCGGATGTCTGTGGCATCCCTTGCCTCCTATTAGCCCGTTGTTGGATGAAGTCAACTGAATCGTGAGCCAGTGGGAGGAAAGCTAACGTTCGACAAAACAAACCTTCGCTCATCGTTTTCCCTCATCACCTCTGTCCAGGCTGATCTCCTCTTCTCGTTGATGTCAATGATGTAGAAGATGCAGCGTGGCCCTTCCTTCAGTCGGTCTGACCTTATCTTAGTACGACGATCCCAGTAATAAGGATACAGAAGCGTATGTAGAATCTCCCTATTCGTTTGTGTACAAATAGTTATCGTTGTCGTACATGATAGCTCCGTGGAGTCAGATAGACAATATAGAGATGCAACAGCAACTATCTCTCGATTTAGCAGCTATAGAGACATCATCGGGTTGTCACAAGCGAGGTTAAGTGAGGTGTCATTGGGATAACATGTTATCATGAGATACAGCAGTCAGGCGCAGCGAACGCGAAGACTAGTGGCAGATCTGAGCCTCACTGGTCGCTGGCGGGGGAGGGGGCGGTACATTATGCGACATTATAATCACACTCAAGCACAGGCACACATTTGGCATTTAGCTTTCAGCCGGACCATAGACGCTCATAACCCCCGCCACTTTTGCCTTCCTTGCGGGTGGTTGACTGCTCACTATGACGTCGTCGATCGATGTCAGCTAACATAGGCGATCATTGCTCATTTATGCCAACACGAAGCAACGATAGCGAGTAAGGGAGATCTATTGACTATGAGGGTGGACGAGTCGATGGGGACCGGTAACGATGACGCTTTGTGTGGTGTGCCAGCCTTCCGGCCTGTAGCTATAGATTGAGAGACAGCATCCAACCGTTCCCTTTCGTCCATTGCCCGTCAGCCAACTCAAAGTCTTCGGCCTAATTAGCTAGCTGTAGCAATAGCCTTCGGGCGATATGGCTCAATAAGATGGGGCGTCCAGGGACAGCCTGTGGGATCATCCATACTTTAGGCTAACGGCGACGACCGTACGTGCAGATGGTATCGATGGATGTTTGTGTTTAGTGGATAGGAACACCGCCTCACAAGTTGCGGATCCGGTGGCAGTACTGTTGCATCCCCACAGTGCTGGATGTGTAAAAGAAATCATGTCTTCAGTTCCTGTGCATTGTCTGGCAACTACGCGTCTACCCTCCGAAGGCAACGGCAAAACATGATTATGATAGAAATGATCATAATGACGATGTTCGATAGCGCGTCTTTTTATTTATAGACCCTATATATGTAATTTTATCAGTTACAGACATACGTATTATCGTTTTGACAGCGTAAAACCATGTTTTTAAACTTAATCTATGTGTCTGAGGAAAAACTTCAATTGGAGAAATAGTTATACAACCAAAGTTCTCTTGATTTCTCGTTTCCACTCTCGCGATTTTTTTTTTGCCTCATTTGCCATTCTGCTCAGGCAATTTCGTCGGACATGTGGTAAACGAGGCATCCGCGACAACATCGTTTCGGAATGTAGTCATAATGTTGAGAACAAGATAAATCCTTCGACAACAGAGAACACAGAAGAATAACATCTAGGGACTAGAGGTTATCGATTGCGTGCTTGCTATTTGCACGCGCTGGCACGATGGCAATGCTGTAGCCTGTTTACTGGATGAAGGCGGCAAAAGCGGCGGCTACAAAAACAAAAGAGCAGCCAGCTATGGCAGTACTATGAGAATCGCAAAAAAGTGCACCCAAGTTGCAAGATTCATCGAACGAGTGGTACTGATCTTTACAAATTGACCGACCGACTATTTCGCTCAGCAGTTCTTCTGTAGATAACTCTCTAATAAAGCAGTAGGACCTTGGCCGCTTACTTACCCGGTCGTGGGGTCTTTGCTCATCCTGTTTGTTCGTCTGTCCAACCGTTCATTGGACCATCCATTACGAAGTGATTCGCGTTATTGTTTTTTACTGTTGATTGGACGGCAGACCGACTTTCAGGTTCACAGACCCACAAGCGGCTGGCCGCTCGATAGACGCAATGATTGTCTGCTCCGGTGCTTGGTCGTCTGGTTTGCTGTCGAAAGAGGCAACTTTCTTCAGAAGTCCTGCAGCGTCTCATCCAGAGGACATCGGAGGCAGCCTTTAGCCGACAGCCAAACGCTAACAACAACGGCGCCTGCTGTGGCGACGACGGCAGTGTGGCAATAACTAGTGATGTGTGGTACATCATCAAGAGCCAGCACGCCTTACAGGCTGGATCTGGCCCAGCAATGGTGCTCCAGCAAACCACCACGCCGCATACTGCCTGCCTGGCGAATGAGTAACGGAAGCCGAGCCAACTACTCCCGCATACAGGGGCGATTGTCAAAAACGGAGTCATAGGAAAAAAAAGGAAGCTCAATGGAAAGTGTCGGGGCAAGGGACGACGAATACGGCATGCGTGGAGGGTCCGATGTGTGGCATCTATTTATCTTACATTTCCAGCTCTAGATAATTGATTACGCCAAAAACTACATTACGGGAACGGCTGTGCCTGGCTTTGCTTGAGCTTGGCTTCTGTCTATGTATAAGCTTCTGTTCTTCAAGTCGCGGCGGCCACGTAGCGCAAGCAGCAACACAGCGGCGCAGACGCCAACACATTTCTACCCGGCGCGGCCCATTCCGCACAACCTTATCCAACCCCTTCACCGAGGCACTAGCGCTACAACAAAACGCAACTGAATCTCTGCGACCGACACTGGTATACTATTGGTACTCACTGCTAGTCGTTCCTGCCGAGGCCACGTCGTTCTTCTACGGAGCGCCTTCTTTCTGCTTTGTGAGGGGCAACCATAGAGCCATCACAGTTAAGAAATGAAAAAAAAAAAAGCAGGACGAGAAAAAAGAATATATTACGAAACCAAACAGCTATCAAGCGTAACTAGTGCTAGTGGTAGTTAATGGGGTAGTGAGGGCGACGGTAGAAGTTGTGGTAAACTAGACAGCTATTTGGGGCTCCGCATGGAGCAGCTTTTTCGCCAGCAGAATTTAGAAGGGCGTGTCTGTATAAAAGCAGCCCATACACCGTCCCTGCCGCCGTTAGCGCCGTCAATGATACTGCCGCTGTCACTTCAGTTCGCCCTCGCTCGCGAAGTACGACCCCATGGGGACCGCTGGGTGGCTTAGCTGCCTGGTCCTGGGGACAACGCGGTCCAGACCTGCCGAGTGTAAAGAGCAATATCCAGCGGAGCGGTGTCGTACGAACAATATAAAGTTGTTCTAGTTGAAGTTCCAAAAGCCAATGTCCGTTCGAAAACACGAAATCGGTTGCTGTTGTCTGTAGAACGGTGGATGTGGTAGGAGAGGCGAGGCTGGGGTATTGGCGAAGTAGTGAGTAGGGGAACGGAAGCGTCGAGTGTACGCTTATGACGGCGTTTGTGACTGAACTGTCAGAGAGAGAGACGAAGAAAAGACAAAACTTAGCATGTTTGCGCTGTTTCGGACTTATTTTAGGCTGGGTTGCAACGAAATCAAGGACGAAGAAGCGATGTTTGGTTAACCGTCAGTCAGTAAGCGTCCGTATCGCTATTGCTCGTTATCAGTAAAAAGATGCTGAAGCAGTAGGGGGAATCTGGAAAACGAGGCTAAAGTGGTGGGTTATGGGAGGCAGTTATAAGGAGCAAGCAGGAGGAAAGCAATGTGTAGTAGGGGAGCAGTGTGTGTAAAAAGGCACATGGGAAGGCTTAACGGCCTTCAAGCCTACACTCTTTTGTCGGCCGACGTCCATTCGCAGGATGCTCTTCTCTCCTCTACGACTAGCAACAATTGAGCGCTTCAGTGGAACTGAGCGCCAGCTAGGTTTTGCTCTTTGCGTCTTACTTTCCGTGTGCTTGGTCCTGTAATATTTTAGTGCCGAATAGTTCAATGTTGATCTCCATTAAGATCTACAGATGGGACGAAGACTTTTTATGTCCCAATGACTCTCACGTAAGCGCTAGTTTAGACCTTGTTGTTGGCGATACATACATATTGTTCTTAAGCCAGAACTCCCCGATAACTGCGAGCGGCGCAGCGACCGTCAGAGATTTCCGTGAAAATCGATGGCTATTTAGACCTAGTGAAAAGGCTTGCTATATCACTTTTACCGTGAGATATGGTAGAGCCGGCCAATAGGACAGTCTGTTTCCTCTTAAATCTATTCTATGTTGATATACGGGGCTTCCTGATCATCGGGCTACGGAGCGAGGAGGGGCAGGAGAAGAAGATGGATACACCGAAACAAACAGGCTTCCTATAGTACGAAGGACTTTATTTAAAAGGGCTGCAAGAAAATGGGGTAGCCCTATAAAAAAAAAACAAAAAAACTTCCGTTTTTATAATCGCCTCTATTGCTTGGTAATTTTACTTCCTGCCTAGGTCATAATATACTTAAATCTAAACAACGTCTTAGAAATATATTTTTAGAAAAATATGTATGCTACAGATATTGTCCTTAGACGTTTTGTCGTAAGAGCATGCACATGAACGTCCTGCTCAATCTATGGAATCGAACTCAGTTGAATATATGCGAGAAGCCTTTAAGCCTTAGCCATAATCTATGAGTCTGATTTTGCTAAACCTATATTTTATTTGTCATTAGGAGAGATGAGGTAAGTAAAGCTAGTGGATCTTTCTATCCAAAGCAAGCTTTAAAAATTCCTGCGACTTCAAGCTCGCAGCGGTAACAAACACGACTCTTTTACAAGACAAGTATTTTTTTCAACTTAGTTTCCTTTCGCTACTTCTCTCTCATTTTTGCTTTACACCGTCCACTGCATCACTTCTTCCGCTTCCGTCCCTTTCTAACCCACTTGAGTCCCAACCCGTATTGGAAAAAAAACGGTGAGTTTATTTCGACAACTTCTACTTCTTCCCCCTTTTTGCTACGGAGGAGCGACGGCTGAAGTCAGTGCTCAATCCTCAATATCACCGAAATTAAGTGAACTGCACCAACAGACTTGCTTACGCTTAGGCTGTGAGAAAGATAGGTGGCATGCACGCTTTCGACAATAAAATGAATGCGGCAGCAGGCTGCCGACTGGTCGGGCCCCCTTCGGCCCGACGCTCAAGCACGCCCTATATCTATTTCTCGTTACCACAAACTAAAGATCCAAGTTAATTTTCAGGTTACGTCAGCAAGCAAACAGCGCATACCCGTCAGAGCAGTAGCGGCTACCACGCTGCGTAAATTCCGTTCTTATTAAACAAGTGAGTAGCTGCTGCGCAGGAAAGCAGAAGTTCGGGTGCGCGAGAGAAAGCGGGGAAAGACGTCCTCTCATAGGGCGATGGCGACTCTAGAGCCTGGGGTGGCAAAGAAACAGATACTCTTCTAATGCCTGGGTCTGCTGTGCATTCCCTTAGACCCCGCGATGGCATGACGACCCACTGTAACGACACAAATACAAACTAGAGTGATCCCACTCAGTTGCAGCGATGGGATGACGGGTCATCGGGAAAGGAGTTTGGCGAAGAGCCCGGAAAGTTGGACGAGGACGTCCCGGACCCTACCACGGTCGCTCTACGATGAGGCTGGAGTCGTTGCCGGTCGGTGACATCGGAGTTATCAAACGGTTTTATCCATTTCCATTCCCCAATGGTCGTTCCAGGACTTCGAATGCGTTTCACCTGCACTTTTCTGGAACCGCTTCCTGCCTATGTCTCGTTGGAGACGCCCTACGTTCACCGCGTAAGAACGTATCCTGAGAGCCGATGCCGCTGTGTCAGGTGCTTCCCCTTTTCTGTTCCCTTTGGCACGCGTAAGCGAGTTAATCATTTTTATGTTTTCACCCCATCTTTCTTCACCCAAAACGAGAGAGCCGAGATTCACTGCCTCCTGGCGCCCTCCATTCCCCGAGAATCCTTTGGCTGATTCTGCCGAATGGGTATGCTGTCGGTCAGTCAGCGGCCCTTAGGCAGTCCAGGGTCGGGCCTCCTAGCTGCGCATTTTTGCTTCTTCCGGTAACCGAAGAGATGCAGTGCCATACCGTTAACGTTGTGGAGCCTGCCTGCAGGCATTTAACGACCTGGATACCATTTTTATTCGCATTCAAGTTAGGCCTATCCTATGGCATACTCGTCCAGAGCTCCATAGATTGCACTGACAAAATTCAAGTTTGCGGACAGAGGGATCGTAGAAAGACTTTGCACTTAGTAAGGTCAGAAATGGTGAAGTAGAGCTCATCGTCTTCGTATAGAGCAGTTTCAGACAACAGCATGTCAATGGCGGTTCGATATGAAATGGGCCAAACATTCTTAATAGACACTACATATGATTGAAGCTGCTTTGTGGCTTCTTTAACATTTTCAGTTTTGATCAGACTGTTAAGTTCATTGCAAATTATTATTATTACTATTAATATATTCGCGCTCAGTTGGAGCAACACCTATTGGTTTATTAAAGTCACACTTATCTGTCGAACTCGACAAGTATTAACATCGGATTTTCACTCTGCATGAAGGTTCCCCATGAGAAAGCGGGTACACACATGCTCTTCATTTTATATGTGTTGTTTTTGATAAATTGATCAGGTAACCTATTCTAATTAATTGCTATTACTAGAACTAAAAAAACAACTTCGTTGTGTTATAGCATAGCTTAAGCTGACCCAGTATCAGCAGTTGATAAAACAAAGTACATATACGACAGCATGACGAAATCATCAACATTACTGGGTCGTTAGTTCCTAGCAACTTGTGCCGATGTGCTACGATGGAGTGTGCTGTTTTTACTATATCATGCTTATCGGTAGGCGTATCTTCCATTTTGGATCTTTTTTTTTTCTGCACAACTAACCAATTGTCATCACCTAAAGGAAACAACAGTTAATTATCATTAGACCTATCGTAACATGCCGAAGGAGATCATAGATTTTTTTCCCTATTCACTTAATTGTATAATGAAAAATATGGAAATACATACTAGTATAAAGTCGACTATGTCAAGATATATCGTTTAACCTTCACATATTACACTTCACACTCAGGCCTGATACGTACAATATCGCAGAGAAGCTTATATGTAATATCATTCGTTCAACTAGTCAATGACTTTTAGTCATGCGTGCCCTATATCAAAGTCTTAATACTGTGCAATTCGTGTGCCTATTTTGAATTGTCTGGTCGCTAGCGATAGCTACAGGGATACCTCATATTTCTTTAGCTATTTGCAGTTACTGAACATCCACTGCTTGGGAACGACCATATGTGATGTAGTATTTCTATTCAGGTATATTTGTTAAATCAAGTTTACCCTACGGTCTACCGATAATCAAACGTCTGACTTGACCTAAATAAACTAAATAGCTAGACGGTGCTAGTCCGTCAGGATCAACTGTGTACAGGGTTTCACACCAACGAAGTGGGGCCTACTAGTACGCTGTGGTCTAGGTTCGAATTCGGGCATAAACATACCATATTTCGTGCTCAAGGCCGGCCGTGGAATATTTGACGGCGACATCGGATGTAACGTTCGAAACATAGAGAGGTTGGTGAGTTACAACTAAGGAAAACTTTGACGGGATGTTTGTCCTAATGGGTATCTTATCCACCGCTTCAAATGTTTTTCCCAATACAATACTTTATGTTCGAGTGCTACGCTCGCTAGCGCTGTTAGGTATCACGTCAGACGGCTGGCTCCCAGCACGGAACGAGGTGTGTCCATGCCCGCGTTCGAGCCTCGACCATCGCGTGTCCCTAAAATTGCTAGCCAAATACGTTACCCAGCGAGATATCACGGGGAGTCATCCCCTACCCCTGATACCCGACAAATATTGCTACAACTTACGAATAGCAGCTATCTTTTACTATGTCAGTCTTTTGTGCGGTTGTCCGAAAACGTCGAAGCCTCTCAACAACCAGCAGACTGAATAGATGCTTCATGAGCTTCATTGAGTACACAGATAAAAATCTGATGGTGCACAACGTAAATGTTTTTAACTGTTTATCGCTAGGCCCACATCTAGCGACGGTACTACATAGAAGATCAAAAAGTTCTGTTTGAAAAAGCATACCATTTCCACCCGCTTATGATACATCTGATATCTCCGCTAACTGCTGCTGGTAGCAGTGCTAAATCACCCTAAGAGACTTACCGCCTTTCATCGGCGTAGCGAAGGCTGACTAGGGCTACACACTGGCACTTTCTTTCCTAACAGATAAAACCTCTACACGACTTCACACCATGGTAGCAGCAGCTGATTGGCAGTTGTGGTTCACAAGCGTAATACGACCGAAGCAGTGATAGTAGGTGGTAAGAGTGCTCGATGCTAGGCTGCAGGAAATGACAGCTTAGCCACCCACACAGGTTACAGACAAATGAGTTCAGCCATATATACAAACACATTGCTCGAAAAACTTAGTTGGACTCCATACAAGATCGATACTACAATACGTTTTCGTTTTCTCAATCGGGTTGCCGATCGCTTAACGATTGGTCGCCCTTGCCCATCATAGGCCCCGTCTGGTTGCTGATGACGATGGTTTTGCCTTCGTCAGTGCCGTTATTGTGTCGTGTTTTTTGCTATAACTGCATTGAACCGACTGGAGGTCTCTGACCGCTTTAAATCGCTTTGAGATGGATGCTCATGTTTGCCTGTCTCAGGCAATTATGGACGTGGGGTCTAGCAGTTGCCCCGTTTCTCGCTTGAGTTGCCCCTCTTCGCTTTGCTTTGATCAGCCGCTTAGCCAGCTGACCCACCTACTCCCGCTACTGCGTTAGGCTCTTTATGTGACCAGGGAAACCACAAAGGCAATTTTACCTTCAACGATTCAGTGACCAGTCTCCTATGAAATCCATTGCATCCCTGGGCCATTTCTTCACAGACGTCCGTCCCTCGACACCCCTACGTGTACCGTACTACCTCCCCATCCTACAGCAGTTGCGTTGCATTAGGGGATCTAATTGTGTACGTGATGTATGTTAGTCCTCGACGGACATTCGCCGACAGCAAAAGTAACCAGCTAAATCAGTAAACCGGCCCGTTTAGGTTAGGTTCACCACTCCAGATGTCTAATGAGCCTCAGAGATCTACGAATCGTCTATGAGCAACGGGATTATCTCTGGGATAAAATTGTCTACGATTTGTATGATTTATTTTCCTGGTATAGAAAGCGAAAGCAAGGGTTTCAGTTTAAATTGGTTGCATAAAATACAACATAGAATTACTGGTTCGCGCGATGCACCGAAGGAAACGATAAAGAGTGACAAAGCAGGACGTTACTTTGGGATAAATTCGTAGGTAAATGAGTGGGCGCAGAAACTAAGCAAATCGAGGGATTGTGGCATACCTTGTACACTGTACACGGTATCTTACGTAGATTGGTTGGCGTAAAAAAGGCAAGCGCGTTTGCATTCAGCATCAAACCGAACCACAATTGTAGCTGTTTTTTTTCCCAGTCACACGAAAGAAGCAGACAACAGATCACGACTGTTAACTCCAGACCTCGCCGACGCCAGTGCTTCTGCCGCCGACTTGTGTGAGCGTCAATCGACGGCCAGTAGACTAGTCAGAGAACCTGCTTGTATCGTACATTCTTGCATTCTCAGCCGTTAGGCCGGTTGACCAGCAAAGACTACGCAGATAGGGGAGAGTTAATAGATATTACGATAAGCTCATTCTGATTGACCTAGGGACGGTCTGGCGGCGCCGGCGACGGGAGCAGACCACCCATTCCGTCCGTTTCATTGCCCTCGTGCCTGCTTTAGCATGAGCCAATGCACTGATAAAGGGAACTTGTGTCGCTTGGAACAACGAATAAACGGGTCGCAGCCTGACTTGTCATCATGCCACTAACGGTGTATTCCGATCCTTCGGACCATTGGTTAGCACAATGGGGTGGCTCAATGGCAATGCGGTACGCGAGCGCAGCAGTGGCACGCTGCACTGGGCAGTGAATTCTGTTCAGTGGAACCACGTGAAGCTTCAATCAGTCGGATAGACAGGCTGGTCATAGCACAACAGTCATAGAAGGTAACACAGTTTGGCGAGATGGAGGCATGTCACCTATGTGAGTCGAAATTCGTCGAGGACCTTTTTCTGCGTCAATCAGCATGGGATGGGCGATACAGGGTTTCATTTGCGAATGTGCCTTGTGTACTCCGGTTCACTTCACTTCCTTTTATTTAAATACTACCTTGATGACATGTTTTGTAGTACACAGTATGTTCGTATGATTATGACAATTTAAGACAAAACATCCGTGGGTATGATCAATGATTTATAGTAATTGTATGCATAACGGTGACTTGGATGTTCTGCGGCGGCCGATGCTGCCAATGAGCACTATTACCTGTATATATTAGAGGCTGATAGATACCATCGAACGTAACAGCAACGCGAAGCTTTGTCATGCTCGAGGCCGTCTCACTCTACTATTCTAGCCTTCTCTTGGAGTGGCGGTACCTGTATCGAAAGAGTTGTGTCCTATACCTGTGATAGAAATAGAAGAACCTTCTACCTATCCCATAGCGTTAACAATCGCGTGACGACCCCATAGAAATATCATATCATTCATTATAGGATATATAGATCCGAGGATTCTTCTTTTTTGCTGCCTCGACGCTTGCGGCTGAGGGAACAAAACGGAGAAGAAGGACAAGAGGTAGAAAGCAGGCCGGGGACGAGATGAAGCGCATAACGGTCGCTTTCGCCTTGGGCGAAACCGCTTCCTGCCGCTCTTCGCTTTGAAAGGGTAAGCGAAAAAAAGGGCCCGTCAAAATAATATTCAGACGCCCTGTGTTTCTCTCTATCACTTTGACATTACTGGTTCTGGTTTGAATTTCAACTCGGCTTATCGAGCCAGAGTGTGTCGTTGACTGTTGGTGCTGGCAGCGCCTCCTTTGTCTGTTGCCGTGCTACTTTCATGGCTACCATAGCAAAGCTAAAACAGTTGCGTAAAAGCAGGTCAGAGCGCGCTTCGCAACTCTGTGTAGCATTTAGGTGATGGCGATCTCGCAGGCCGGGCAGCAGAAGGCCCGTCGATGTCCCTATCTCCCCTTACTAACTTTCTGCCATTGCGAGAGCACCTAGCTTCTATTTTTACTACGCGAACGAAAACTAGTCGTCGCCGTCATCATCGTCGTCGTCGCAGTGGTAATAAGTAGTAATGACGGCCGTGGCGATGGTCAGTTGAGTTTGCAGGAACAAGTCCGTTGAGCCGGGACAAACTCAGAGCATTGGTTAACGAACATCGACAAGAACATCGACCTACTGGAACACCGAGGCAATGGAAGACCCATCGGCCGCCATCTTGGCAAACGACGTAGCGCACACCAGACGATAACGGGCGGTGGCTGTGCCCACTGGTCTAACCCTAGGTCGTGCCTGACCACTATCGCTCTGTACCATTTTCATCCGATGCTTTCGTTGCCGCTGCATACCAATCTTTCTTAGTACGACGTAGCCAAAACGAATGAATCAGACAGCTATGACTAAGGAAACCCGTAACGCTGAGACTATAACAAGCGACAAATACGTCCAAAGAACTGGTCTGTACAAGTAGAATTTGCACTTGAGAAGCGCCATCACGAGTACATATCGTGCAATAAATAATTGTACTTAGTCATTAAGTATGGCGCGATCAATGAACGAAATCGGTGCGGTTGAAGAGCGAAAATAATACGGATTTAGTAATGACGTCGATATTTGAATATCTAATGGAAAATCCCCTGAATATTATATAGGCTTAGCATGGTGTGACAGGTAATCGACAGCCAACAGCCTACTTAATCTGGCTTTACGGATCTCATGAACACAGAGAAAATCCCTTGCGGTAAGCAAAATAAACCCGTGATAAAGGCCTTGCATTGATAATTGCGTTATTTTTTCTCTGTTGAAACTGAGCAGCTTCACTGTCATCAACGAGATCCTTTGATTTTTGGTCTGTCGTCAAATCTGCGCCTATATGTATACCGTGCGTCCGCCCTTGTGCGGGCCCCTATTTTTACCCGCTTCGAGCTTACCTATGCTTGATCAGCAATATCGACGAGGCTGAACACGAGTCTACTCGATAAGTACAAGCTTCACAAAATCTCTTTCCCATATTAGAGAACATCATTGGCATGCGTATAGACGATTCGTTTTAGCAGTTTTAAACAAGTAAACCCAAATAGAACCATTGTTGGTCGACAGCACAATCCATCGGATCTGCCCCGTCTGCGGCCTCTCACCGTCAGCTCACTTAGAGACTTAGGCAAACGATGGCTGATCGAATGGAGCTGTATTTCCGGGCTCAACCTCTCAGTCACCCGCTCTAGCCGCCGACATCAGTTCAGCTGTCTTGAACTACTACACTGAATGCCTCGCTAGGCCTCCTTGCCCTGCCTAGATGACCCTGCTATGTCGGCCCTCGTTGGCCGGTTAGTCAGTCACCAACTAGCTTGTTACCGTAGTACTGCTATGGCGTACCCGCTTACCTAAGTAGTGCAGGCAGGTCAGAGCAGCGGTGCTGAACTTAAGCCGGTGCTGATCCCGTCACGTTGGACACGTCTCGAACTCGCTTCATGTACACATACAGATACATCGAAACCCTCGCACTAGCCCTGCCTTTTTCCCTTCTGCTGAAGACTTTCACTCAACCGTAGTACTACCAAGTAATCCAGATGCCGTGCGGTTGGTAGCTTGTTCTGTCATTCGGTAGCTCTGCCTCTTACACAACAGAAGTACATCAGATCAGAGTACAAACACAAACTGCCATATCAAATCGCCTTGTATTGTAAGACCCCCCCCCGCCCGCCCCCTGACCAACTGCAACTGCCCATAGATCACCGTTGGTATATCGTGTCATATATGCTCTATAGGGGAACACAATAAGCAGAAGGAATTCATACACCTACACAAACAGCCGGTCAGCCATATACCTACTCATTGACTGCTGTGCACATTTATACCGAGTCGCACATGTTCAACTAAGAAACAAATATCGGCTTTAGTTGCCGCTATTGACTGACCAGCCAAGCACTATCAGTATCCGCTGGCCCATAATGCTGTGATTCGACGCAGGACCAATGGAGCAGCTAACGCACACGATCGACATCTCTGACCAGTCCTTGAGCATATTATATGCAGTACGATCTACTGCCGCTACCGATCATGAACACCGAGGGCACAATGCCGTACCAGTTTCATGCGGGTAGTACATCGTGCCAGATATTTATCCTTGGCGCTATTCTGCATCTCTGTCCAGTCTCACGTTATCGGCGTACGGCTGGTCAGCTTAGTCCATAAACGTTGATGCTTCTAACTATGGTACTGCAGCACTATGCGTAGATTCGCCTCGAATACAGCGGCATGTGTGTCAATATTGACGACCACTGCTAGCTGAGTTATGGACAGCTTTCGCTAACTGAGAGATGAAGGTTCATACTTCGAAACGAAGAAAGAAGAAAGGTTGTCTCCGACCTGTTTGCAGAAACTATCCATTCCAATGGAGCAGGATGATTCACGAAATTGGGCAACGATTCAGAAGAAAGCGACAAACAAGCAGAACGGATAGAACCTTATCGTGGCAAGAAATCAAGAAGGTATGATGATCTGTCTCGTATTGGATCACATTGACTTATCGTAGCCAATTTCCTTGAAATTTACTTTTGTAGTTAGCACTAGCTTTTTGTATAAACGATATATTATGATGCTGTGCATATTGATGCATGGCAGCTTTTTGCGTATCTGCAAATTAAATAGGCCCGTCGTTTTCAATATGTGAGCAATCATTTTTAAACATGGCGTTTACGCCGTTGTTTCTTTAGATAAATCAGCGCACAATCAATAACGTATTGGCTAAGAGTATAGTTCAAAGAGGTTTGTTTAGTCAATGACAAGGAAGTCATTGCATTATGACATTAAATCTTAATAGGTAAGGTTTAAGTTTACGCCCAACTGCCTTCATCTAACTTGTCCCGGTTTTCGTTTCGACAAGAACTTTTACACGTTATTTCTAATTACCTAAAAGTTTTTCCATTTTATTTGAAATGTAATACATATTCATAGGCTTCTGGGCATGCGGACATGTATACTTGTCAAACTTTCTCGTCGAATGGCCCGTTTCCCTTTACTGCGACGTATTTTGTTTTTCGATAGCCAAATCGCGGGGTAAGGATAGAAGCCATTATTGAAAGCTATTATTGAAGCTGCCTTCGCGGCAAGCACACACGTCTCTCGCTGGCGAGCGAGGAACACGATGCGGAAAGGGAATGCACCAAAAGTATAAAGAGAGACTATCAAAGGCCTGTTTGTTGCTTATCAGGACGCTCGTGCGGACCCGTGGGTCGTGATTGGTAATTCCCAGCGGCATCATCGGGGCAAGCGTAACGGAGCCACAGCATGGTACTGTGTCGGCCATAAAGGTACTGCTGTATATACTGTACATGAGCTCAGTTTTGTATCTGCTATGTTGGTACGAAGAGAGCTCTGCGATCACAGTAATAATAACAATCATTTGTGACCGCGAGGAGAGAAGGCCGCATATGGCTATAGCAAACGTAGGATGCCAGGGCGCGCAACGGAGCTAAGAACGGAACGCAAACCTACATACTACCCTATGGCTGGACGCCTATGAGCCTGAATCGCAGCGGGTCGAGAAAAGCCGGCCAAATCCGATAGTGCGACCGCCAGTTCTACGGCATCCAGCGGTGGCAGACCAAGGAGCGGTTGACTAGGGACGTGGGGAATCTGGGGAGAAGCTCAGCTAGGGAGAAACAGTGCTTGCTGGCACACTTATTACTCTCTTTTCTGATTCCTTTTTCTTTCGGT
The DNA here is from genome assembly GCF_002443255.2 of Varroa destructor. NCBI lineage: Eukaryota > Metazoa > Arthropoda > Arachnida > Mesostigmata > Varroidae > Varroa > Varroa destructor. The sequence continues at coordinate 39,642,887 of NW_019211457.1, forward strand.
CACTCTCTATCGCACCGGCTGGCGGACGAAGGAAATTGCTCGTAAGATATTACGATACTAGGCAGGATAATTACTAGCTAATTAAGTACACACCACTTACGTAGCGGCCGGGCAAGCGAACGAGCGGTCAGCCGGCACAACGGCAGCACACGCCTTGCCGCTGCCTATGCAGCAGCCGGAAGAACTGTAGCGGCTTAATAAAGAGCTTAGCTGAAGTATGCGTGTTGCCTGGACGGCAGTCGGCGGTCCCGAAAGGGCCACCGCCAAAGGACTCGGAAGTAGTTGGTACACAGAGGGAGCGTCCGCCTCTAATATCAGCGTCGACTTTGTAGAGCCAAGAACGAATGCGGCTTAGCCAGCCGGACGCTAGCCAGCTGATGTTGGTGGTGCTCGACCACCATCGCCATAAATAACCGCTATAGGCCTACGCGTGCTAAGCCCTTGCGAGTTCAGGGGGTAGCTCCTAGCGAGCGGCGGACCAACTCAGCTTGGAAGTATTAGCACAAAAAGACACCAACATTTACAGATTTAAGCGGTAGAACAACAAGAACAAGCAAAGAGAGAGAGAGATACCGGAAGGCTCTGTTTACTGCTGACGCTACGCGAAATAGTAGAATCGTTAGTATTGGTGGGCGCGAACCTCCACCTGTAAGTAGGCGAATGAAACGCACTTGATCCAAGATTTGCTAACGTAAAAGCTAGTAGTCAACAATGGTAGCATGATGTTGATATTGCTCGATGGTAAACTGCCATGAGAAATAATGATAAAGTTGAAATATATCCGTACGCAAAAAAAAAATCGTGTTTATGATCATAAGCGATGATGTTCTATAGCCGGTGCAGGTTTAATGAGGATTCATTATGGCCAGTACGGATAAAAACAATAGCCAATCTTTGCTACGTGTGGTGGTGAATATAGAATAGCGTATCGATGCTTGCTGTCAAAAATAGCCACTTGTGTTCGTGGTCAAATAAAAACGTGACAAATATTATGCATAAAAATCGTTTCTGAGAGGAAGGCTTACTACCACCAACTTGGAAGCCTGTTAGTCAGGGTGGGGCAAGAATCACTCGACAATTTGGGACTTTGCATCCGTTGAAAACAGCAAGAGAGTGATTAGCAGTAAAAAAAAAAAAAAAGATCGAAAAAAACAACAAGTAATACATCTTGAAAGGTTTAGATAGCTTCCTTTGGACTGTCGGCGACCTTTGCTTTATTTTACATTCTGTTTAACCTTGGGTCTTAAAAAAAAATATTATTTTAGCAAGAGTAAGGGCACAGTTTCGTCGATGCAATACTCGTCACGATGTCCATCATTTTAGAATATCGTGACATAAAACGCGCACACAATTGACAGTAGCGACTCCCTATATCCTGTAAGAAGATCGCTAATCAAATTCTCTGCATAGCCATAAGGGAAATCATCTTTTTCCTCAAGGAATATTTCGTAGGCCACCGTTTAGCTTCCGGCCTTTCCGGTCGTCAATAATGACGCCTTTAAAGAAGTAAAACACTTTGGAAAACAATTCTCCACTCGATGCTAAAAATGCGTCAACAATGATCATTTATTATTATATTTGATTTCGTCATGACATCTCGTCTATCTTAATTTTTATTTTATATTAAACAATTTTATATCAACTTACCTGCAAGCTTTTCGAGTTGTGATGAGTAGAAATAGGACGATGCAGGATTGTTGTTGTTGCCGTTCGTACTATTTATATTATTGTTGCTGGCAATCGTGTTTATGGTGTTATGGTGGTAATGGTGGGCAGTGGCCGCGCTAGTGCCGGTAGCTGCGGGAACAGACGCTGCGGCCGATGGGTGCGATACTGCTGCATGGATATGCCCCCCCCCCCCTTGGTGGGTTCCTGCCGGAGCGGTCTCCGCCTCGGAAGGACTTGACGGTGCCTCTTCCTCGAGAGACCAGCGCGGCCTATCGCTGTGCAATTCAGGGTCATACTTCATCTTCTTGACAAGAAAAGAGCGCGGCATTTTGCCTGCGTGTTTCGACTTGTCGTCGTACTAAGAGTTTTGCTGTTTCTCTATCCGTCGCCTCTATCGAGGTTGTTCTATTTTATTTATTATTCTTAGTGTTATTATTATTATATATGTTACTTCTGATATTATCCTTACTACATTTCAGTGACTCGGTAACGCTTCTGAGGACGTCCGAGGCAATGACATTCTTATTAAATTTCACTTGTATGACTTATGTCAGCGAATCCCTTCTATTGTATTACACTGGTTCTGTAGCCGGTCGCCGTCGCCGTCGCCGCGGCCACTGTCTTTTCTCTTTTATTTTTAGTTGGTAACCAATAATCGACGAATCGACCGAAATTGCAAAGGATAAGAAAGGATAATCGGTTTTGCTTCTTTCTTTTCAGGTCGCCAAGATGAATTTTTTTGCAGGCAATGTCAGTCGAAGAGGTTAACTATTCGTTTGATGTCCTTCTCCTTTCTCCTTCCCAAATACTGCTATAACTGAGGGGAGGAGATCGTCGACCAATCGACAACGATCCGGTCTTTTCTGGATTCGTTGCCCATCAGCTGAAACGCTGCAAGCTCGTGTACGTCACGCGTAATCCAGACCCGATAATGTAATTAATGTAGACGCACGAGCACGCGACGCACACATGCAAAAACAAAATAGTAGAAGACACAGGAGGGCAATAGTATTAGCAGATCGCGGATTGCAGATAGCGAGTAAGACATATTGAGCAGAAACATAATATAAATTTAAGTGGCTTAACGGAAGCTGATTGAGATAGTCAGAGGGCGGCAGACAAGCGCCGACAGAAGGAGATCGTGGAGGCAAGTTCTCCTTTTTTTTAAGCGTCCTCCCTTGAAATTAGCTTTAGAACCGCGTTACCGACAGAGTCAGACAGAACTGGAAAAGAGAGAATTCTGCTGTAGTCGTATTAGTAACGGAGGCAGCACTCACAGGTGACCTGTTCCTATAACTGTTCTGCTGACAGCGGTCAACGGCTCCTATCGGTCGGAAAGCGTAGCATATTGGAAATTTCGGCGCTATCAGTTCAAAGACCGGAGCGCAGGCGTTGGCCTTGATGTCTTTATCGCAGCAGAACTATTGGAACCGCGATCGGCCAGCCACTGTCTATAGACATGCTATGTGTGCTTGTGTTGTGTTCTAAAATCGTCTGACAACCTTCGGAGGAACTTTAGTTTCGCTTAGGAGCCAGATGAGGAGGGGAGAGCTGTTGGAGACCACTGTTGAAGTAGCAGCTTGACAAAGAGGCGGTTGCTCGCACTTTCGCCGCTAAGCAAATCATGCCGCAACCTCAAGCCAACTGTGGTAGCTGCGATTTCTTTGCCGTATTGAACTGCAGAACGAACCGATTATCCAACCTTCGCCTCTCCGATCGTTTCAATTTGCTCTTGGCTTCTGCAGCCCTTGAATACTTAGTAGAGACAAAGCCCGCTGGCTACGTTTCCCTTGACGAGATAGACTGCTGGCTAGTTGTCTGGCCAGCTTACTCACAGCTCTGATTGACCCTTTCTCCACTTTTTACTCTTTACCACACTCTTTACCACTAGTAAGTCAGTCAGTTCCGATTTGAAGCTTCGGCTAATACTTTTTAAATGACTTTTTGAAATACTTCGTCTCGATAACCAGCTTAGATCGACAACTTCGGTGAGCAGTTTTGCTGGGTTTCCTAGGCTTGCAGTGGGCACGGCCGCCACAGCTGCTGCTAGTGACCGGACAGTGGATCGGGCAGTAGCCGAGCAGTTGGGCTGGCGAATGGGTTGCCAACCCAGTCACGTCAGCCGCAGAGGTGACCTCTTCTCCCCTCCCTTCTACTCCTTTTCGCTCTCCCTTTATCTCCCTTTCTCCTTCTCTCTTTCTCGCGAGTCCTCTTATTCTCTCATTTTGAGCGACTACCGTAGAACGTTTCTCACCACGTTCATGCTCACATTACGCCGCCGCCACCGCCACCGCCCCCACCGCCGCAAGAGTCAGGTTGATCGCTTGCAGTTCGGGTAGACAATATGAACGACGGCTAGTTGAAGGTAGGAAAACTCCGTTTAAGCGAACCGTTTGAATCGCTGTTGTAAACACGACTGCTACCCTTGCGGGTATTACTGAAACGGCGAAAAGCTAAGGAACATTTTCTGCTACACCTGCCGTAGCAATACGTGAAGTGTCGACTGACTGACGTTGTTGTGTCCGGACGTTGAGTATGACGTCAACCTGCAATAGTCGTTGTAAGATTCTGCGCAACGACGGCGGTACTGATCGAGTACGTGGTAGATGAAGCAGCACGAGTCGTAATAATAACTGCAGTCAGGGGACTTGAAGTGGCTACACAGTTGACGGTAGTAAACCTTGATTTTACCGCTGCTACTTTTTCTAGCTCTGGGTCGTAAGTTGATGTTCGTACCCACGGCCGATCGAGCACGTGGTGGTGGTGGGTGGTTGGGGGGGGGGGAGGAATACTCCTAGTGCTGCTGTGACAGCACTCCCTGTCGATGCTTCTTGTTCGTTTCGTCAGGATCGTTGTAGTAGTCGTAGGACCTTTAGAGTCTGCAGAAGTGGCACAGCTTTTTTGAAGAGTTCTGAGTTGGGGGATCGGAGAAAGAAGGATGGGGTTATGGCGTTGGGGCCGCAAAAGCGCGGCAAAAGGCTGCTTGCAGCTGGTGCCACCGTGGTAGTGACGGCAGCAGCAGCAGCAATGGGTAAAGCAGAACAGGCAAAGTTTTCGACGGCTGGTCTTCTCGTCGTCGTCGTTGCCGTTCTCAATATTGCCTTTCTGATAAGTCCGTGCTGAGGACATCAAGTTGAGGTTTCATGGGCGGCGGTGGCAGTGGCGGCGGCAGTAATAGCGCGCCTGTACCAATAGCGGCAACGGCAATGCTAGCAGAAGCTGGGCGAGTGCTGCCTGTTCGGTAGTCGTTCGGCACGTTACTATTATAGCTATAACGACAGCTTCAGCACAGCACCGAACATAGACAGACTACGGGAGAGTCTTCGTCTACTTTTTAGTGGCGGTGTAGTCGCTTGCACTTGCCGTCGGTTGTTGGTCGGTTTGGAGTTGCAGTGGTCGGCGACGCTCGTCTGACTTCAGCAGTGGCCGCAGCTGAGATGGGAAGGCAGCAATACGTACCGACGATCGCCGCGGGCCTGCAATGACGAAGTGCCATCTCAGGCTACCGCGAGACGGGCAGCAGTTACAATTCTAATGGGGGGAGCTAGAAGGCGGAAACACGGCAGTGAGTTGGCCCCTGTGATCATGTCACACCAGAGAGGCATTTGCTTGACTTGCTGTGTGACGGCCACGGCAGCCCGTGAGGTCGTTGCTTCTGCAACAATAATGTTTTCACAGCCCTTTCCTCCTTCCCTCCCGCTGCTGCAGTTGCTGGTGCCAACCGCTGGCCGACACGCGGCCACAGCGCTGATAGAGCAAGGCCTCCCTTGCCGCCGCTAAACAGAAAGGCCTCCTCGATAAGCAACGGGTACTATCCAGTGGCTGTTAGCGGGTGATGCAAGTCCGTCCTCTGTTGCTGCTCCTGTTCCAGAGGCCAACAGGAACAGCAGGCAAGCGTAAAGAACTGGCTGAGTGACACAGCCAGCTAATGTACTGTGAATGCAGCGGCTGACTGGTGTTGTTGTTCGCAGCGATACGGGGCCGTCTTCTTGGCTTTTCGATTGGTCGACTCTTCTCAACTGACCGGATTTAGCTAGGCTTCTAGGGCAACTCCTCGTTGGCTGATACCTCGTCCTGATGTTCAAACCCTATACGGTCACCCCACTGCCGGTCGGATTTGATGGAGATTCTGACTTCGGTCCAAGGCTCTTGAGAAGTCGTACAGTTGGTGGGGGTACAGATGGGCAGACTACATGCGGCGGTGACGATGGCGGCGGAAGCGGACGGAGTCAAAGACTACGCTGGTAGTGGGTCTAAGTAGTGGATAACTAAAGAAGCCAAGATGATAACACCGCCCTCGCCAACGACTTGAACTGAGATAAATTCTTTCTTTTCTGCGGAAAATTCTTCGGACCGTAAAAGATGACGAGGGTAACGGTTTATTCGTTTCCCGTTTGATTCTTGCTACCTTAGTAATTAAACCTAGTTCATCTTGCCTCTTTGTGAATGCTGACGTTTGCCTAATAGTAGACAACACTTAACACACAGACAGACAAACGAGGTATGCAAGATTCCAGACCTGATCAACAGGTCGTTTTTGGCACGCGTTAGAAAACTCCATTGAGGACTTTTTGCCTTGACTTTAGCCACATCTGCCGCGGTCCTAATCGTTGTTATTCCATTTTTGCAGCGATATTCCGCATCGATCTAATGAAGTCCAAAACGTGCTTGTATTTTTGGCCGTGGATTAAACAAGACGTTCCGAAAACTAATGTGGCTCTTAAAATAACAGCGAACATCAACCAGAATAATTTGAGGCTTATTTTTATGTTCTCATACTTACGATGGTGTAAATCTGTCTGTAATGTGTGTTGCTTCTTGTTTAGATTCAATAAACGCGTTCGAGGCAAATGTTCCGCAGGAAGGGACGAACTCTTTGTGGTATGGCCTCATTCAGTAGTTACGATACTGCTAACACCGTCGCTTTTCACGTTCTCTTAATGGCCTCCTTAGCGGCAGAACGGCGCCGGGATATATCTTAATTCCTCCGACATGTCCCGTTTTTTTGCGCCCCACTCAGTTCACGTAGTTGAGCCGTTCTTGACAACGGGGCTGGCAGCATATCTGTTTCTACTGCCGTTATTATTAGTTTTGCCGTTGTGGCGATAACGATCGATCCACTGAAATATATGTTATAGCGGAATATATACTAGGCACTAAGGCCGCGCTGGCCCTTCAGACAATGCTGCCGACAAGACAACGGCCGAAGGCCTTCGTCTACTTTACTGCACGTAGTTCAGTTCACGCAGCGGGCACCCATCCTGCTGAACATTAGCGGCAGCAATAACAGCAGCAGCAGCAGCAGCAGGTGCGGCGGCGGCGGCGACACCCCCACCTTGCAGATACCTAAGTACCCGTATTGTTTCATTTGGCACAACAGTAAAATCTGTTGTCGAATGTATGTTTGTGGTGAACACCGCACGTAATCCTTGATCACACACGGGAGAAGACAACAGACACTATGAAACCACGTTTTTTTCTTCTAGTAGACAAACTCCTTGCAGTTGTTATGGCGATTGGAGCAGTCGTATTTTCAGCTGTGGTTGTAGCACGCAGTATTATAATGCTGTTACAGGATGTTGTCAGAAGTTGTCCACTGACCATCGGTGGAAGTTGAACGGCTACGATGTTCAGAGTTCTTGCCGGTTTATCGCATTCGGTACGAAAAATTTTCAGTTAGGTACAAGAAAAACTGTATCCTTTATTGTTGTTGTTGTTGTGTAAGACCCATAATAGTGCTTGTGGGTCGAAGTGATGCTTTTATCTGGGTCGCAGCTAGAGTGTAATGCTTCTAATCGACACGAACAATAGACTGGTGTTCACATTCGCACCTGCACACACACACAGACGACCTCTCTTACTGAGTCGTTCTTCCCCGAATCGCTGGAACGGGTTGCGGTTGACCGTAGGAACCGTAAAGAAAAGGTTGTCAGATGCATTTCGTTGTCGCTGTTTGGTCATGCAATGATTCTAGCTGACTACTACTATAATAAGTAAACTGTTAATTTGGTAATAGCCTGGGTAACTAAATGCCAGTGCGTTTTTTCCTGCCACTTTTCTTCTTCTTCCTCTTCGTCTGTTTCTTCTTTAATGGATTAACCTTTTGCTATGTATACTGTTGTTGCCTTACGGGAACTTACTTTTTGCTACTGCAGTACCTGTGATAGCCAGGTTTGTTTAATTTTCTTGTTATGAAAGTATTTTTCTGCTTCTACTACAGCAGCTCCAGTTGTTTACGTTGTGGCAGACTTTGGTTGGCCAGGCCAGCTGCTCGTTTTGTCGACGCTCGCGTTGGTGGTAGATGCTGGAGTCAAAGCTTTCCTGGCACCCGAACCCGAGGCGAGGTTTAGCCATTCCAACAAGTCGCTGTCGTGGTTCGCTTGGCGCGAGTCGAGCTCCCTCCCTCTCAACCGAGTGAGGGGGGAGAGGGTCTCTCGGTCGCCACTTGGTCCCCCGGTCTGGGTCGAGTTTCGCTGCGTTGAGGGTGAGGGTCACCGAGCAGCACGGGCACATACATACAGACATAGGCAAAGGCCAGGGACACAGACAGCGAAGCAGCACACCCAGCGGCTAACACAGCCGAACCCTGCCCAGCCATACAGCCCTCTGGCCTAGCACAGGCTACAACAGCCCAGCCCAGAGCAAGCTGTACGGAACTCGCACAAAAGCAACTCTACAATGTTCAGCCAAGCAGCTCAGCCCAGCCCAGCCCAGCCCAGCCCTACTTAGCCCGCCATCCCACTACTACCAGTGCCGGCGCTTTTACTATACGATGCACTACGGCCGTTGCCGCTAATGCTTTGTTCTGTAGCTGGCCCACCGACGAGTGAGCGAGCGAGCGGGCGAGCAAGCTGCTTGCCTGCCTTCCTGTTTGGCTCCCTGCCTGTCTTCCTGCGCTACCAAACAGGGGACAGCAGCGGTAGCAGCAATGGGACCCGCTTTACTTCGAGTTAACGCTTAATGTCTATCTCCCTCCTCCTCCGTCGGGCTCCCTTCGCTGCACTCTCGTCGCCCACTCCTCTTCTTCACCCTCCTCGTTGGGTTCCCTGACTGCCTTGAATTGCTCGTTGGCAGGCCAGCTGGCTGACTGGCGGGTAGCCAGATAGTTGCTAGTGGATTCGAGTTGAACGGACTAACGGAATCTGCAAGGGAACGAGCAGCAACAATGCGGTGGTAGAAAGCAACGGCGAGCAGTGATGGAACTGCAAGCCAACCGACCAGCTACTCAGTTAGTCGCAGAGCAGACGGGGCGATGCGCCTAAAGTATGAGAAGCGTCATCAGACCAGACATGGTAAGCAGTGACGGGTAGGTGGAAGACCGCCACTCAGAAGACTTCTCCCAGGCCATACAGTAAAGAGCTTCAAACCAATAAAAGCGGACCCCAATCAAGCATCACTAGTAGCAGTACAGAGCGTAGTAGTACCTGGGTCTAAAACATTTCAGTAGAAATATAGTAGCAACCTATCTGCCATTTGAGGTTAGGGCATATGAATCTCGGCTTCGAATTATGGAACAGACACGTTTTTACGTGTTTTAAGTCAATAGTTTGATGCTAGAGCAATTCTGGACATACGACTAAAGACAATGGTACTCATTCTCGTGCTCTCGACGAGCTTAGCGCCTGAGTATAGTAAACAGATCGGTGACCAGCTGTTCCTTAATTTTCTCTCTAGTCGTAAGAGGAATCAGCAGGAATGCCGCCACAGGGCGATGGTTAGTAAGGCGTAAGTGTTGAGTGAAGGTGTGTGGTCAACCATTAGGTCTTAAATGATCTATATCTGTTGTGTCCATGTTTAATGATGTGCAAACGTTATAAATCGAAAAGGACAATTCGAGATTTTACAACAGGCAAAGTCACTTCAGGTTGCACATCCAGCGGAGGGATTAGCTTAAAATGGCCAACAACATAGAAGTATATTATATTTGGGGGACGTCTGCGATCGGTATTAGTGCAGCAGGCACACTCACATTGATATTTGTTATTATGATACCGAGCTTCGCACCATCTACTACTACTACCAGCCGTTCTTCCCACCTATTTGGTAGGCGCACTATATGGTAATATTTTTCCTATTGCCCACAAGAGAAATAGCAACCAGTATGGCACGTCAGGAATGGCCGTAAACAGCCAAGCTTGTCTGAATCAATCGGTGTTATGATGCAGAACTACGAAAAACGAGATTGAAAAAAGCAGAGGAGAAGTAATCTGAGCAAATAAAAGAGTAACAGAAGACTGTGGCTCGCTATTACGGCAACATTTGTACAAAACGATCGGTAGATTTATGGGTCCGGTCTGGCCTGCTTGCTGCTACTGGCTCATCAATTTGTTGGCCTACCATTATTACCACTGTATGCAACTTATGCTTCAATGGGACCTCTGTCAGCAGATCTACGGTACGGTGTCACAGTAGAATTTCTCTGTGTCCTCTCTGTGTATTCTTTCAAATATATACCTAGTCCTTCTTTAATTATATTGCTTTCGACTCCCCCCCCCCCCCTCACACTGTCAAACTCCCTCTCCTTGTCGGGGGTTTCGACGCAGCCTTAACAGCGCCAGTGGCGGCATCAGTAGTTGGATTGTCGTCGTTGCCAGCTAACGACATTTTGCTTTGAAATTATTGAGGTTGTTGACAAGCGAGTCGAGCGGCATTTCAGTAGAGAGCGATCGTCGCGCAGAACGTTGTTTTGGAAGAGCCGGGACATCAGCAGTTGTAGCGACGCTGCTTAAATCCTCTGTTTGCGGGATCACGGTGGTTGCTGAATGCTGTCTACCGGGCCGGTTGACGTAAAAGATCGTAGATGCTGACCGGTTTGAACGGCCAGTCGGCGTCTAGAAGAAGAGCAAAACCGTCCATCCCGTCACAGAAGGGAGAGGCGGGCGTCCAAGAAACATCGGGAGGTACGGAAAAGTACTAAGGATTGTAGCGCCACGAAGGTATCGTAACTTCCGGAGTAGTACCAATGACACAGGTCTGCGGGTCGTCCAGGGAAGGGTCGGGAAGAATGGAAGGCGTTCGGCCGGCTAAGGCAGACATGCAGCGGCTCTTTCCCTTGGTCCTTTTCAAGGATTCCTTAGATTTTTTCTTTAAGTGTAAAACGGATTCCCGAAAGACTCAATCTGAGCAAGCAATGTGACGCTCCGCGACGTTAACAGCCATCTACCATTCACTACCCGCTATAAACCTGACTGCTGCTCCTTAGCGCATTCGTCGCGGCCAAAGCCCTACATATACTGCTGGGGAGCGCTAAAGCTGCTCGAGCGGAGCGTTAATCTGCACGTCGAATCGGAAGGCCTATACGAACATCTACACCGACACATTTATACAGAAAGACGCTTACAGATGAATGTACGCACTAGAGGCTCCCTCCCACCGTCCACAGTCAGATCTAAAGTTGCAGACAGGCGAACGGATACACAGCACCTGGCCAGCAAGAGACACAAAAAGACACCGCAATATTTTACGCCTTGCATGAGTGATTTTCCAAACAAGAGCGCCTTTGATGTTAGGCGACAAGCAGACCTCGACCTAGGTGTAGGAGTTCGGAGGCGATGGGGTAACGCATTAAGACGAGCAGTCATTAGGACGCAGCAGAGAAGTCTGAAGAGTGGCTGGGCTTCATGAACGTTCGTTTATTGCTTCTACGGGTACCTGTCGTACAGAAACAGCATAAACATTTTCCAGCATCGTAGATCTGAACCGCAAGAAAGAAAACGAATTACCTAGAAATCGACGCCCATGAATGAGCCGTCATGAACGATGGCGGTGGCACAATTGACGACGTTTAGTACCAAAGACACTATCAACACGTAACTGGTTATGTAACGCTGTAAGTTGGTAAATTATACTGAATCATACGTATGCGGCAATGGTTCCTTTGCAGAGTACCGAAATGTGGGCTGAAACTTTAGTACTTCAATCATCAGCTATGCTTCAAGTTATTGCGATCTTCACAGTGGCTTCACCGAGAGTTGAATATGATGACGTAAGTATAATGGCCACGGAGTATGTAAAGATGACTAGTCATGGATGACGAAAACAACATACGGCATTAATAGTTTGCCGTTTCTAAAGACTGCGCTAAATTAACTGGAAGACCTTTTTTTGTAGAGGTATAAACAACACATCTTCCCTTTGTCATTATCTCTAGAATGCTTCCTAGTACAAATTTAGCCTACTGAAATGTCGAGTAGTTTCTAGTCCTATTACATAATAGTTCATTTTATGTCACCCTTTTTTTCTTTCGATATCGCGCGTTTCGGTGATCTTAGCCTATTCTAGAATAGAATAGCCAAGAGCCACATTCGAAAGTGTATGTGTACATATAGAATAAAATCGTTGATTCCAATTGGCTTCATACCATCGCAAAAACATCGCAAAGTAGATAAGGCGACCATTGGCTTTCCTACTTCAAAGTCTCAGTATCACTGAAGGCATCGACGCATATTGGCGGCTTGTACCCTAAATGTCTATAATTCAACTAAATATCCAGGATAAAAAATAATAAATGTAAATATATGGGATACCCGAGAAGAATAAATAGCTTATTGAATTGATAATTAAGACGGTTCCAGTTTAGCCACTGAGATTATTCCGTTCCATCGATCCGTAGGAATAATACATAACCCAGATATTCACTTCATGGCCTTACTGATTTAAACGGGTTTTTAGCTCCTTGATTTGAACCTTGTTGAAATACGTTTGCAAACCAGTGCCATCTAAATAGAGAGACTCCAGCTCTCTGTCACTGTCTAAAGAACTGTGGGGATTTTTAGTAACGAAATACTATTTTTATGAAGCACGTATTCGACAGTGCACGTCCAATTCGCCGTTTTCTCTTAAAGGAAACTGTGCAGATGCATTAAACTTCAAGTTAATATACGTTGTCTCTCACTCTTATTACTAAGACTTCGCTTACGAGTTCGGTAGAAATGTTTAGACTACTAACTGGCGTTTTATTCTTTGCTCTTTCCGAAGGCAACGTTAAGTAACAAGGCCAGCTGATAAATAAAGGAGCATTCAATGGCCTGATCAATTAGTCCACAATTGGTCAGCACGCTACATTTAATCAAATCTGACTTAACAAAACCATAGCTGCACCTATGTGTAGCGCTACTTGAATGTGTTTAGACCCTCTTGTATTAGGAAACAAGCGAATATAAAGCAAACGAATAGAGAGATGCTATCGTACGACAAAGTATCGCTGTCTGGGTTACTTTTCAAAGCTAAGGTTAACCCTAACCCCTCTTAGAAACCTTCACACAATCCGATACAGGTTTCCCCATCTGATGTGAAAATGTTCGCACGTTATATAGGAAAACTTTACCTTTATCTTCTATGTATAATGGTGTGTATGTAAGACACCGATGGATTTGGTATCTCTACGTCATATTCATGCACCGTCTGCTACTAAAGCGTATACTAATGTACATCTTTTCAGTAAGGCGTGGTAGGTTTGCCCCATCGTCAGTAATTAGACGAGGTGGTGGCTCTGAAGTGATCGCGTGAACGAGCGGACATGGTATGTGCGGCATAGGGAACTGTCGTATAGAGAATGGCATGAAGAGTTAGGATGGCACTGACCACCAGCGACCAAGATGGCGTGTCAGGGTATTATTGCCTTAGTGGTGTCGAGGTCTAGTTCTCACTGCCCTGCATGTGGCTGTCTCGTACTACATTTGTTCTAATTACATTTTTGTCTCGCCGGTCACTGGCCCGCGTATTTTCTTCTCAATTGTCATGCACTGGGTAGCCTCGGGGGTGGCTACGGCCCAGCTCTGAGTCAATTCTGCGCATACCGTCCTGTGGCCACTCCCCGACTGGGGCTATCACTCTCAAAGAGTGCTTTCCGCACTGTGAATTCCAACATAGCAATGTTAGTGGTGGCAGAAGTCTAAAGGGGGGATGATATTCCTGTGCATGCTTTAATTAATACCCCGTGCGTGCTCAGCAATTGGACTTACAATCGGTGGTAATAGTAAAGGGTTGCAATGTCTTTGTTACTATTTCATCACTTCAGTCCAGTGAAATCAAGAGTATACTTGGAAGCTATTTTATTTGACGATTCCGCTTTATTGGATCACTCACTGCGTACGACAACGGTGATCTTTCCCATCATTTCACGTCTAGATGCACTCTTCTTGATAACGCCAGTTACTATAGCAAGTGTACTACTATTACGCCAGACGCAAGTAAAATTACTGAACAGATATTTGTGTGTCTGCTTACATTCGTGAGTCTACGTTCCGCTATATGCTGTACACCCGATTCTCACCTCATGAGAAGCTTTACTTTCGTATCATGTATGAAGGACATTTTTCTACGTGCTCCTTAGGAGAACAGAGACAATAGTGTATATTATAGTGGCAGAGAGTTCAGCAATGCAAACCGACGAGAAGCGTGGAGTTCGGTCGTTGTTCGAGAGTTGAACATTATGCCACTAAACTAACCGCATCGTGCAAAACAAGTCGCGCGTTTGCTCGACTGACGAGCAAAGCGTCGAGCAACCAAAGAAAATGCCGCTGCAACATGGGCTCTGCCCCAGTCTTATTTGTCATTATCTGTCTTGTTCTTTCTCTTTCCCATGGGCTCTCTTTTCTCGAGACTACCAAATTCGCCCCGAGCAAGCGAATGAACTTGGTAAAAAGATATTCCCTGAGCGAGGTGACAGGGAACGGACAAAACAGGGGCAACGTCGGAGAACGATTGACGGATGGAAAACAAAACTGAGTTAGACCGCAAAGGGAAGAGGACTTGTGGCGGCGGACGAAAACGATGTCTATGGACCTATTGCCGCCGATATATTGAATAGTGAAAGTTGCAGCAGCAGCAGCAGCGTTAACGGGAATAGCTCGCAGAATGTACGAGGCACGAACACAACGAACACGATGCCATGACAAAACGGACGAAAAAAAGGGGCGGACGGTAATTTGGTTTTTACACCCAGAATTCACTCACAAACACTTCACTAGGAATCGACACCCCCGTCCCAACTCGTTTGGCTTATGGGGCTGGCTTTTTGTTGGATGCTTGACGCGGTTCTGACGTACATAGCCGATCATACATATGTAGATGTTTCGAGATCAGTAACCTTTTGGCCCATAAGCACTTGCCTCTTAACAGTTTCCATTGATTTTCACATATATATACAAACGATTTTCTCCCCGTTACGAGTTGTAAGTAAACTCTGAATTATACTGAAAGACGTTTCTTGCATGGTTGATATATTTTTCGGGGCATGTATTCAAAAATAAGGTCAGCTACTCGTATTCTATAGCTACTTCTGTAATAATTACCGTTGACTACACAGACAGTAAAAGAAACCTGGAGAAATAGAACAGAAATGTAGGCCTGATGATTACGCGAGTAATGCGCGTTTACAAACAACGACCACGAATCTCTTTAGTGATGAGGCTGGGACCTGCGGTAATGCTTCCTAACCTACGACGGGTCCGTCGGCGTGTTGAGCCTTGTAACACGCAGTGTCAAGTGTTGATGGAGTCAGATACAGTAAAACCTGTCGTACTATAATACAAAAGCGTGTGTATCCTACGTTGTAAGCTATTCTATACCGCCAGAAATTTGTCTGTCGGTGCTTTCGAAATTTGGCCTATGTAACTTTGTTGTACTAGTAACAGGGCAAAAGAAGCAAGCATTGAAATGCTCAACTTTTAAGACGAATGCCATTGTAATTTCTAAAAGTTGATGATTCTTAAGTATGTCAATGTAATAAGTCCTCACCCCAGGAAAACTGTTTCACAAAAAAAAAAATAGCTTCTTTTGATTTTGACACAATCTGGACGTTATCTTTGTCAAGCTATAACAGATGGAACTCAAGTATTATTATGATTTATATGATAACAGGAGATTAAAAAAAAAATTAAAAAGGTCTCTTTACCTAACGCTATTGTTATGTGGTATTCGTGATCAATTATATGCCAGTATCGAAGTGTTCTGGTCTCTTAAAAACACAGCGACTGATAAGCGAGTAATACGAAATCATTCTCAGCGTGCGACCTAGGCGTCATGATCATGCTGAAAGGAGGCTTGCTTACAGCCGTCGCAGGACCACCGCGTTCTACTCAGGGAAAAGAGAAAATTAGCATTGATCATGATTATGATAGCGTTTTTACTATGTAGCTGAAGTGTGGTCGGCTTCGGGATGGACGAGTGAGGCCGAGGTATTCTTACTGCGGAAAGTAAGTAATTCGACTAGCGTATAAGGGTCGACTCCCGTTGAGCCCAAATAGGCTTGCCAATTTATTGGAGGGATTTGGCATCAGTGCAGTGTGATACGGTCTGGTGGATTGGTCGGCACTGGTCAAGAGCTTATAGCCATGAGTGTTCTGCGTTCGCCTATTTGTGCCTCTCTTCCTTTTGCTCTCTGTGTTTGCGTGCTTTGCAGCAGCATCAGCATCAGCAGTAACGTTGAGTGCGAGAGGAGTATACAGCTACCAGACGGCGAAGCTAATAGCTGCCGTCTTCGTTCGTTCAGCTTCTATTGCTTGCCTATAACTGTAGATACAGTAGCAGCAGTGATAGTAGTAGTTGTAGTAGTAGTGCAATAATCAACACCCAGCCAACCCCGAATGCTTCGCTTCCATTTTCTCCTTTCTTCCGCTTTCTATCTCCTCGCCCTGTCCCACTCCTGCTGTTTCTCTGTTACTCATTGTAATTAGCTGGCTTCGAAGAATCAGCGTCGTAATGCGATTGTCCTGTTCAAGTCTAGACCTTCTCCTGTCATCCTTGCAGACATCCGTCGGAGCTCTTCCACGATGCACCGGAGGAAGGAGGATTGTCGCCGTCGCTGCTGGCGGTAGCCTGCGTTCGCGGCGGTGGCGACCGTACCAACAGCTGATTCAGAAGCGGCTTAAGAAGACACATCATGGAACACGTACGCTCGAAGGCCAGTGCGATCGTTCAACCACATTCCAAAAAATTCTTCTTCGTTCAAGATCCTACCGGAAAAAGAAGAAGCGCGTTTCAACTGTTTGCTCGACTGCTGGCCTAATCGGTCTCCCGTCCGGGGGAGAGGGAAGGCTAGAAACGTCGAAATCTCCCTGGCGGGATTTCCTGACAGCCGATGCCGGCCTCGATCGCTGCTTGCCACATTGGTTGGACGGACGTTATCGCTTTGAGCCTTCCAGGTCAACTCTTGCACCCTCCAGCGGTTCTGTCTGTACAGAAAAGCTGGGTGCTTCTACCAACTTTAGCTAGATTCCACTGTCAGCTGTGGGCCGTTGAGACGGTGACGCGGGTAAAGAGAAGCAGGTGCCGTCAAGTGGTAGGGAAGCTGACGTCTAGTCCGACGATGTCTAAGCCAAAGCCATAAGCATCCGGTCCCGCCACGAATAGCCCCAGCACTAGCCGTAGCGAAAGCCTGTCTTTTTGCCAACTGCACTTCATTATAGCTGATGACCCTAGCATTGTGCTCGCCGCCTCAGCCACTCATCGATGAGATCGTATTAGTTCGTATATTGATTAGGGGTAAATGACAACTACTGACAGTATGAACCTACCTTCACTCGTGTAGCCATCAGCTACTATCCATGTAAATACGCCCCCATAATGAAGTACATTCTATGTCCATTGACTTGGTTGGACATGATGCCTTGTGCTCAAAATTGTGTGAGTTTATTGCTACTGTAATCGTACTATCACTTGTAATAAACACAATAAAATTGTTATTAAAATTCTCTAGCCAAAACTAGCTTATGCAACAAGAGTTAAGTACACAATTGAATTCTAACAGGGCCATTGAACTATGAGTTTCGAAAGGGATAGCCTTTTGTTGTATGAATAAATACAAGATAATGTGGCTATTTCCATTAATTTTGACACACAATTACAGGGTTACAATTGGCCACTGGCAATCCCACATACGAACGGCTAGTTCACGTGATATTACTGCATCGGCTACTAAATTGACTATCTAAAAAAAAAAAACAGGGTTTAACCAAATCACGGCTCATGGCTTACCCACTATACGTTAACTCGCCTTATGGATTTATGAGATAGTACTGTAGTGAGTCTGCACCTTATATATGTAAGTTGCGCAAAAGCATCGACTGAGGTAAAACACACGAAAGCCTGTCATACCATCCGTTGCACGCATTTCACCTACATGCTGGGCCATATATTGGCGCATTGTGCATTCAGCCTCTCGGCTGGACCTTTGGACCGTTGACTCAGATCCGGGTTCTGATCTTTTTCCGACTTTATAGGGCCGTCCGTCGAACTCTGTAACGCCGTACCTACTTCGACAGAAGCAAAGCAGCATGCAGAGAGCGCACCGGTCATTACCTGATGCTCCTGAGCCTGTGATGGACAAGGCGGAATAATTGTTATTTCTGATGGATCGTCGACTAGGAGTAAAGGGCAAAGTGGTCGGCATGCGAACAGGCAGAAGAAACGATGTGCAGCCACCGCGAGCGAATAGCCCAGCAAAAGCAGTACAGAAAGGACCAAAAACTGCTCGAGAACAAGGGAAAATCAGTTCCGTTGAAATACTTCTTACTACTAAAGTCGTAGCTAGTTGATCGTCAGGCTGAAACACAATCTGGCGAACTTTAACCCACCGAACCTGGCAGAAACACTCTGGTTTACGTTGCACGGTTGGATCAGGGTGATTGTCAGATACCTGTCGTTCTCTTGGCCTAGGAAGAGTAAGAACTTGTCCTATGTAAAAAAAAATAAGACCGCAGGAACTTGACGCTAAACGAATCACCGCCACATTTGTTAGCATTAAAATCGCTAAACTACTCAGTCTGCTCTCTATAGCCCGCTGCGCAAGAGCCACTGGCTCTGTCGGTATTATACATATATTGCGGACATGTAAATTAACATAACATTCTTTGTTCACACATACTTTTCAGTATTTCTATAGTATATATGTATATGATATACGTAGACAGTTTTCTGTCGACAATCTCTTCTGTTTCTCTGTTCGGCAACATAGCTGAGTGATATCGCTGAAAAGGTTAGGGCCATGCTTAGTGAGGGCTCGGCAGCCGCGGGTCTCAAGACTCGTTACCATCGGTTTCATTCGGGATGGCTGGGACTACAATTGCAATAAGAATAGCGGACATACGGCAGAGCACAGAAACGGTCGGAGGCGATTTGTGCGTTGTCACTAGTGGCTTCGCTAACCCGACCTCGCAAGCCTCGGCAGTCCTGGCGCCGCAAGACCGCCAAGCCATAACCCGTCCATTCCGGGTAATGAATACCCAGAAAGGAAAGTTGTACACTGTTTCTGCTTCCCTTAATGCATGCGCGCAAGTGCAGTCAGCCCGCCGGTCGGCCGGTTAGTTGGTGATTGGGCGCCCCTCCGCACCAGTTCCTCCAAGTTTTCTGCATAAAGCTGCTGAGACAGCTTCGTTTTAGCAAGCTTTCCAGCTTGCTCACGCAGCGCACAGTGACCTGAGGATCAATTGGCTATGTTGAAAAAAAACCAACAACAATAATGGCGCCAACAGTGATGAGGAGGACAAGTGGCCTGGAACGAGTTCGTGGCGGCAGCGGTACTGAGAAGCAGGAGCACCATTGGAGCCCGCGTCTCGCTGGCAGTCACTTTGCAGCGTCTGTTTTAAATGCCTTTCGAGACATTTGCTGCATCCTTTCTACATAGTTGCGTATTCTAGGCTGACGTTGCCTATTCCAGAATCCAAAGGCTATCTGAAGGCGCTGATCAATTTGGCCTGCTCGCTCGTTTGCTTGTCCCTCCCCTCTCTTTTCTCTGTTATGATTCGTAGCCTAATCTTCAATCTCACGGCTCATAGATCACCACTCCTTTTCTACATCCTAGGCCCTTACGTGTACCCCTCTTCTCGCTCGGCTCTTTAAAGGCGTCTGTCCTTTGATCGGCCGCCTCTCCTCCCTCCTTCTCCACTTCTCTCGCTCTTTTCTCTCACCTACTTTTTTAGCGCGCTAACGCTGTTTAAACAGCTTAAATGTTAGAAGTCAAACGACGCTTTCGGGGTATAGCGCGTATCTAATAGCGAAGGACTAAGATACAGCTTCCCTGGGTTCTGTAAACTCATTTTCTCGCTTTTTTCCTTCCTGCAACCACCGAACACGAAGAGTAGAGTGGTACAGCTTCTGGTTTCGAAAAGAAGCAAGCGAAGAGGCCAGCTCAGAAGCCGGCAACCGACCCGTCAGGAAAGTAGTAGGTCTAACCGCTCCCGTCGAAGTTTGAACGGCAGTAGTAACCAAGACGAAGAAGCCTAGCGGAAGTACAAAAGTGGAGGACAAAAGAAAGAAAAAAAAATCTGATATTTTTCATGAATAAGTACAAAATATGCTGATCCCTGCAAAACGGATTGGAGTTTCGCGACTCCTGTGGCGGGGATGGCAGCGGAAGTGGGCTGCTTTTGAGAAACATTTTCTTCCTTCTTGTGTTGGTCGTTCGTTCACTCCCACTTGCCCTTCTGGTCGATCCGGGTTAAACGAAAATTCGTTCGACTAGATTGGTGCCCCTTTATCCTGTTCCGACGGTCGACGATAAATCGGCTAGGCCGCGATGGCTCTAGGGGATGTTTAAGAGTACGTGGGACCCCAGAAGAGTTGAAGAACCGCGGAAACGTAGAGAGGTAAGTAGACGAGAAAGGTGAAGGCCGAGAATCTTCTCCAAGACCAGTGACTGCCTAAGACTATTTCCACTGCTACAACTAATGCAGTAACGGGTAAACTGTAGAGTTTGGTGCACTGGAGACAGACAAGAAGTGTGGGGCAGGTGAAAGAGATGTGTATAAAAGTCCAGGGAAATGGCCGAGCGGGCTTGAGTCATAAGAAGGGGATATAAGGGAGAAGGAGCAGATAGGTGCAAGTAACTCGCCGGTCTTGCCAGTGGCAATCCGTCACCTTCATAGACAGCGGAACAGTGACTGTACGTAGGGCAGTCGACCATCCTTTCCCGTCTGAACCTGCTCCCCATCTTCCTGCGCCGTCCTTTTTCAGCCTTTTCACTTCCAGACAGTTCCTGCCTGAGCTTCTGCTGCTAGCTAGGCAAGATTGGCACCTTCAACTACCATTGTGCCGCCCACTTGACCGACGCTCGACGGTTGTACTGGAGTCGTAGCTGCTGGCACTGCCACAAGCGCCGTTAAGAATGCCCTGACGGCGTACTTTGCCCTCAGTTACATTCTCGACCCTAGAAAACGATCCTTTTCTTGCTTCCTTAATCGTAGTGTTACATCACAAAGATAACTCGTTGCCAACCGGTCCAAAACTGCATTGACTCGACAGTACAGCGCTTCCTGTAAGGACACTTTATGGACACAAATGGGAGAGAGAGAGAGAGAGAGAGAGAGAGAGAGAGAGAGCGAGAGGGGATAAAGGATGTTTAGGAGGAAGCGGCGCCGGTGAACAATGTGCTTGGGAATAACTCTTTACTACAAGCTCACGATGGTATCTCAAAGAGCGCTAGTAGTCGTAATTGCATGTTGGCTAAATTGAACCTATTTATCCTCACCACCCTGAAGTTATCACCCACCTTGAAAGCTTCAGCCAGTCGCAGACAGCGGCTCTGCACAGAGCTGGCTGTACTTTTTTTCTACGTGCTTCGTAGCTTGCTGATTATCTACCTCAAGAGCTACTTGATGATCTCTCATAAAAATGACGACAACCACTTCACAATTCCTTGAAGTTGGGAACAATAAGCAGCCGCTGGTTGGCCACACCCCGAATCCCCTTTACAAAAGAGCGAGAATAGGCCTCTATTTGATGCAGTTTACTTTTTCTGTCCGATGGTAAACGTGGCCTTCGGGCGGACACTCCCGCGTATTCGTTGTCATTTTGTACCAATTTAATCACGATGGTCCTTTACACAGAGTCCTCTCAATGGGCACATACATTTGTCACACAGATAAAACCGAGATAAATCCATAGCTTTTAATTAGGTTAATTAAAGCCGTCAGTCCAGGAAGAATATGAACACCTACAAAAAATTGTGCTAGCTCACGATGGACGCATAATGTATTTAAAAGGCGTTATCTCACTTACAGATGCAGAACCCAGATAGAAAGTAAGAAGATGCTGTGTCTGTTTGTTATAAAGAAGACAAAGGGTAAAACGTTTCCCATTTTGCGACAGTTTTATATGCTGTGTTCTGTATTCGTAGGGTATTAAAGCCTTAATTCTGTTGCATTTGAATTCGTTGAGAACGCATAAAGCTGCACGAATATGGACCGTAAAGCAAGTAACAGTGAGTATGTTATAAAACGCTTTATCTATATTGATTATGCCTAGACATAGAAGGATTTGTTTAGGTGGATTAGAAGCTGTCTTAAAATGTATTACATTTATTTTTCTTTTTATAATACTTTATTGGCTGCAGTTGTTAGAGAAATAATATAATAACAGGCTGTATAGAAATTGAAATTCATACACCTATTGAATATCTTAGGGCTAATGTTTAGCATAACAATAAACAAGCTTTTTTAAAGCTAAGTAACCAGTTTGCGACTACTATATATCTATATATACTGCCGCGGTACCCTAAAATAGATCTGACACCGACGACTGGACTACTATAACTACTAATCAAAATAGTGAATACGTAACGTTATTTGAAAAAACGCTCGCTAATACGTAATACAGCAGTTCAAGGTATCAGCCAATTTATATAATTTGTTTAGCTTCTTGGATTAAGTGAACGATCGAGTTTTGCTGCAGTTACTGTAAAACAGAGCAGCTTGCGTTGTGACTGAGTAGCATTTTCTCTGCCACTTTGTGCTTCTCTGTTGTTTGCTCCGGACTACCGCGCAGCACTCGCAGGAGTAAACTTTCCCCGCCACCGGTGGGGTGTTACCGCCAACCATCAGGCCGAGCAAAGGGACCCAACCAGTGCAGGACAAAGCTAAAATTTAATATTCCGTTCGTCCTTTTTGTTTCATGAGTTGGCGAAAAGGGTAGTCATGAGTCTGAGGCGAGATAAAAGACGCGACGGCGGGAGTAGAGGGCTGGCGTTCCCTGCGGGTAGTTCAGGCTCATGAAGGGCTAGCGCTGGGCAGACTGCGCGGGCTCCAGGGGGACTCCCCTGGAATTATGGACTGCTACGGGATACGGGTGTTGGTTCCAAACTAGCCTTCGTTCCGCTACCCAGTCGTTGCGGTCGAAAAGAGAAAGCATAAAGAAGAAGGTAATGGTTGAAGAAAGTAGATGAGAAGTTGAATGAAACAGCAGACTGCAGTGGGGCAGACTAGCCCGACTTGTCCGGCTCACTTACTGACTCCGAAGGGCAGTATAGTGTAAAATGGGCGGCTGAATCGACAAGCAGCAGCAGCAGCGGGCTTAGGCCAGAGTTGTTTGGACGACAGCCAAGGCACTCGGTCAGAGGTGCAGCTGAAACGGAGCAATAAGGACAAAAGAGCCACACAACGGTAGAAAAGGCAGAGGAACGGAACAGAACAATGTCGGAATAGGGGCAATACTGCCACCACAGCAATGCCGCTTGTAGCGGTTGTGGCAACCCCAGTGGTGTTGGCAGGAGCCGCGGTAGAAGCAGTAATCCTACCAGAAGGCAAAAGGATTTCAAGTTTGGTCTTTTGAAATTCGTCTGCTGATCGCACAGCTTTTCTCGCCGTCACTCTTCCTGTGGAGGAGGAAAAAGAAACTGAGGCTCCTTGTTGGTTGCCTACAGTGGTTGCTAGCGCCTGGAATACCCTTATAGCACCCTTTACTCCACACGCTCGGTCCTATTCAAACGACTAAAAAGTAGCCAGATTGACTAAAACGAAATGCGAGAAGCCAGTGACGCACGAAGGACGGAAACGAACATTGACTAGGGCAGGGGCAGATAGTTGAGGAGTACGATCCTGACAAGATCGATTCATGTACCAATATTTAAAAGCAAGAGAAAAGAAAACCTTATTTTGCGGCGCCAATGGCAGTGGAAAGCTGTGCTTACTCACACATCTCCGGCGATGCTGAGGCCTGCAAAAAGATCAATTTGAATCTCTCATTCTTTTCCTCTGTCCTTATTTGTCTTTCGCCTCCGTCTCGTACTTTCTGTGCGTGTCTTTGATTTTTTCCTCGTGCTCGCCATTTTCGCGGTCACGCACTTCGTCCAGTCATTCCGACTTTTCCGTCATTTCTTGCGCTCTTCTGTGCTGCAGCGCCGCCACATTCTCCTACACGTTCTACTCCGGTTCGTCTGCCACCCTTTCTGTCATCTTAACGGGCGTGCGGTTTGCAAGTCCGGATTGATTCTCTATCACGGCTCCACCGAAACTCTGGTCTGGTTGCCGGCTGACGAAGAACGAAACAGTTCGCCGCGTTGTCTCCATGCCGTATCATGACCCTGCGTACCACAACTCAGCCCTATATGGCCCGTCCTGCAACTGCTGGTTCTGCTATTGCCTGTTTGATGCCTAACCTGGGCGCCGCTACTCGCTAGCTGACTAGCTTATTTCTGAAGACATTAGGCTAGATTAGAAGCGAGAATCGTGTCGCACCGCTATCACTGTCAAAGCGCACATTACCGACTGCGCCCACTCCGCTTGGCGCCCTGTTCTTCCTTGGTAGCCCCTGTTGTCTCCGGAGACTTGTGGGACGGTGGAAGCGCCCGTTCTTTCCAGGATAAGCAAGAGGCGCAGAGTAAGGACACTGACGGAAGTTAGCGGAATAGCGAGAAGGCGGCCCTATTCTGTTGCGCCGTCGGAGAAGCTGGCGGGAATCGGACAGGGAGCGGATAGATTGACTGGTGGCAGAGACAGAAGCAAGGCTAGGAACGAGACAGAGAGAAATATAACAGCAAGACTCCACACACTAACTGAAAGACGAGAGGAAGTGCGCTTTGCATCGACACGAGAAGGAAGGGAGTTAAGTGAATTCGATCGCAGGACTAAGAAGGAGACGCGGTTGCTGGGAACCGTCCAATGAGATGAGAATTGTATAGAGTCTAAGAGGAAAGATTGCGATGACGCCAGCAGCAGCAAAGACAGCAATGGTACTCAAAAGAAGTAGAAGTGCTGCGGTAGAAGAAGCTTGGAAGGAGTCATATGGGCCAAATTCACATACCACACTATGCTTTTGCCTCTTCCTTGGCAGCAGTGCTGACTGCCGCAGCTGCAGCACCGTCACTAGCAACTGTACTACTGAAACTGGCAGTATTTGGCGTCAGGCAGGCACGAAAGCAGCAGAAAGTCCATAACCGACTCCATGATCGGCTGCCTAAACCGTCCGATTTCTTTTTCCCGTCTTTGGAGTCCCCACATCTTTACCGCACAGGGTCAAGTGCGGCACTCAAACACATCTGCCGCCAGAAAGCCTTTATCTTCGTGCCAACGACCGTCCAACCCTGCACCCTTGTTTAGTCGGTAGGCTGAGGCTGGAGTCAGATTGATAGGGATAATACGAGGGAAGAGAAAGGGGAAGAAGGCCAGTAGGCAATAGAGTGAAGCTGAAGGGGTTCGGTGTGGCACAGAGCCACCAAAGCCGACCTCGGCCTTTGCCCAAGAGCCAAGTTGGTCTAGAAGCTAGTGGGAGTGGCGGTCGGACAACAAGCAAGATAGACAAAGATCAAGGCAAAAAGAAATAAAATGCTCAAGAAAAAACAAGGAAACCTCAGAGAGAATAATATAACAGAGCAGAAAGAAGAAAGAAAAGAAAAGAGCAAAGACAACTCATATCAATATGGGCCGATTTGCCATTAAAGTTGTAACGCTAAACAAAGCGAGGCGACAGAGCGGCACGGTTTGAGCTTTTTGTTGTTCAGATCTGGTTGGCTAGCGGCTGGTTGCCTGCATGATTATATATGAAGAGCATGCGCACAGGAATTATTACAACTTTGTGTTGAAGCATGGGTCTGTGTTCGTTTATAGGAAGGTATGTAAGACGCACCGTTGGCGAACAGCAACAACAACAACGAAGTTTTGACTCCTCCTTCAAAGGTCACTGTTATATGAAGGTAATATTTTATCGCGGTAATTATGTCCGTCATGCGAAGCTTCCACAGAGAAAGAGTCTCACTTGCGTTTTTTTCTTGCAGCTTACTTGACCGGGAGAAGTGGAAAGAGTCAGGGATCCTATAAGATGTCTTCAAGCTCTTACCTAGGCAAGTCAACCTAACCAAACGAACAGCTGTACCTTTCCACCAGGAGCCAAAGATACACATATGCGAGCGCGTGACAGGAACTCGCTTCGCTTGACCGGCCTGCCTAGCAACCGGAGCCGGCGTACTTCGGCCAAACCTACATCTGCAAGCCATATCGGTGGTTCAAACATGTCGATTCTATGCGGACCCGCGCAGGACGCTTTATGGAAGTCAGGAGGGGGCGAAGCTGGGGATATCATTGTCCCATGAGTCAGCCAGTCAACGGGTCACGAAAATACGATCAAACCGGGCTGTCCGCCGACCCAATGAACCTACCTTCAGTTGCCCTCCAGCCCCGCTGATTTGACCATTAGCCATTCGTCGTCAAAAGTAGTTTATTGGTCGTGATCAGACTAGCTTTAGGAAAGCCACATGAAGCGCAGAAGAATAAATAGACAAGTGTTTCTTTAAACAGGGCGGAGTGCCTATAGAAAATGAGCACAGAATAGGGCAACCCAGCAGCAAAAACGTACATAGAAGACTCTGATCAGGGAAGGGAACCCACAAAAGAGTCTGGGGATGAACAGACAAAAAAACCGCAACGACAAATGGATAAATCTCGATTTCCTTTAATGTTTGTTATTTATTCAAGTCCGCTAGTATCATTAGGTTCTAGTTTTTCTAATTTAGATTTCAAAATAAATATTTCGTTTCAATCAGCATATTTAATATACTACCAAATCTTACAAGCTTTTATCTTTAGTAAGACAAAGATTGACACAGCATACAATTCCACTTACATTCCATTTATTTATTGCGTCATTTAACAAACTATAATTTACAAAAGGTTAACAACGTCAATGGAACGAGGTTTTCACTAGTCATTTGAAGTCATATGAGATTTGTAAGACCACAGACCTAAGACAATATATTGATATTATTCAAAAACCAAGCGGTCTCGTTCGATAGAGCATCAACGCTGTCCTTCATTTCTCTGTACCCATATGTTGCCTTGGGCTAGCCGCTTTTGTGCTTCAATCATGATCGTTATCGATTTAATGCCGAACAGAATCACGAAGCCTTTCTTCAAAATACTTAGAAGTTCTAGTTATCTAGCTTTACCAATATTTGACTACCTACAGTTCATTTTTTCTCCATAGAACAAGTTCATATTTTTATGTATAGGGTCAAGGACTTGCCCCCATTGATAGTCTAACCAAAGTGGGTTTTGCTGATTTTATTTAAGAGAGGTCTACGAAGCGGCCAGGCAACCATAAAAACAGCTATTAAGCATAATAGGAATACCTTATCTTTCGAAATTCCTTATTTTTTCGTCATTTCTTCTTTTCCTGATTATTAATATTTGCTAATCATTTAACCAACGTTAAAATTCAAACTGGAGTGGTAACATGCGTTCTAGTTGTAGTTACTATGGTAACACATTCAGAGAAATGCCTATTAACCCCACAAATCGTGTCACCCCCAACATGTCATCCCGCTGTGTTTTGATTCATTTTCTGATAAATGATGTGGTTGAGTGAGATGATGTGCTTGTAGATGTATATTACATAAATGGTATAATTTTTTTTTAAGTATATTCTCATATATAACAACACGTTTATGTTAATTCCTAACAATTGTAGACGACTGACATTAAAAATCTCCAAGAAGAAATGGCCATTACCATGTATATAGCTTATTTATGTTTTGTCTGAGCCTGAGTGGTATAAATACGTTGGGATGCGAGATTCATCTAATATGAGTTGATGATACTGTGATTAGTGAGAATATGATCAACGGTAATATGTTTCAATGAAGTAATGTCGGTTTCGCTGTTGATACGTGCCTGTAGTGGTATAAGCCGGCACGTTGAGTACCACCATTACTTCAACCCTAGTAATTTTTGTCATGACAAATGATGACATTGGGCCATTTATAAGAGGCCTATTTTATGCAAATTTAACTCTATAAGGAGGTGGGGGGCTGCCATTAGCACCGAAGCAAAAACGAATTTGGTGTGTAGATATTTTCCTGTGATTATATTCCTTTTACTACATTTGTTAAAGATGGCCCATTTTGCCATATTGTATGCTAATGGCTACTAGTGACTTTCTGCTGTGAATATGAACCCCAGAATCGGCCTCGAACCAAATAACTTATTGCAAACATGGTTTGCAAAAGCCACATTCGATATTCCTTCTGATCCCACTTCGACCTACACTAGCAGTGTAGAAAAATACTGACAATAATGCAGTTCGCTGCTATCTAGCATTCATTGGCTCGGACTTTACCTCAAGTCCACCATCTGAGTCAAGCTCACTTGCTCGTCTCACAGACTCTTCGATAAATACATCAGTAGAACTCAGTTTACGGGGGGCACGAACAGTCACTACAAAAGGTTCTGACGAAACCAGGCTGTCAGAAGCGTCGCTCTCTAAACCCCGTTACCATCAGCGTCTGTTTCATCCTCCCCAGGCTCCCGTATATTAGTATTTTCAGCCATACATCGTTGCAACTCTGGTGGCTAGCGCAGTCACCCCATCGACTTCGGCTATTCAGGTCTGCAACTTACAGGGTCTTTCTCACCTCTATCTTTTCGGCCCCCTACGACGGTCTCTGAGCCCCTTCAATTGTACCCTAGATACCGTTCACCTAGCCGAGTTCCTACGAATCCCCGAAGCGAGATATAAGTTTTGCTAAATCCACCGCTAGCGCTATGTTCTCTTCTTCCCGCCGCTCACATGGGCCATTGTCTTCAAAGGCAACATCGGCGACAACGGCAAAAGCAGCGGTGTAGATGTCCGCCACTAACGGCGACGACGCCGTTGTCGTCCCGGTGCTCTGAGACAGCACCGATGTCGAGCGTACAAGGGTTATTATATAGCGAGGATTTAGGCTACTTTGCGTTGCTGCTGCCGCAACGGATGAAAAGAAGGAAGACCGAAAATTGTGGGGCTGCTGTCGGTCTGAGGTTCACGCTTCTGTACACTATCACGGCTGTGTTGGCTTGGCTTCTGGGTTGCAAAGCTTCAGTGCAAAGGACAGACCCGCCACTGCTACTATCGCTACAGCAAGAGCGATGAACAGATATTACAAGGTCTATACCGAGACCTGCGCCAAGGCCTTACGAAAAGGAGTGTTAGCTGGGTCTGGGTTAGTCCTCTGACAGCAGCGCACAAAGGGGTTTTTGTTGGGACTGAAGGCAAGCAGCCAGCCCAGCTCTCGCTTATGAAGGAGAACCTGGGGATCGGGTAGGCTATTATAACTAGAGGCTGCGTGAGCAGAAGATTTCTTATTACCCTCATAGACCCTACGCCTCACTGTTCTCCTCTGTGTTACTGTACATCCTCTACGGCACCGACCGAGGGAGTACGCCATACCCGATTGGTTTAGCTTAGCCTCGGGCTCAGCAAACTACACTTTTCCGGCTGCATCAGCGAACTCTGCAATCTCTTTCTCTCGTAAGTTGTCCCCTTTTCTCTTTTCTAGCTTTATAAATTAGTAAGTTCACCAACAGTGCAGCAAGCTAGCAAGCAACCCCTGAGTTTCCGTGGCTGCCGGACGTTTCTGTCGGTGGGTCCAGTGTAACCAAGGTATCGAAAATAAGTAGTCTAAGGGGGGGGGGGGGGGCATGAAGACTAGCAATGATTTGAGATAGGGGCTCACAGCAAAGGATGAAGCTTGGTGCACGAAAGCGAGAACGCTACGGGAAAGACGACACAGTAGTGTGTAGCAAAGAGAGGAGTTTGCGGAGGCCTACGAGAGTTGGGGGTGGAGTGGATGAATGAAGTGAAGCTTAGGATAAGGAAACTATATTGTTGCAGAATGTAGGGAATCCGGAGTACTACTATCACCGACGTCTCATTACTACCCGAGAGTCAACAATGAGGTAAGAGCCAAATTGCGAATATCAATTACACTTTTCGGCGTGACTGTCACTTCTCGCGACATGCGCGCCATGTCAAACCACGCTATTCTGTCTTGTTCTTTACAAACCAGCTATGCTGGCTTATGCAGCAGCAGCAGGAATGGTCACGATGGCCCGTCTGATAGTATCGGGCAAGCCTTTTCAACAAAAGTCTCAACAACAGCTTCCGCTCGAAATAGCAACGCGCCAATTATGTCCTGCTAAACTTCACGTTAACGAAGGCAGGCATCTAGCACTTAGGTGACTTCGTTCCGTGGAACATTTAATGAAACAACGATTGAGGAGGCAGAAACACATAAAAAGAGGCGAACCAAAAGACAAACCATTGGCCTAGTCAAAGGGCATGCAACGATCTACGAGATACTGGTTGGGACACATCCATGGGAGCATTAGGCTTGTCGGCGGAACTAGGTAGCTAGGAATAAAAAAGTTATCTTCGACTTCGATTAATGTTTCTGTAAGGTACGAAAAATATTAGCTACTAAGACCATAATCTAGTTAAGTTATTATACGCCATTACAAACGGAATAGAATTCCTTTCTAACACGCTAACTAAGATAGCCATAGGCACTCCACAGAAGCGTACTTGGGTGTTACGTAAAATTATAAAAATTATATAAGCTTTGGAAATTACGTATTTCCTCATATTCCTCATAAAATTACGAATTTCATCATATTAGAATTATTGTCTAAAAATATTTATTACTTATATGTGTTTTATTTTGGGCTAATTGCCAAGTATCAGGTACTAGACTCCAGCCGGAGACTGTTTTTTAATATGTCGTTAAAATGAAAGCGGTAAAAGTATACGCGCAGTCATAGTGGATGGGTTAGTTTAACTATTTCTCAAATATGCAGCACAATCACATGATTTTTTACACACAAGGACAATAACGGCAAAGATAATTATTTAATTTTAATTAAATTAATTAATTATTAGTTAAGACAAACATTATCATCAATTTATCTCGAATGTTAACGCCTATTGAGCTCGTCAGAACGATCTTTCACGATCAATTTCCGCCGTTCCTTTCTAATAATTGACAGTGATCAATCACTGTCTATATATATATATATATATATATATATATAGAACTACCGGGTAATTTTTTCGTATTCCAGTGGTTCTCGCCGCGTATGCGACTGCTTTCGTATTTTTGTCAAGTAAAAAGAACGGAGTCTTGGGCCATTCATGTACATATCAGTGCTGAACTACAGGCAGTCTTAGGCCACTGTTACCAGACGAACCACGAGCCTAGACGCGAGGTTGTCTACCTTAAGCATCCACAAAAAATTATGATATCAGTCCCGAACTCCCTCTTATGGCGCAGATGGTGCTACGCGAATGCTCGTCTATGTAGGTGCTCAGGCGATGCCATTGCCTGAGCTGCCATACGGATATCCACAAGTGGGTGTCAGCGGTTCGCCAGGTAAAAAAACCTTGAACAGCTACAGGTGTCATAAAAGTTTTCCCAGGTGCTATGATCATCACATCGAATTAGATCGGCTTTAGTCGCGTTGAAGACGACGCTTTGACAATAGAGCCAATGAAACTAGCCGCGTAATTGGTCGTGACAAGGCCTATAAGTGTAGCATACCCACTCCATTGCCGACAGTCGACTGTGGTAACATAGGCACCAGGTGCCAAAATTTCATTCTGGACCTTAAACGATATCGATGTAAGACATAGCCCTCAATTAATATAAGCTGAACAACGGCTTATTTACTGATTACAGTGTATTACTTATTGTCGTAATAAATTCGGTAATATAAACATAGAAACATTTAAAGAGGACAACATATGAAAGATATGCATGTTTTCTTTAGAGACGAGTAAACTGGCATGATGCATGGAGAAGCGTGAATATTTTGAATTCGGTACTTTTCGCCAGGCTTGTAATGAAAACACACCGCGCGGGCTAACCGTGTTTGCAAATATATGCATCGACCAGTAAATGTCTTCACGTGTTTGAGAGATCTTCTTTACACAGCAGTATCTGCACTGACTTTCAGACTCGTAGCATATTGAAAGTTGTTTCACAGATATAATCGATGCCTCTAACCTTAAAGTTAGTCAGACATCTGTTTTGGGCATACACTTTCGGAAGTGCGGTGTTTGAATTTGGACAAATTTTGGCGGGTTGTCTGTTGTAACAGATATGCGTTCATTCGCTATTCGTAATGCCGAAAGGAAGTTAATCATTCCTAGGGTAACACACAACAAACTGATCATGGCGGGAAACACTGGGACGTTTCAAGGTTGGCCGTTCAACAAATTCCCAAAAAAATGACTGTTTCCTAGCTGAAAACATCGATTGCCGATTGGGTCGTCCAAATAAGCTGAGATTTTAGCGCCCTCATGCGCTGTATGAGCTCTGAAGCCATTTTGAGCGTTCGCAGCTCTATGAGCTTTAATTTGATTTGAATTTATTTCAACGACAAGTTGACATCTACAAATATCGCTAGGCGCATTTAAAACGTTGTTTGCATGTGAAGGAAAGCATAATTAGAAAGTAACTAAAGAGTAGCTTAGGTTTTGAATTGAAGTCGTTACCGTAGTGAGTAGATGGTTATATTCAATAAAAATAACCGTCAGAAATTACATTTTTAGTGTGTGCGAAAAATTGCGAGAATTACGTGGTTTGTTTTAGAACCAGCCATAGTTCTACAAAAAGCTGCTATATATGCGGCAGCCAAAGTTGGTTGCTCGATCGTTTAGATATCTTATATCAGTAATAATACCTATAGATCGATTGTAGCTATTTATGCTTTTCTCCTTGAATCAATTCTTGTATTGCGTGTTCCGATGGCTTAATTTTTCAAGTACTGCGTTTTTATCCGGACGGTGAAATTAAAACTCCAGCAACAGTCTTGTTTATCTATTGTACAAATCCACTATGTAAACGTTATCAACATTTCCTCCTATTACTACTATTCGCACAATATAAAGGCAGCTTTTCTAAGAGACCGTGCTTATGTCTTTAAGAATTTAGCTAACCAAGACATTATTTTCGAAACATGCCTACCGTTGGAGCTAAGTCCAATGCTTTGACAAAGATCGGCCTTGTTGAGCGCACAAGGTCTAGGGGTTGATATACGATGTGGCTCAGTTCATCCGGTAAAATGTCTATTCCATTTAGAAACAACATCTTCAGTGCCTGATATATGGCGCAAAAGTATGTTAGTTACACACTTCGTATTACTTGACTTGCTGTTGACACCACCTTGTCTACTTTTGAGATTTTTCCAGATAAATCCCTACATTTGCAACTTAAGGACTACGTTTAGCGTGTTCTCTTACCTGGCGGTTGTAGTTTTTTTTCTTAATTATTATTTTATTTTTTTAAAACGAACGCTGCCCATATCTGCTCCTGTGATAGCATGCAGCTTCTAATAGTGTCAGGCGAGAGATCTCTCGGCATGAAGAACGCAAGAGGGAATAGCGGTGCTTTCAGTGCACACTTTCTTCCCGTTAAACAAGACACTTACGCATTGTGTCACCAAAGGTTAGTTTTCGCTGGCGTTCGCAGCCCTATGGCCGTCTTTCTTACTATTCTAAAAGAAGATTGAAAAAAGGTACAAGTGGATGCTGTTTGCCCCCTCCCCCCGTACTCTGCTTGATCTGGGGAAACAGAACGTATTTGTCAGTTGCACACATGGTCAGCTTGACTACAGGCCAGTTACGTACGCCCTTCTTCGCCCATCCCAACAGGAGTGTAACAGGAAAAACCTATATATAAGAGAGTGGCCATGAGAGCTCGGGCTAGTAGCAGTAGTGGTGCCCGGCGTGTGAATCAAAGCCAAATGGTCAAATAGATGTGTTGAAAGGAACAATATGTGAGAAGTAAAAGAAGCGAGAAACTACGACCAGGCAGGTGTTGTGACACGTGAAAAGAGTAAAAAAGACTATTTATTTATTACACGCTCCCTTTGTGTCACCTGTCATTGCACACCCAGAAGATTGCTAGTGATACTGGGCAGCTGCATGTAAACAGACAAAAAATAAGGAGAATTCATCAAGGTACATCTACACGTCTCCGAGTTAGTGGACAACAACACACAGAAGAAAGAATTTATTAATATCGAGGAGCTCTTGACACCCGGTTGACCCATATTAGGATGTTGCAAGCCATGCATCACTTCAATAATTTGAGTTTATTTAGTTTATAAAGTGTTAACAGCTGCGTGAGTACCGCGTGAAGACTTGCTCGAAAAAAAAAAGGTAATTGTAACAAATTTCTCACTCCGATCATAAATAATATATACTTGTATAAATGACTACGTATCCTGTACCAGCAACTCCCCTCTGGACATTGGTTTCGTTTGCTCTGAATTATGGGACCAATAGCACATATTGGTTGAATCCTTTTGCTGACCTCCTAAACCAAGTTACCAATAACATATAGTAACATCTTTTTCGTGTGATGTGGGGGGGGGGGGTAAGAGAGGTTTAAAAACGACCATTTTGGAGACTTCCCAAGGTAAGCACGGAAAATGTTTATTTGTCTGTCCCTTAGCATAAACCCATATGTATATATATATATATATATATGATTGATTTTACTATGTAGGACTGCAACATTGATTTTATCTTAAAAATAATCCGTATTGCGATTCGAGAAGAATTAAGTAAGGTCCATGGTCATACAGCTTACTATGGAAGAAACTCTAATTTATGAAAAAAAATCGTTTAAACAAGTAAGTAGGTACATTGTCCCAATCGCTTGCGTGGCTCGGAATCTTGATGGAAGTCCATTTGCTCACGTCCGACCCAGAGCGGTTACAATTCATAGTTTCCCTGTTCTCTTTTCTCTATTGTGCCTCGACCGGGCAGCGCAGTGTTTGTGGTCCCTGTCATTGCGCAACTTTTCTCCTTAGTATATATGTATATATATGTGCTTCCATATGTGTCTGCTCCGAACATTTTAGTCCTTTATGCGTTTTTGTTTGCGCTGAGCATAAACGACCATCATTTGTCTTCTTGACATATTTTTCAAGCAACTATAACGATGATGATTGACGCGTAACCTGGCTACGGGACAAATGCTGTGAAGTCCGCTGAGAGGAATTCGTTTTCTTTGCTAGCTTGATTATTGGGAACTTGGTCGTTGAGAACGTCCGTGTGCCGTGTACATATTATAAATGTATTTCCTTCTAGTTTTCTTATACTGTATCCAAAAGGTCACAAATATTGTCCTGTCAAGTACTGTCATCATACTGTTGGTCTCTCGAGTTCAGTCTAGGACAACGATTACGGTCTTCTATGCCATACGCACATCGTTCAGTTTTACGAAAGTCAAGGGACCTTTTACTGCACGTTGTCGTTGAGTAATAGAGATAAAAAGAATAACTTAAGCTTACGCTCTGCAATGATGTCACAACTGTTCCTGCGGACGCCACGTCGTACCCATGCTGCCAAATGAACTGCTCCCTCATCAACACAGGTGCAGACAGGATGTAGACATGTCGCCCTGCCATACTTTCGTGCGCGACTGTTCTACCCCATATGCTCTATTGATATTGCAGCTGCCTGCGGCTGAGAAAGAGTCGGCAACTGTAGAGATATCTCCCTATCTTTTCCCTTTCCATATAATGTAAGGCATCGCTTCGGCTTGCTCGTTTTTCTCGCCTGTCGAGAATGATGACCCGCTGTTTAGCTTGTCGTCCATGCTTCGTTTTCCCGCATAAGTTTGATTGGATCGCCTGACTAACTTGCTATGGCTTAAAACTTACGAATATAAGGTAGGCTGCGGCTGTGGCCTATAGGAGCGAGCTAGAGCTCGAATCCAGCCTTTCCTTTTCAAAGAACTGGTCGATAGGATGGTCAACAGTAAATCCTCTGGTTAGGGAAAGAGCTAGGGTACACGGAGAGACTTTAAATTTGAGAGTGGTGATTCATAGCGGCGATCAAAGAACGGAAAGGGTCTTGCGTTCCTATCCGAGGTTCTTTTATTTATCGTGGCTTCTTATTCGTCCTCCACGCATTCGGTCAGTCTGGAGTGTTACCGGATATCAGGTTGAGAACCTTCCAACCTCTTCAGCGCCACCATCGTCATGAGCAGCATGCGCTAACCCTACGAACTCGAAAGAGCTCAGTGACATAGAAACAAGGAGAAAGAATTGAGAGGCAGAGGATTTCCTTAGACGCAGACAGCTACCGGTTGGCTGAGTACTAATAGGACGAAATGGTGTAATTAATAATGTCTATGTGTAGAGGGGCGCAAGTGAGCTCGTTAACACTATACGAAAAATTCGTCCGCTGTCCTTTTTAATCCCTTCACCACAAAGTTGGGAAAGAGGGAAAGAAAGAGGGAGATATTACATCCGTCATCGTGTACACAAGCCGGAGATGTGCACGCATGTCCGGACGCGTACACGCATACACATGCATGCATGCATGCATGCATACACGTACACATAGCGGATAATATTATACGTCGTGGTTGAGGGTGGTGGTATGGAAGTAGGTAGCATAATAGTCTGAATTATGCTTAATATTTATTATAAATATCTAAAAAAATAAACATAATATTGAAAAAAATGTTTCCTGAGACACATATCTGTCTGAAGTGGGAATAGTAACAATGATAATGATAAAAATAAAAATTGCTTCATATAATTACGTTGTATTTCAAATTACACTTTTCACTACGGCTTCACAAGATATCTTGCCAGTACCAGGAACTCGTACTAGAAAATTCAATTATTTGGGATATAAATTGTGTGCATCCATAGAAAAAACGACGTTAATTTTTGTCACACCACTTTTTTCAGCCATAATTGACTTAATTGACATAATTGACTGGTTGACGTTCAAAAAGAACGTTTTTAATTTTGTCAATTCTTGTCTTACACCGAAAGCAGTGGATTTTGCAGTGCATCTTTGGTATCAGGATAAGTAGATTTATTTTAAGCGTGCTGATGGAGGACAATCATGAAATAAGTACAGACAGATCGGTCAATTTGTTATCATGTGAGAAAAACTGATTTGGCAATTATAGAGGCGTGCGTCTATTGTATAACTTGATTACCTCGGTAGCTCGGTAACAACCTGTTAAAGTTACTCAAACAAACACGGTTATTAAAGTCAATTATAGATGAAATAGTACCGCCTTTTTCCACCAATACCAATTCGCCACAAATGACATTGTTTTTTTTTTTCTAATTAAACTCGTGTGGTATTACAACAGGGAAAGCCATCAGATCAGTGGCCGGCAGAATGAAACGAAGCAAAGCTGCTATAATTCTTAGAAAAATTGTTTATGGATAATACAACCATTGTAAATGGCCATACACTTTCGAACACGCTCTTTATCAAGTTGAACCTGAATGCCTATGAAGTAGAAAGTGGTGCCGTAATACGCCACGTATGTATAGTTATACGTGTAATGTGAATTGAGGACAGTAAAAGTTAGCACTAAGTATTTGGAACTTTTAATGTGTATTTACAGTGGATAACATGGCTAATTAGGACTATATACGTAGCAAAATGTCGACCTTATACGAAAGGTTCCATGGCTGCAAAGGCGCTGTACAAGCTTACTTGTTATTTCGAATGACATAGTTTTTTGATTCTCTCCATACTTCTACAATTATGACAGGATGCCTCGGGCAAAAGTTTGGCAAAAATAAGTCAACTCATAGGTAAGAATAGGACTTCCTAAATCTAAAATGGCCTAAGTCGATCTTTAGTTATATATATTTTGCCGAAATTTTCATACTTTTTTCAACCATTCGGCGACAAATTCGCAACATTACATTTAGATTACAAAAAAAATGCCTAAAAGGCAGCAAACATAGGCTCAAAATATTATGATCCCATTTCGGTACGAGAAAGTTTAACCTTGGCGGATAAACTTAGCTTATAAATGCGAGTCGAACTTACTAATCTAAAACGAAAAAAAGCTAATTTAAATAGTAACTTTGTAGTATTTTTTTCTCGATTTTAGCCAACTTAGTTTTCATATATAATTGTGAGCAATCAGGTTTATTTATAAGTATCCATTATGTTAGTTAGTAAATTGTCTCTATACCATACTTCTTATTGGTTCGCCAGAAGTCCATATAAGTGGGTCGTTTGACATGTATTTTCCTTTTATTACGTCTAAAATTTTTAACAGCAGATTATTATGTCATGCCTATGGCTTTTGCGTCGCTAGCGTAACGTGGTTCATTCTCCTCTGTGCTTCGCGCTGCCTGCCTAATCTAAACCCGACTCTTATTGTACTCCTACCGTTACTCCATACCTAGCCTTCTTCAGCCCCCGCTCACAAACTTTGATTCCTACTAACGCTTTCTTCATAAATTTTGCACATAATAAGATCCCATCTGCATAATAATTGAAGCAACAGGTTAAGGTTTACACGCAGGCTAACAGCAGTAGACTTAGGTATCTCAGTCGAACAGTAAGCTACCTTTGAAGCCATTGCCCGAAACCAGTTATGCAGGCGGCAGAATATAGGTACGGGCGCTCATAGAATGCTCATCTCGGTAGAAATAAGCGACATTAGAAAAGCGATATTAATTCGCTATTGTTGGTAAACGTGTACTACTACTACACCGAGGATCGATGCTTATGGTCCGTGTACGTGGGTTGCCAACAGCTGCTACCAATACGAGCAAAGCTTGTTCTACCGACTTTCTGCCCTTCGGGTCAGGTAGGCAAAAGGCTTGCGAGCCTTTCGGCTAAATGTTCAGTGTCACCTATACTCGCATGTCTCCGTATGGCGTCAGAGTAGTTAGATCGAGCTTTGACCAAACTGCTTACATAGCTTGGGCACTGTGTCAGCCGCTTCACGATAACAGGGTGTGTCTGCCTGTGTAGAGGAAAGTAAGGTGGTAACGGTTACTGCGATGTTTTAGGTTACTACGGTTTTGCCTGGACAGCTGGTGCTACCCGTGCATTCAACACTAAGCTGACGAGATATCGGGAGGTAATCTAACGAGGGTTCAAAGAGGGAGACATACAAAGTAAAGGCTGTCTCTCTGTAGCCAAAACAGTAGAATGGTGCAGATCACAACCGCAAGAACGACGGAGCAACAAGTGCGCGACAAGCAACAGGTTTGAATCGTGGTGGTCCCCGATGCCTACAATATAATAGAGCTGGCAAACATCTTAGGGTATATGCGTGTTCACAGCGTCGCATGCCCTACTAGCTCGAAGAGGCAATATCACCACCAGTTGCCCTGTAATAATTATACCGTCAAGCGTAGCGTACAATAGTTGCGAATTTCTGCTTTGCTATTTGCTTCTTAGTCATTTGCCGTGAAAAAGAAAAAGGACTAAATACCTGGCGCTCAAAAAACAAACGTCACTTAGCTAGTGCCATTGGAAGAAGGCTCACACGGAGTCAAGAAAAAAAGGGGAAGAAATCCCAACCAGCCGAAAGGTCCTTTTACGCGAACTGATAGCAGAACATGATGATATCAAGCGGCTAGCATTACACGTACAGGCCAGCACCTCATCCCAGTTGCTTTATATACCCGGTTATAGGTTAGGCACCATTAAGAGCAAGTACAGTTGAATACAAAAGACGACAGCGAGGGAATATATGGGTTTCAGACTTTAGCGTCGAGTTTCACAGGAACAGCATAAAAGGGAACGAAAAGGGGCAAAGTATTTGTGTGATGATGGTTTATACAGGATTTCTGTTGAGAAGGCGTCTGGCGTTGGAGCGGGCAAATTTCCTCTAGCAGTTTAAGTCCCGACCCACCGACGTCGTGTATCGGCGCGTGGACGGCAGATCAGGTGGCAATGAAAGCAGCATTGTAGATAGCGCCCAGACATCCGACGAAAAAATACATCTTGAATTATACACAAGCATTCCTTCGTTCCCTTAACCCGAAACGAGCAGATGGCTGAGATTTCAGTGGCAGCTGAAATAGCAGCAGTGTAAGCAATATAGCCGCAGTCACATCATGGTTTGTTCTGCCAAAACCAGCAAGACCCTCAGCCGAATGGACTTTTCTACTATCCTCACCGTCGTTTGGACACTCTAAACTAACCAATATTATCACGTATACCTTCACACACCCCTTCCCCCATGCACGTGGTCTTCTTTACATGCAGTGCTTGCCCTACGAGCGCTTATTTTCGTGAAAATCGTCCTTCTTTTTGCATTACATTTCCAGAAAGTACCACAGATTCTTTAAACGCTCCGCCACGACGACGGCTTTGTATATAAAGGAAGCGAATTGGAGAGCCCGAGATACTTCAGCTTATTTTATACTGTGTGATACTAATCGTACAAACACATAGGGTAATTGTGATATTAGTCTGTGTAATTAAGTTAATCAATTTACATTTGATAGATACATTTGCAACGCACGTAACCAGGGACAGCGTAAGATTTCAGAGCAAAAATTATTCACTGTTAGAGGGTGCAACAATTCTTGCTCACATACCGGTGGTCATAGACTTCTATATTCGAGTTGCATCTGCGCAGACTACCAAAGGTCAAGCTCCGTTATAACGCTCAGATGCGAGCGAATCACTGGAACGCACCCACAAAGTTTTCCCTTTGCCTGACGCAGTGAATAAGGAAACTTACACGCAACATCCAGGCAAAGTTTTCTAGTCTATCGTATAGCCCCTCCGTACTTTCCGGAAGCACGGGCCGTGGCTCAACCAAATTTTCAATCTTGCCTGTAGGGCTTATAAGGCCTTCAAGTCTATGGCCGAGGTACAGCTTAAGTTCTGCTCTTTAGCCTTTGTTTTTGATACTGTTTTCTGAAAAAGGGTATACGTCATAAAGGAACAACACCTTGAACGGTTATGGATCTATTTAATTGCCGATACAGACTGTCAACTATGCAAGTGACTGTAGCACTACGGCAA
The DNA here is from genome assembly GCF_002443255.2 of Varroa destructor. NCBI lineage: Eukaryota > Metazoa > Arthropoda > Arachnida > Mesostigmata > Varroidae > Varroa > Varroa destructor. The sequence continues at coordinate 39,683,351 of NW_019211457.1, forward strand.
CTCGACGGAGCTCTTCAGCCCTCAATAAACACTTCTTGAAGGTTTTGTATCAAGGGATAGGATAGCACGCATGGTAGCCTTCTTCTAAGAAAATATGGTCTCAATTTCATGTGATATTCTTCAACAAAACTAATGAAAATTATTGAAAGCCTATGGAAAGCCGTCGGTCCACATACGGTCTGCAATGAGCATCTCAATCGCTCTGTCGTTTTGGTACTGTGTTGAACGGGACTATTAAAATAATGTTTACATATTGGTACACTTTTAGCTTAGTACAGAGGTGCTACCCTGTTAGGGATTTCCGAAGATAAGGGTGACCCAAGAGCGTCGTCATTATGGCCGAGAATAGCAAAAAAAAGCATTTAATATAGGCTGATTTTCGGTTTGCTGCTTAAGATACTGGACAGCTACCTAGAAAACGTACATACCAGCTTAACGGAGTAACGCGGGTTCCAAAGAGAACGCTCGACAGAAACGGTGTGCAAGTTTTTCATGGCCGAGGTCAAGAAAGCACTGGCCATGCCGCGCAACCCGCTATATACGGTGTTCGTCGACTTCAGGGCAATCTTTATCTCGGCGCCCAGGGACAAGGTTATGCTTCCGCTGGCTGACGTGAATGTAGCTAAAAATGTGCTTAACCTTTTCTCTGGGATACGGATTCCAAATGCGGCAAGCTTTAGTCCGGCTTTGTGCGGCAATCACATACCTGAGACTGATCATAAATCTGACTAAACGGAAGCAATAAAATTTAGAAAAAGAGAGAACAACCGTTGCTGACGTCTTGTACCTAGCCACGTCACCTTTTGGTTTCGTTACTTAGGGTTCCTCTTTTCGACGAAATTTCACTGCGTACGTCACCGCAAGACGTAGGAAAGCAATGTAGGCCGCATGGGCGATCAAATCGCCTTATCGCTTCTCCTTCGGAATCGCTGTTCGCTTGTTCTATCTCACTGTAGTTCTGATCGCAACGTATGGGATACGCATCCCTGAAGAAAACCTTACACTGGATAACTTTGAACAATTAAGTCGCGTTAAAGCCTCCTTCGTAAAAAGAAAACTGTGACCCAAAATATCTTCACGTATCTCCTGGCTAATTTGCCTCTACTGTCCAAGGGCCCACATCGTCGCTTTGAACTCTCAGCTTCTGAAGTCTTCGAGACCAAAGGTTTATGGAGATCGATAGGGAGTTTTTTCCTTGAGAAGATACGAACCAGCTAAACAAACCTTTCGTCACTCGTTTTGCCGTGTATCAGTTCTACCATAGGCATCAAAGAAATCGGGTTTTCACCAGTCTAATATCACCTATGCCCCACATGCAAGGGAAATTGCGATGCGTATCATGCCGTTCTTAGGACATCTGAAATTTTTTAAGATTAGTTTATTAAACTAATTATAAACTTTTTATAGACTCAATAAGAGTTATTATTATTATTATTTATAATACAATAATAAGTACATTTTAAAGAAATCATACAACTGATACGGCAAAAAGTCTCCTAAATGGTTCTACATAATCTCTTCCTGATGTTGGAATACTGTCCGACAAGGAGACTAAATGAAATTTGATTGATCATTTTTAAGTTCATATATATAGGATATAAACTATTTATCAAGCTGCAAATATCATGCAATGTTGCAAATTAGATAGCAGTAACTCCGCACTTTGTAACATGAATGCTTCTAGTTGATAATCCTTTACCCGATTTTGGGCATCGCGCCAGACACAATGACCGACAGCAGGAGCCTTGTAACTGGTCGCAGCATTTTACGTACGCCTTACATGTGTCCTGTTTTAACTTCGTAAGCAGACGCGTCTTTATTAAACCAGAGGATGTTCCATTTCTAGTGACAATAAAGGCGTGAACTTTACCACTATGAACAGCGTTCTGTTTCTGTCTTTGTCAAGGGAGACAGAAGGAGAAAAACAGATTCTATGGCAAACCACCGGCGTGCAATGAGTGGCGAAATGTACATAGAAAGATAAAATACTTATTTTTATTCAAAGCTATTCGGTTTTACAGGCCTACCAGCTTTTACGATTTCGAGACAACTGCATAACTGCGGGCTCCTACCCCCTACAGCTATTTTAATACTTTTTTTTTCACATTATACCAGTTTCGCTGGTAAATCGCAGCAGATATTATTACATGCCTTTGCTTAATGCTCTGCGGTTACACTGTATTTAAATGCCTTTGTGCTATCACTATTCCATGTTACCACCTGCTTTTTTTTTGTTTTTTTACAAAAGATCAGTTAATAATAATTATTGACGGTTACTGTAATAGCCCTATTCATAATTAGGATTTGTAATGTACGTTTTCCATTATAAGAAAGAAAAAAAAAAAAAAAAAAACGCAGGACTACCCTTTCTCTTTGTAGAGCGATCTGCTTTCTTTAGAAAATTTGAATTTTTTCATCAGTTTCGTGCATAATAGCCGTATTTTCTCTATATTAATATGGCTAGCGATATCTTCGTCCGTTTAACAGATCACTAATACATGTACACCAAATAGAGAACTCTGCCTACTAATGAGCATGGAAAAACATTCAGCTTCATAACACTGAATGAGTGCATTGAGAATTGGTACGAGTGGTCAGCAGTGCCAGCAGACATGACATAGCTTCGTATTTTGATGGTTGTGCGTGTAATAATCAGCTGCCGAAAGAAGATTCCGAGAATTCGCTAGCCTAGGTAGCCTAATTTTCGGTCAACGTAAAAAAATGAAATTGCAAGGCAAACGTGGCTAACGTTAGAATGCAATGAAACTAGTAGCAGAAAGGTCACTACATATCGACTATGCTAGTTACCATTATTGGCCGAATCACCCTGAACTTTACATGACCCATTGCGTTACACAGGACTTTACGCTCGCTGCTACTCTACAGGCAGCCAATGGCAATGGACACGATGAAAGAGGAACTACATATCAGGAATTTCCCTAGCTAGCAGCAAGCAGAAATAGCAGGCCAGCGGTAACCTAAAGGAGCGGGGATAACTTTGGAAATAAAGGGGAGTAACGTGGTAGTGGGAGTATTTAGGGCGTGTCTCTGTCACCCCACCCATGTGTCGGCGCGTCAAGGTTCGTGCTGGCCTTCCCCATATTTCATCGATGGTCCGGCAGCTCGTAGGCGACTCCAGGCTAACAGACACAGTCGTGCCACTTACAAGCCGCAGTTAGACTGCAGAGTTCACAAATTATAGGAGTCATACCTGCGGACGGGTCGGAGCTCGATCACAGGTTCCAAGTCTCAGACATCGTGCCTGTCAGCATCCCAGCATATACGACGACTGGGCTGGCAGCTACACGATATGTCACGAGCAATAGATAGATTTTCTCTTTTTCGTAAAGCCACTACCCGATTTCATGCGGGCTACAACCATGCAGGCTCTCCTTAATGCAGATTACTTATAGTATTATAACAGTTTCTAATTCAGGAGCAGACTTTGCCCGACGTTGAATGCAGCCAACTATCCCAGCTGTACGTCACAGTCAATTAAATCGACGAAGGAGTCTTTTCTGGGTAAGCGGGGTGGGCCATGACGACAATACATCTATATGAGCGAGGGAGAGGAAAGGGATAACAGAAACTGTGAAGAACCATTGTCCCTTTCCGGTGACTGTGGATGGATCAGTCGAAGTTATTTACGTGTGTATATGATGTATTGAAAATCCTTTAAAACAGCGCGGTGCCCCAGATAGATGTGGAGGGTTCATTGTTGTCAAAATCAAAAGTCCAAGACACAGTGGTAATAAGACCACACGCTATGTGAGAATACTAATAAATATCGTGTCCGGTCTTTCGGCACTAACTTCTGGCTCGCATAAGTATTATTTTTTGTTATTTTAAGTGTCATCCGTGATACAAGCAAAACCTACTATACCATGTTTTACCGCGAATAAGGTAATAAATCTCTATATCGTAAAATATGTTTACCTCAAATTAAGCCGTTACTTAACAGCTATATATCTGTAGGTAATTAACGACCTATTATATAAATCACAAAATAGTATGTGAGACTAACCGAAACTAGACAGTATCAAAAAGTAATCTTTTAACGTATGCAATTTGTAAATACAGATTTAGATAGTACGGTGTATGTCGATATCAAAAACGATTAAGGAATACAAAAGAGCTATTTTGTGGATTCTTTCCTTACCCAACACGTCTCTCTCTCTCTCTCTCTCTATATATATATATATATATATATATATATATATATATATAAAGGGGAAAAGACAACGTAAAAGACTTAAAGGAATTACCAAAACATTGAAGTTCCGGCAGTTTCTTATAAGGTTGCGTATTTTTCGACCCACCGTAAATTGTAGATGTAGCAGTATGGCAGAACGCAAACTGAGAGATTTTAGATCGCGTTCAAGTCATCGTTGCGAATTCAAACAGAGTCCCACTCTATGGATTACGACAGCCTTCCCGTCACCCTTATCCGATTTTCTTTTTTTTTTTTTTCTCAGTTTTCCCACTATTTGATGATTTCGTATTAAATAATTCACGGGATCACCTGAATGGTTAGTGTCTGTGGGGCCGCGTAGCCGATCCCGATTTTGGAGGATATCAGAACAGAGAGCATCACACAGAACGTGGTCGGCCTTTTCACCTCTGGGGAGCAGTACTAATATCGGCGCAGAGGGCATCTCATTTGATCTGCTAGAAATTGATTGCTGCTCAACGTACCGCATTGCCTTCTGAACCGCTATCTGCCCCGTTCGCCAAAACCCTGTGCGGTCTGCACCGAGTCTCGCTTGGTGTCTACTGGTGTTCTGCTGGTCTCGAGAGTTAGCAGTGCTCCATTGAACGAGTACAACTCCTTTCTGCTCGCGGATAGTAAAAACAAATGGGTAAGTTTTGCCAAAACCCTACAAGTATTCGGGATACCCTCACGAGTAAATTCAACCAGACTTCGGGCGTACGGTTTCACAAGCGCGGGCACATACATACGGACATGCTCCAGCAGCCACCATTAGAAAAGCTATGCAAGAACAGAGATCGTCGCGATTCCGCTTTTGCGTTGAGTAAGGCAAACGACCCTTTGACTCCTGCCCGTCAGCCCCTAAGTGTTTACCTTGTTCCTTGCGGCAGAGAAAGTCGATCACTTTTGTAATCATGAGAAATCAACGAAAATACCACTGCAAACGAAGCGCCGATGTCAACAAAAGGCTGACGGGCATGTCACAGAGGCATAATTGTAGAATTCTCGTCGTCTGAGAACCTTTGCGTTACGTTCTGTGTAAACACTGAACCCATTAGTGCCCTTTTTAACTCCAACTTCGACAAGGCACTAGTCACCTTACTTGCCTTTTCCGATCCTCCTCCACTTACTACAGCTGGGTGACCCACAAGTTGCACTTACTCATGCCCATTGCAGTTACTTGCAGATCTACAAGCTGTAGATTCGATAGGCTGCAGTGACCTGTGGAATTCAAAATGCATAGCTGGCAAGAAGCAGGTTTCTATTACAGTTAATCACCAGCATCCAGAATGTTCAATAACAGATAGATAAGAATGGCTTAGTAACATATAGTAATAATGTACTTGTGTAAACGATTGCTTAGCGTCTACAGATGTCGAGTTTCACACGGCTCCTTCTCTGTCGATTTGATGTCGCTTTTTCCAGACATATAGTTATGGAGAGCTGTTGTGTGTTGTCAATGAACTTTGCCGCGCCTCTGTACAGGGGGTGCTATTATATCAGAAATTGTGAAGCACGGTCGAATACGCATAATTTAATTCTACGGCGTTTGTTTGCGAAATAGCAACTAGATCGGTACTGCGCTGGCCGGTCATTCATTCCCTTCCTATACTTAACCAAGTATATAGTACAGTAATGAATGTATGTGGCGCTTTCTAGCCATTTTAGCAAGCTCATTAACTTCAATTCATAGTTTAGTAAGTTGGTTCATTGATAGAGTGTATTCAGATTCACACCAAAAGTGAACTGCGTTAAACTCTATAAAGACAACAGTGAGGTAACAACTCGACATAAAGATCTAGATGCCTGGGTCACTGAGGCTAACCCCCGCTTGTACAAGCACTTGCAATGCTTGTACAAGCGCTATGTGTGCACCCCATGTGACAATTCTGTGTCTGCTGTCGGCGCGTACCCTCTGTAGCCTTCGTTATCGAACTTAAGTACCCACGTGGGCACGTCGGTCGGCTGAAGCTTAAATCCCAAGGTCCGTATCTCTGGTTAGCGCAGCACGTTGGACATGCATCGAGTGCGTCACGTCAGGTCTGGATAGGATACTTTGCCTCTCTGTGCTGTCGACCACTACTATTATGTTGACAGTCCGCTGACCCAAGCGAATAGTCTCAGTCCGGTAAAGGGAGAGTTCTGCAGCGGACGACCGCCAGTCGGTCGGGACAAGCTCCAGTTAGACTGCAACTACAAACAGAAGGGATCAGGAGAGAGAATCCAAGAGAAAACAGCAGGACAAGCAATGTGCTATGGTAGTTGTAGCATTAGTGCTAGCACTGAAAGTGTAGTAGCAGTTGAGTCAGAGAGCGCAATAGCTAAAGCCTGGCTATCTGCCTATCTAGACTGAAATGTGGGCGCTGCGGTGGGTTGAATACTGCCCGCTTGAATATTAGACTTTATCGCTGTGGCTTCGAGAGGCGTGAGTGCGCATCGTTTTGGATGCTTCGGGGGTAGAGAGACAGAGAAAAGTGAAGAGAAGCAGTTGAGGGGAAAGGTGAGCTGGTACGGGGGACCAAACGTGGACTGGACTGGGGCGTTTTGGCTGATGTGGGAGCGGCACGCAAACGATGCAGACAGTGGATCTATCGTCGCCCATAGCCACTCCATTCAGTCGCTAGGATAGCTTTAGCCTTCAGACCGCCGCTCCATTCCCTACCAGCCTAGCATACCCATCCTATATAACCCTAGCTGGTCATGCTTTCAAATTTATGTAGGTTTGCTTGGCTCCAAATTATCTTGCCCGTAAAGGTTATCATTGTAATAAATATATGTGTGTATAAGAATGTAAGTTGAAGGAATATTTATACAGATTTATCTCCACCTAGGCTAATGAGATAGTATTTCCCGCAGTAACGTCCGCTTTGCACATAAAACTATTAGTTTTTATAATAAACAATGTTTTTGTCTAGGTTTAAAACATCGATTGTCATTATACAAATGAAGATTATCGACTAATATATTTTTCTGCAATTCAATCTACTACCAGTGAAGCTGTGTTTTTAAAAATCTGAGAAATATCGACATTATGACACCATTGTATTCGCAAGCCACATTGGAATCAACTTACAACTGGTTCAGTTTAAAAGTTCTGATATATCCAACCCGTACTTATTAAATTACGTAGTAGCAAACAACGCTTCACATAGCCAGCATCTAACAGACGGGGTTTTGATTTGAAGATCTATACTATCACTGCTATTATGTAGAGTTCAAAGCATTCTTATATATTCTCGTGAGGTTTCAACAAGAATACATTACAACTGCAGCATTTGAAGTTGCTCGCGCAAATAGCCTTGTTACCAATAACTACAAGATCATATTGTAGACAATCGTCTGGGGATGGTGGCCCCGCCAGTCGTTCCCTTTGGTAATCTTTTCAACGCTCCGCTTGCTTATTGTTTTTGGTCAGATCATTGCAACGGCGTCAACAGCCCAAGTAATGGCCATCAACGACGATCGTCAGTACATTACTAGACGGCTCACATTCCTGAAAGCCTGCAGACAAGCCTGGGCGAAAACGACCAAACGACCCGGATTGATAAGCCACTACGTGTGTCGTCGGGCAGCTGAAGTCCTTGCAAACAACGACTTCCCGAGATCTGTGGCGTCAATTGCTCCACCGTTTGCCGTGATGGGCTGAGCAAGGAGATCTTGGGCTATAATACATTCATTCCGCGCTATTTAACGCAGAAAAACAAACTGCTATGGCTGTTTTGGCAAGGCTGTTTTCGACCGAACTGACCATACGACGACCAGTAGACAAAATAACGGTGCTGTAGTTCGCATTTGATGATAATCGCTCATCTACCATTAGTAGTACCCGCCGTAGTACTGCAAAGACCAAACACTGGCAGCACGTTGCCGGCCTACAGCCTTCGCCGAGTCTTAGGAAATTCAGGTGCTGATACACCAGGCCCTGGACCCACACCCTAGGCCATTTCACAAAGCCTCTAGCTGTCCATAACTAATCAAGTATGCGCTACCACACCGACTGTTCGTATTTCTCCGTGGCGTGGGACCTGTGCTGGTAGCTGTAGTGAGTCGTCGTTCGAATAATCGTATATTGCTGGTTAGATCACATTGTTTTTGCATGAGTCTGTTTTTCTGAATGGTTCTTGTGGCTATTTAGCGTTCTTCGGTAGTTCTCTTTCCGTCTTCGTGTCCTTCTGGTGTTCGGTAGATTTTCTGGTGTATTAATTGATTGAGATGTTTGTAACCTGCTCCTTTGTGACTGCTGCTTCTGTTAGCGAAATCAACTAATCGCACTTAACGCTTAATTCTTTTGGTCCTTCGTCACTTTTTAAAAATCTATTTTGCTAGTCTGTTTTTGTTTCATCGGCTTTCTTCACTGGTTTTCACTGCTCCCCCGTCGCTCACATATAGCACTCTGTTCACTGGCCAGGACCTTCACAGGAATATACAGCTACTGTCATCGGCCATTTGACCTTGGTCTCAATGTAGCAGCATTCTCGCTCCTCGAAGTCGCGCATTATATGACGAAAAGGACTAACTCTATAAATTTGCGGCCAACGTCAAAAATTGATGTCCCATTGAAAAAGCCCATTACGTTAGCGCCATTATAGTTATTATTTTACGAAACTACGACTTCGGGTCGGTTCAAGTTAACCCGAAAATTTTGTTTTTGTGGGTGTCAGCGTTTGACGTTTCGGACATCGAATTTGTTCCAATATCAGCTGTTGTGTCCGTTGCAAAGAGGAGACCGTAAACTCAATAGCCCGCAGAGCGTACAGATCTCAGCAGTGAGGTTACCTGATTTTTATTGATAGTTTCATATCTATAGAAATACGAAGTACTTTGTATTTGTTTATTGACATCGAACAACTTCGATCTTTTTCTAGGTGTAATCCAAACAGCAGAGGGTCTACCACAACTGTGACGCCATCGACTGCAGATAATACATCTTCAATTTTCAGGTATACTAGATACACGCCCATCGAAAGCTAGACAAACAAGAAGACGAGTAAAGCTAGACAGATCAGCTGAATGAGATTGAATATAGTCATCTCAACAATAAAGCAGGCATCAAAATCGAAGTGTCGTGGACGTCCGAAACACTTCACTGTCGAAGCTAAAACTGCCCATAACCTGCCCATAATGACTATCGCTACTATGTCAAACTGCTACACGTACATACCCTACCACCAGTGTATAAATGTCCTACTATTAGACTGAACGCCTTCTATAGGCACTTCCCGTGCATGAATCAGGCAGGCAGCCAGCCAATGCCTTCTTCTCTGCGCGGTGGTATTTTGCTAGCGACGGCGGCAGCAATGGCAGAGGCACTAGCAGTAAACACCCCGTCCCCTCGGCCCCGTGTCCGGTGCATCTGATACCCAGCTCCATTGCGAGCCCAGCCGGTGACGGGGGAACAGTCTAAACACTTACTGAATGTGATTGCTCTCTCTTCGCTTTTTATCGTCAACTGCTCTGCTGGCTGAGTAACAACGAGCAGACCAACGTCGATTTCTGCAGGCGCAGCTGGCTTCCTAGTCACCCATTGCTTGTCCGTACAGCGCAGGACTCGATAAAACACTCGCTTACTAGTTCGATCAAACGCGATACTGCTGCTGCGGGTGGTAGTGGCAGCAGCAAGTTGTAGGAGGCTTAGCCGAAGAGGTCACAAGGTTGTGGTAAGCGGACGGTCAGCTGGACAGCCCTGGTCGGGCCATTGAGAGACTATTAGACAAGGAAAGTAGACAGAGAGGATGCATAAAGGGGTGCAAGAGAAACTGGAGGGCTGTGTACAGGGTGTGGGGTAAAGCGTGGGTTAAGGCGAATGAATATCTTTTATTGGCTAATCAGGGCACCACCCACACTGACCGGTTGTAATACTACGCAGACGCTAGACGCTAGCGCCTGTCTGTCTTGTCCTGTGTAAACCCTCTTTGCTTTCCGCCGCTCGCTCTACGTACCTACTGCGCAAGCACCAGGGGCACAAGTGTACATAAGATGAAAAAGTGGATCGAGAGATTTCTGATCCAAAAGCTTAACCATCAGCCGTCCATTTGCCAATCAACCGGTGACGCGGAACGCGATTAGAAGTAAGAAGTCGTATCAATTCTAGCAGCTGTCCTGACCAAACTCTGGCCCACATTACCCAGAATAGAAGGCACCGCTGTAGTTTCAATTATCAGAAGCAGAATTAATTCGAATGCAAGATTCGCTGCCCTATCTTTGCCTATCTGAGCCAAGCAGCTTGGATCGAAGGGTACGCAGAGATACGGGATTGTATAAGAGTTGAGCCTAGCCATGTTTACACAAGTTAAGGAAAATGACCAGCGGTTTACATTCACACAGACCCACCTCTCCGCCCCACCCCCACAGCCATTACTACTAGTGCTGCTACTAACAGTAGCGGTGAATAGTACAATAGCCTTGCTTGTGCAAGGAGCCGCTTGTGGCGGCACGACATAATGGGAAGGAACGAATGAGAGCAGTGTATGATAGACATAAACTGACGCAAAGAGGGGCTGACGATTTATAGGATTAGGTCAGCAATCAGCAAAAGATGAATTTACGTAGAAGCGTTTTCTCAACCTCAGTCTGCCAACTTCATTGTTAGCCTTCAATTTTTCTCGGGTGAAGATCCAGTTGTCTAGAAGAACAATTATAAGTAGACGTAAAGCGGAGTAATATGTATGTTCATGTGGCATAGTGTGGGGCCACGCAGTAGAGTTTGTTGTAAGCTTACATATTATTCTATAATATGAATTTATTCTGGCTTTATACACAGATATTCGTGGCTGTAAACCGTCACTGTGGTTGTCGATCTGATTGATTCCATAGTTAACCTTAAAGTTCATAGGAACGCCACGAAGAATTAAAGTCTTTTGCTCTGATGTAATAAAGTTTACAAAATAGGCAAAATTATTATTATCATGATCATATCGTCACTCTGTGACCAACGCATAATAAAACTGTGCCTTATGTCGCAATAGGTGTGCGTGTGTATGAATGTACATTTTGTAAATTATCGTTTGAAAATCTTTAGCTACGATTATATAACAGTCGCCAATAATACCGACCCTCAGCTCAGTTGAACTCTGCACGTTTGTGCCGTTTCGTGCCTAGCCTCGGGCTAGTTAAGGACATAATTTAAAATCATTCTAGATATGCCCATGTGTTAACGTCAGACGACATTGAACGAAATGCTGCGATCTAGCGAGATAAGAGTCGGTATTTTTCCGGCCTCTACAAACCATCGTTGAGTACAGAGTGAATTAGCGCTAGGAGTGGGTTCGAAGCCACACCTGGTCCTTCCATTCTGCCAATCGCATATGTAAACATCGGCAGAGACAGCCGCAGTAGTAACGCGGGTGGCAGCGTGGTGGAGAAGCGAAGGCCTTGCCCTCGTTTGCTCAGCTTGGCCTCCCCACGCCGGGGCTACAACCGTCTCAGCCTGTCATCGTAGCGGCAATCAAGCACGCGCGGGTGAAAACGTTTCGTTTGTTGCCGCTGCTTCCAGTTGAGTAGGTAGAGGCAGCTAAACGGACGGAAGAATGGAGATATCGGAGCAGACGTCACAAGAGAGTAGAAACGTTTAAAGAGTCGCCTGTTCTTGCTAGCTCTTAGTTGGTAGATAGTCAGCCATTGGTTGGAGCGGTCTCATGGGGGGGGGGGGTTGCACTTGGCTAGGCAAAGAGAGAATTACTGAGTGAGAGAGCAAGCGAACGAGGACGGGAGGTGAGTTGTCTGGTCTGCAGTTAGCCAGCTGTTACCTGTGGATCGATGCTATTAGCCGCTCAGGGCAGCTCTGCTAGCCAAGGTGGTCCAAGCCACTAGTAAAGCTGTAGGAAAGGAGCCATGCGGGAAAGAAGCAAGGAACCGACAGAGAGCTCGAGTTAGCTTGACCTAGACGGGCCAGTCGTGCTGGCCTGTTCCGTACTTTTGGTCCTGAACCCCTTAAGCCCGCACTTGATGAGGGGGTGGGGGAGTGGGGACAGAAAAAACGATTCATTTTCTCTGCTTTCGTTGCCTTTCTCTCCTTCTGTTTCTCTTCGATTTATTCTATCCTTTGTTCTCTCGCCACTGCTCAGGTCCCGAACCCACGTTATCCCCACCCTACTGCAGTCACCTCTCTCTGCCCTTGCCCCTGCTTCCTCGCATACACTTACTCGAGCTATATGCACCTTATGCCGTTCTGTCCTCCATTTACCTCATGCTATCCGCTGGCTTTGGCTTTTTTTTCCCGATTCGAAAGGGGATCCACGCTTCTGAGGTGGTGTGCAAATGCTGGCGGTCTTCTCTCTATTTGTGCGTTTATTCCGTCTTTCCGGAGTGTTCGTATTTTGACTTTTAATTCAGTATCTTTGAGAGAGAAATCAGGTTTTTTGTTCGAGGTTGTTTTCTTCTTTTGGACTATGGTGGAAATTGTTGGATAGCCAACATTGGCCAACTAGGTTGCCCAGTGCCTGGTTCTACCAGTGGTCAGTTGACCGTGGGGCAAGCGGCGCAGGTAGCAGCAGCATTCGGTGAGAATGAGTAGTACTTAGTAAGCGGCTGTCGCTGCTACTATGGTAGGGAAGCTAAGCTAGAGGCGACAAAGTGGAGAACCCCAGGCTAGACGGGCCGGCTATACTAGTTTGCTGATGTAGATAGTCCCAACCCGACCTGCAGTATAGCGCTGACAAACTGGTCGGCAAGAACGCAGTCAGGCGGTCCTACTGGTGGAGGGAAACAGACGCATAGCAGAAACTCCTCTGGGGTTGAATGGAAGACATGGTCTCTATTCAGCTCAATTACGGCACGTTGATAAAGGGAGTCTAGGGAAGAGCAGTCGTCAATCATAGAATAACTAATATCTCTTTCCTCCGTTTATTCTGACCGCGGTTGGTACTTGCTGTAAGCCCTAACAGGCGATCTCGCTTCGCTTTCCATCACTGAATAGAAAACCTTCAGCGACTATCTACCGTATAACTTGTGCGTATTGCTATCGCTGTCTGAGGTGACTGCAGTCTCCTCAGTGCTCCTCATCACTCACCTTCATATAGCACCATTATTCCTTCACAAGCGACGTAAGCTCTAACTGAGGTCTCGTTGTCTGTTTTGTAGCATTTCTGTATAAGCATGTGATTAGCCACCTTGTGCGCAATCCTACCAAGAGCAGACGGGAAAGCGGCACAAACGTGTAAACTTTTTATTGTACTAAACCATGCACTACAAGGCGTTCATCCAATTGTATTGCGAGCCAGACAAATAAATATAAAATCGCACACTATTTGCTTATCTATAGACAGTAGTTCGAAGATTTGGCAAAATTAGTTGATATTTTTTCTCTCATCATATGATATCTCATCCCTGATAAAGGTTTGAAGGCATCATATTATATGAAGCTCATAATGTAGCATGTTTCACAGTAACGTAATACGATCACTAGAAGGTAACTTCTCATCCAGAACATGTATGGCAGATTGCAGAAGCTGTTGCTAAGCGCCAACTAATGCAAACAGCCAGCTTCAAGTGCGCCCCTCTTTATGTGGGTTGGCTGAAGCAGACGGAGCTCCTGAACGAGACAGCTACCAACTTTGAGGTCGCCGAAGGCTTGATACCTTACTTGGTCTAGTGTAGAGTTCGAAGTTGAGTGTTTGGGTATGTGTATATTGTCTCGAATGGTTGAAAGTTTCGTTAGGTGGAAGGTGGGGAAGAATGCGACGGGGTTCCGAGACCTGACCTCGGCAGCGGGTCTGGGAGCAAGCCACTAGGATGGTAGGGGGACTACAGGGAACCGAAGTAGCGCAATACGCGGCGTAGTTGTCGAGAGTCGACGGGAAAGGGATACGTATGACAAGTTGACTATGCTGGATTTGGAGTTTCGCTAGATGTGGAAGGCGATGTAAGGAGAGACGTTCTTCTCCTGACGTCTCAGCTTGTTGAGGTAGTTAGATAGGAGGTAGAACAACAACGACGTTGACGATAACGACAAACGGAGCTGAAAGAAGCCGTGGCCTGGCACTGATCAGCGGCGAGGCAGGCAACATGGGACTGGCTTGGGCTTAGCGGGCATAGCGGTAGCCTGTCGTACTTTGTCTACTACTGCAACTAATGCGTCAAAGTGGAAGGGACTATGCCGTATTGCAGGGGCTTCGCCGACCACCAACATATGGACGGACACATGGAGGGGGCGAAGAAAAAAGAAAGAGGAGCGCCGTTTACAAGCCCAAGATCCTTGCTATCGTAATACCCTCTAGCAATAATGGTGACGACGGACGAGTCGCCTGGCGTATTTACTAAACGCCAGCCTTGATGGCTCGGCGATGCTCGTTCAAATCAAGTAACGCTCGTTTATTTTCCGCCTACTAACGCGAAGCATTCATTGCCTTGCTGCGGTATATAATATTCCGAACGAGTAAGATTTTGCTAGAGGACGTTTTCATTGTGTAAGCGAAGGGCTCACAGGCTCAGTACTGCGTTTGCTCAAAGCATAACATGTTATAAGGACAACCGTTACTTTCGGATTTCTCCTGTGATACAAACTTCAATATTTTTTAGTGCTCAGCAAAGCCAAATAATGGTAAAATTTGCAGTTGGGAATGACAGTTCGTGCATAGGATGTTTACATTTATGCCTGGGCGTCTTTAAGGGTTTTCGACCGAAAGGATCCAACGGAGATGTAAAGTACAGAAGGGATACTATATCACACTATAAAGTCAGATCTCATTTTATACTAGGGATAAAACCGAGTACAAATTGTAGACGTACATACACAGTAACTACTAATCAGAGACAAGTTTGAGTGAAAATGAAATGCAGTATACTTAAGGGATTTCTTAATGTTACAAGCTATTCTCGTACGCGGCCGTAACAATGGCTATAATTGGAGTCTTAGTACGAGGTCTAGCAGAATCAGGCAGAACTCGATTAAAACTTAATCGCCTTTTGGGGTTTGTTAGAGCAAAGAATGCAGCAGCATCACTAGCAATCGGCCATGTTGATTTGAGGTGACGTGTAGAACACGACGAATGGGTCCTAAGCCGGATGGCTGAAGTCACGCACAGAACTTACGGCCATGCGATGGGGCGACACACTGTGTGAATGTGGCACGGTTTTAGACCGTTGCCTCGTTTCAGTCGGCGTGCTTAAAGTCTGGTCTGATTTTATCATTCGTTGTTTCCTCTATGTTCGCTTTTTGCCTCACCTGAAGTATTGTGGCCGGAGGGCGCAGTAGGCTTTAGGGGATTGGGCCCATCTCCATTCGAACGTCGAACTATATTTCGTACTTGAACGCCTACGTATGTAACAACAAAAAGGCTCATCCACCTTCACTCATACATTGAAAGGTATGACGCGGAACTCTATGCCAGTCGGTCAGGACAGAATGGCCTAATGCGACCGTGCAACCCTAGTAATGAACAAAAGTTTAGCATGCCAGCGATTTTTCTGTCAGACAACTCTTCGCATGAGTTCACCAAAATGGCTGGCTGGACCATCACTGAACTTGGCTGGACTCCGCCCTTTCGTGAGGTAACACCGTATCACCTCGGTTTCGATGAGAACAAAGAAGACCAGGTCCGATCGACCCAAACGGACTGCTTAATAATTCTAGTCACATCTACGCTAGATCATCATGAACCTACGGACAATGGCACGACCTCTACCGTCGCCGTCTCGAAGCATCGCCATGAGGGTTTCCCATAGTGCGTGATGGAGGCTGAGCGCGGTTAGCTGCGCTTTAAATTTCCGGTGCTCATCAGCCACCAAATGCATCACTTCGAATCCGATCGAAAACGATCTGGTTGGCGTACGCACTGATGTCTGCAATCTCCGCGCGGTTATATCAGCATTAATAACTTAGTTTGACTATAAAAATTTCAGTCTGACTATATTTGTATATGTATAGAGGTGCAACGGATTACGCCTCAGCATCATGTCGGGGGTATGTGCTGCTAAATATAACGTACACCTATGACACACGTAATATTCCGTTCATTATACTAGAGCACTCAGTGGATTTGTATCTAACGTAGACGTATCTGCAAATTGATTCCAACTGGGCAATAACTTAGAGCCAGAGAAGCTGGCACGTATTGCGTACTTTGTATGATTTCTATTTATCATGTTTTTCTAACTACATAACGTCAGGGTCAATATATACGTATATATATATATATATATACCTTTTTATGTTGTGCTTCACATTAGACAAGAATATGATGCCAATTATTGAATGCACTTCATTGTAATACAGCGTGTCTATAAAACAATTTGTTTCCCACTGTATTCATTCATTATACGTATATAGGACATGTATGCACACGTAGGAACCACCGAGGTCTATGTTGACACTGAATCCTCTAACGACAGTAGATATATATAACTAGATTGAAATCAACAGTCCGGATATGTACAGTAAGGATGAGTGGCCAAGGACTCTAGTAGGTTAGGATAATTTAGTAGGATAATTAGTTTGATACTCTTGGTGTTACTAGTCCAGCTGATTACCTTGTTGATCACATAGTTTTTTCGCGTATTAATAGTGTTTGACTTACTAGATGAGCATTTCACGTAGGAGCGCTGATCGTGACTTATATACACAAGAAGCTCGATAAAAGACATAAGCAAGTTTTAAGATCATAGCGCTAATAACTTCTCTCATTTGAAAGTTAGAGTATGCGTACATCGACTGTTTATTACATCGGTCTATTTGAAAGAATCACTGTCGACTCGGATAAGGCTTGTGTTGCTTTTCTCCCCTTTTTTTTTTTAACTACAGTAATGATTTTGTTTACCACAACAGATATAACTGAAATTTTGTTTTTACCAATAATAATCCGAGCACAGCTTCGATATGCTACTTTCTCTCTGTGTTTACAGACTTTATCTTTTTAGTCTGTTTAACAGCAGCTGGATGCCCAACATGTTTTGCTTCTGTTTACCCCATAATTTGGGAAATTATACAGTTTCGAACAATTTAATGTTCTTTTTACCCTCTTTGTGATATAAAGTGCGAGCTCGACCGTCTTTTCTTCTTTTTTTTTTGAAAATAAAAAAATGATTTGTTCATTGCCACCGAAGCTGATTCGGAAATTTCTCCTATTTATTGCCCTCGAACCCTCAGATACCAGATCCTTCATATCACTTGCGGAAGCAATCAAACACAATCGGCACAAAATACCGCCGAATGAAACCAAACTCGAATGCCAGTCAGCCGGCAGATAAGCGGGAAGACCGTAGCTTCTGATTCTGCAGTACTGACGCTCATTATGTCGTCCTGGATAGTGATTCCAATTGCAACCCCGTCCAGTCTGAGCAAAGGGAAAGCGGTGATCGTGGTCCTGGCACTGGAACTTGAAGCACTGAAGCGAAGGAGAAAATTGGAAGGAGAGGAGGACAGAAAAAGTAGGAAAGAAAGAAAAGCGCGTGGCCGAAAAGAGCGCCGCCGTCGTTTGTGAAGCTAATGTTCCCCTCTCCTTGAAGGCTTTTTCTATTTTTCAAACCTTTCTTGGCCCAAATGCTTCCGCGACGAATCGAATGAAGCTGAAGGAACCGGCGAGCGTTGGCGGCTGCTGCAGAATAGCACGCGGAGGGCGACGGTAGAAACAGAGTCGGGTGGATCGGAACAACCAAGAATGGGCAAAAAAAGGAAAGTCCATTTGTTTCCCTGGCGGCGAGGTCGGCCGCGCTTTTGCAGAAACGAGGCGGGTTGCAGCGGGGAGCTGAACTGTAAAAAGGAACCAACCGCTCTGTGATGCTAGCCGACCAAAAGGCCCTGCTGTACCAAACAAACGGCCTGCAGCCTGCTACTGCTGCAATAGTCTCACAAATGTCTTCGAAAGACGAGCTTTTCGCGCTCGTCGCACCAGGAACGAAATGCGACCGCTTGGGTTACCTAGAACCCGTCTGGGCCTTGAAGGCCAGCCAATATAAGGCAGCGTGGAATGAGATGGCAGGGATGGCATGCCGGTATACTCGGGCAAGAGACACTGCATTGAAATTAAGAATGGGCTTGTCTCCTACTCGGAACAAGTTGCGTACTAGGAGAATACTACGTTGATCGAATACTACGTAAGGAAGCAAGGGCAAACGGAAACGGAGCGTGGAGACTGAGGTATAGTTCTAAGACCAACGCTAGACGTCGGCTAGGAAGCTAGCAGTATTTTGTGACCATTGCTGAATTTTCCGAAGAAACCGGCTTTCACAGCATCAACATATTCGTGTCGTCCTTTTTTGCTAGCATTTTCTCGGGTGTTTACTAGGCGGAATACAAAACTTTATGCATAATCTTGTTTCACTCTTGTAACTTCTAACTCTGCTGTTAACGCCTAGGTAAGGCTATAACACAGAAACAAAGTGGAGGCTCAATCTTGCCTCTGTGTCACATTTATTGCAGTTGTAAATTTCTATCGAATTGCAAGTCATTTCCGGAATGCAAATCGTCCCGAAGCGTTGTATTACATTTTCAACTTGAACGTTATGGAATAAATATATTTCTATATATATTCATACACAAACGCCTGCCCTCGAACAGAAGTTCACTACCCATTTATTTTCTCAGCCAGTTGTCTTTCGAAAAGGGCTAAAAAATTCCAAAACAAATAATATAATTGATAAGAGCGTGCTATATATTTGTGATAATTAGCTACAGCAATCCCGTTATCAAGGCGGTAGAGGAAAAAAGACTTAGAACTATGCAAAATGTCGCCAATTGCCTTCTTCTATATTAGGTAAAATAATTCTACTTAGATAGAAATATCTTCTGTTGAAAAAATAATTAGCAGTGAAAAATGATCGAATTCAGTAAACTAGAAATCTCCTAGCAGTACTGTTTGCTTTCCTCTATAGAATACAAGATATATTATACTAAACAAACCCTCTGATATAGGACTAAAGTTTCCCGCTTCTGCCTGAGACTGGCCTAGTTGTCATCGAGTTCTAACGATATCAGACGAACATTGCCAAGTTGTTTCCGTGAAATTAAAGATCAGAGGTTTCAGTTGCCGTTCTCATCTGTACTAACAATTTATATAGCCTAAACTGTAGAAGATCCATTCTTTATGAAAGTCTATTTCGATGCAGAAAGTTTACCTCCGATAAGTGTCGTCAGGTAGCACATTTGTAGGTTAAAATATTTTGTAATGGTGATGTTAAGCATTAATTAAGTATGATCCTCTTTAGAACACGAGTAATTGCGATATTGGGCTGAAAGCTTTTGCCGCTACGGTCCCGTATATATATATATATATATATACATATATATATATATATATATATGGAGCGGCAAAGACTTATTTTTTTGTAAATTATAAAAAAAAATATCATTTAATAATCGCAGTTACTCATTGGGGATAGGTATCGCGAAAAATGATGTTAACAATTTCCCGTTCTGGCTATTAAAGGACACGAAATTATCGACGTGTATTTAACTATTGTAGGGTGTAGCTTACCTCAAGAAATCAAATATTGGCTTTTTCGCTAAAAATAATTTTCTAAATTACTGATATTGTTTTGCAGAAAAAAACAACTCGGAACATTTATGCCGTCTTACTATAACTAGAATAGCAGGATTGCTTAACCTTCTCGAAGGTGGTTTACAAAGTTCAAAGGTGACATCTTGGACATAGACGACGCATACCCTTTTTACTCCGATTTGCCATACGAAATGAATGAGAACCTCGTATAGTAAACGGCTTGTTGGTTGGCGGAGACCACTTGATTACCATCAGACATATGAATTTTTATCAATAATTATGTCCCTGATTCTAAGGGACCTTTTTTATCCCTGTAAATTACTCTGGTAATAGTGTATTTGACAAGAAGAACTGGCTGGTGGATGAATAAAGCATAACTCTTCCGTCAGCGGGCTTGATAGTAGTAGTATTTATGAAATTATTAGTAAAATTGTCGAACTGTTTGTTCGAAAATAAATCGTAAGATTTTTATGTAGAAATGGAGATCGCATAATAAGCAAACTCAAAACACAGACACAGCTTGCTAGACGAGAAACCCATTCTTAGTACGTTTATTATATACAATTGTTTTCCTATATTCGGTTTGATATTCTAACGCCGTACTCTCGTATCTACTCATGCTTCTGAACGTTACTGTAGTCGGAGTGATTTTAGGTATTCCTGGCTGATAAAAGGGAATTTCTTATAATTGATATAACCTATTGTGTTGGACATTAGCAAATGAGGCGCAGCGACGACCAGATCTGCAGGTATAGAATGCCTCTTTATGATGTTTTATATAGTACAGTACAACAATTTACGTGTAAATCTGAATAAATGGAGACTATATTCTTTTCTATTTTTACAGAGCGTGAGCGTAGGTACCACTGTCTGCACACATATAAGTGGTAACGACGCAGCCATATTTGTTTGAGCTTTATCGACTTTTCATTACTGACTGATAATGGAAATAACTCTATTCTTCGTGCTGTCCATGCCTATTAAGTGATAAAACTGCTGGAAAAATATCACGCGGGCTCTTTCTTCTTTTCGTTGTTGCTCACTCAACGGGTATGCAGGCAGTTTTACTAGTATCGCCATAAGTAGTAGTCGTCATGGTAGTAGATGAATGGATGGATACACATTAAAAAAACCTCAGTCATTTATCTCTTTGTCAATCTCTTTTAACTCCTCCCTCGGCTCTCTGTGCGGAATCCTACCTTGCCGGCCATCCTAGACCCGCTGTCCTTCAGTGTGTCTGTACGGACCAAACGGTAGATCCGTAAATAACGAGCAAAGAACCTTTGTTCCGAGGACTGAAAATGAGGGGCAGATCCATTACCACAAGCATTTCTCTCGGTCGGGCTAAAAGACGATGATTTGCTCTCTGCGTCTGGCAGTATGCGGGTGTCCGCTATGAAAAAGGGGACGAAAGCTGAAGGGGGGGGGGGTCTGTTTGGAAGAGAAACGTTAACTACTTGGAGAAACAATGATTCATGGTCATACAGGGCTGGCTAACGGTTTAATGCGGGGATGGGCTACCCGTCACGCCAAAGAGGCCTTCTCGTTCAAAAAACGACGGTGTGCACGTGGAGATGCGGAATAATATTAAAAAGCAGATATCATCATTTGTATTAACATCAACAGCGACGGTGCTAGCTGCCGGTGTTGTACAACGAGGGCAAAGAAGTGAACGAAAATGGCAGCGGAGAGCCTTATGGAAAACGATAATATTTTGGCTTCTGCCAGTCATTGCTGATCGCTGATACGGCTGTCGACCGTATAAAGGCTGCGAGCTGTACGCTATATTAGGTGCGAAGCAATCCTACGCCATCCAACTTCATGAAGTTAATGGCTCGGGACTGACTACTGGAGGTGGTTAACGGGATGCGGCGCCAGCGGGGAATCGCGAGAAAGAGTTGTGCTCTAAACTAAAATGAGCGAACGACATGTCAGGATTTTGTAGCCGGAAGCACAACCGGACAAAAATCAGTCGGCCCATCACTTCTGCTAGCAGCAGTAGCCTCAGTGGCAACAACACACGGATGGAGAGTCTTTTCTCTTTCTGCCAAAAGGTGGCGAGAATAGGGGTTCTCGCTGGAGAGTTCTACCAAAGCAGAAACCCGATATATATCTCGATAGTTATTATCGATTTGTAATTAGCTGCGTACATCGGTTAACACTGCTGGCAGCAACCAGCGTCGTCGCCATCTCGTGCCATCATACTTCGTTGCCTTTCTGTCTGGCCGTTGCCTGATACGGTTTGGAACCGCCCGCCGCACCGGACCCTTTAAAAAGAACCGTCCGTCGGTTTGAGGGCTAGACTCGCTTTCGATGCTGCGAAACCAGTCCCCGTCTCTTAAATCGCCTTGATCAGTCTGACGCACCCGGGCAGACAAGGCCTGTCCCCAACCCAGTATAGATTGAGAACCACAACGGCAGCTATGCCAGCCACGATTAGAGAAATGAGGAACACGTTATTTCGTTCTCGGTAATTGTTAATTAATAGCGGTATCGCGTTTAGCTCCTTCAGGCATATGTAATTGTCTTTGCGCGCGTGATGTGTATATGCCCCGTTTCTGTATCCAAGTTCCGTCACTCTCGACGCCATGAAAATTTCATGGCTATATTTGGCAGTCTTGGAACTTTCTCATACGGGTTTTTATTTTTCCAGAATTCAAATTCATAGGTTTTCGTCAACCTTCGGCCACGTGAACCTTAAAGGAGAATTTCAGCAAGGCTTATATATAGCAGTCAGTCCGAGCTCTTCCAAATCGTCAAAATTTATTTTCATACCAGGTTGGGTGCAGATGTGCTGTTTTTGATAATTACGATGCCTCATGCGTGTTAAGTGCTCTGCACAGCTGGTAATCTTGTTAGCGATATCGCAGCGTTTAAGTGGTTTTCGTCATGTTAATAAGGGCTAGACTAGGATATTTAAGTTCTCCCAGCGCCCCCCAAAGCTTCTCAAATTAGAAATACACATTTTTTAACTGTGTGGTAAAATTATGTGTTTGTACCAAATTAAGTGTTTGTACGTTTAAAAGTGTCCAATGGATTATTTCAAATGTGAAAACGAGACAGCATACCTTGAGCGGGACAGGGAAAGAAAGCATAACAGAGTAGGGATTTTGGCTTGGGTGAAATTCCAGACTGATACTGAGTACAACAGAAGGTCAACTTTGCTTCGAAGGGTACAGCCGCATTTATTTGATCTCGAATTGGCAACTGTTTTCAAATTGAGGCCAGCTGTTTCTTTCGGAATGGGAATGGAACGGCCATCGTGATGTACGAAACAATGAATTGTCTGCAATTTTATAACGCTACGAGAACGCCATCACTGCCATAGTGTAACGGGGAACGAACGGTGGGGTAACTGTGTCATCGTGATAGGGCAATGATATTTCTTTTTCAAGCTCAGGGACATGTGAATATAGTCTAGCTTTGGAGCCAGATGTGGATACATTTCGTTCCGTGCTTGTATCGGACATATCCGAACCATAGATTTCTTATTAGACCTCGATGATTGGTTGAACATTGTTTTAGCAGCTACCCTTTTGCCAATATTGGACGAAGTTGATTTTTTTTTTATGGGTTATCATTATGAATGGATCGTATTAACATTGTTGACTTTTCAGGATTCGTGGAAGAAGTAGACAATTCTTCTCATATTTTCCCCATTGGTAAATAAGTAAGTTGGTTACTTTTGCGGAACAGACTGGTGACAATTCTATTGCGTATCGGAAGAACGTTTTAAAAACAGGGCGGGCTTATTTATCATTGGAGTAACAGCTTTGATTAGCCAATACCTAGGCTTGCGCCACGTATTGCAAAGCCAAATACAAATGGAGTGAATTTGCTCTGTTTTTATTAGAAATTTAGAAGTCCAAGCTTTTTCCTTGAGCAGCTAAATAACTTAAACGGGAGAAAAAGACTCATTGCAATGGAGAGACGGCACTAAAGGGACCGAACCAGTACGAGAATTGTTAAAACATCCTAAAAAGAAAAAACAGCAAAGCAGCTAGTTACTGGATAGAATATAGCTAATCATAAACTAAGGTAATATATCGATCAAATCAAGAAAACCGAACCACACACAGCAGGGAATCGTAGACGAACAGCTATAGCGATGTCAGCCTGCGATTTAGTTGAAATTTACGCCCAACTGAGTTAAATAGCACAAATAGAAATAACTCTTAGTAGCGTTGAAGATTTAAAAAAAAATTGGTAGGTTTAGCGGGGTAGGTCTATCGAGGCAGCCGTTAGTCAGTGCATAGAATACCGTAGGATAGCGTGACTACGTCTACTAGCAGTAGAATGAAATTTAAATAGGAAGATTTTTCATATTAAATAAAAGGGCAAATGGACAACCAGACCCAATATATATATGTATATATATAGCAATTGCATTAGTGAGCAAGCGTTGAGAGCAACGTTCTGTTACTTGACTTGCCCCGTACAACATCGTGAAGTTGTAGATACGAAGATAGAGTTTGTATCAGTGGAGGTATCTAGCCAGACAGAGCGAAGTTGAGTTTCCGCAGAGGCTCTCATAGCACATAAGCATTGATCTGTTGTTGCTGCTGCTGCTGCTGCTGTTGTTGTTCTTAGGACTTTCCACATAATTAAGGCGTTTGTGACGTTCGCCAACTGCGGCCAGGACGCTTCCCCAACAGGACGAGAAAGCCGTTAAGAAGGCGCAGTAGCCACTTTCGCATACTCTATCAAGTATTCAGTAAATGCAAAACTCATTGTACACATAATAATACTGTAATAAGGCCAATGTTGGTTTCTGATAAGCGAATTGAACGAACGGTGCCACACTTTTGCCTTGTGCCTAATGCGAGCCTGCTTGCGGACAACAGAAATACGTCAAACAGGTATATCTGACGGCATTAAGTAGTGTCTATTTAGTCAATCGATAATATGATCAGTGGGATCATATCGGTAGCAGATAATTGTGCATCTGAAGAATAAACGTTGTTGCCTTTATTCATAGAATAGGAAGAAAGGAGACGGCGCCGAAAACTCGGCTTCTAACGGGCTCTATGCTAATGACAATAACGCTAATAGGATAATTTGATACGCCCGCATTTCGGACGCACTGTTTTTACTGTATTCCAGTCAAATACGAAAATAGCTGCCATTTGATGTACGAAAAGTTTTCATTTTAAGCCACTCGAAATACGTGATACTCTCAGCGTGACTACTTGAGGCGAGACCTATTCAATCACAAAGATCACGCATACCCCGTTAAAATATATATATAAGGTTTCTTTTCACAGAAAAGTTTGCGTCTCAAAGCTCAGAGGAGAGAATTAAAATCAATCCCTGTCGTGTGAAGCATATATAGTACGCACCATGGGCCAAGTTACTGGTGCAACTCATCCGTACCAGCTTTAGTATTATCGAACACATGTTTCGTAGTAATCAATATATTATTATGTCAAATAATATTATGACATAGAAATATTTTTGTCATTAAACGTTTTTATTTGTCACAACTACACAACTAAACTGGATGAAATGTGATATAAACATCTCTAAATGGTCCTATGTCAATAAGATTGTTCACGAACAGCATTTCCGCCGAGGCCTATTTTCCTACGCGTTTCAGTATCGTCAAGCTATCAATAAAGCACGTACAACTCATTAAACAGTCAACGTTTTGGAAGAATTTTACGTTACCTTTGGTTACGTTTGATTCTATTGTGTGTCTATGAAAGTATTTCCACGACCCATCGCACCCTGTCTGAGTTTCCGCACTAAATAAATAAGGCAGATTCTAAATATCTTACATTCAAGAGATCCGAGCTAAAATGATCACTGCTTGTTTTAACAATATCGCCGCTCAGAACCGTTTTTTAGATACTTTCTCGGGTTATCTATTTTAGGAATGCTATGAGTTGTCTACGTATGGCCAAGATGAATACGTTTTGTTCATCTTTCTTCGAAATGTTTGCCTCTTTTAGAATATAGTACAAAGATAACAGCGGACTGGTCAATGGATGAAAATTTCAGCCGATTATATATGTGCTATACTATATACGTAAGTCATCACAGATTAGCCGCCTTCGCTGCTATCCTATTATACGACTCGTTGTCATTTGTCAAGTTGACAAATGGCGTGCTTGATTACACTTGAGATGGTCTTGTCGTTATGTCGTCTGAGAAGACGGAAATACGTCTTTTTCTCGTCGTTCTTGTAAGGATACAAGTTCTACACCGGTTCAGGACGCTATACGCAAATAATTAGAGTCATATCAAACAAGTTACTATTGGTTCTTCAATTGCAGCGTGTTCTAGCGTTATGTCCACGATAGGTAAGTGGTGCGGTAAACGCATTCAAAAAACGATTTCCATTTTTTTGATCCCTGTTGCGTGATAGCTTTCTTTAATTGAGGGTTTAAAATGACTGAACGTCTCCTACTTGTTGCTCGAATGGACTTTTTCTTTTACAAAGCTAACTATTACGCCACGAACATCTCTTCAGACAGGAAACCTGTATTTTTTTTGGGAAACGAGTCTAGTAACGAAATATTGTAGCGTCAAATATACAGTTTACCATCCTTTCCTCTAATGTAATTCATGTAGTCAAAGCGATGAAAACTATGGAAAGATTACGAAAATGTTTGAACTCTTACGTTCGGGGCACGCAGCTTATCTCTTATGACTTCTTTTAGCTCTAATACTTAGTTACGCTGCAAGCATGCAGCGAAGACGCTCATAGAAAGGAAATCAACCTGCCCCAGACGCAATACCACGCTAACGACCGGTTAGCCGTCAATTTCTAGACACTAGACGCGTTTAAAAATCGTTAGGAAGAGAGAGCCCAACCTACTAAATGCTACCGCAGTTATTTTATTGTAGTCGGTTCAAAGAAGTATATGGCGTTCTATAATTCATACGACTACTTGTCTGAGACTTGGCCTGTTTCGTCTGCTACTTGTTCGACCTTCAGAAGAGGGTTTTTTTAAACGAACGTCCTAAGCGAGCATGAAATATCTCAGCATCAAAAAACGAGTCGGCTGGGAAAATTGTCGAGTAAAAATAGCACCTGTCCGCCGGACTAAATTAATGGTGCTTTAAATATTGAACTCCAGACGTAGAGACAAATTGAACTCGAGTATGCAGATTTACGTCAGGATAAATGGCTAGATGAGTAACTAGAGGATACAATAGAAATCAATATGCATAATACCGAACCATAGATAGATAGTCATCAATACAAATCACGAGCACAGGCACCTCTCATATCGAGTACATTTCTGCACACTAGTAAACTTACGAGACACATCCCTGCTATCAAATGCCTCAAAAAAGCAGTAGCAGACGAAATGAACAGAACGTCCGTACAACGTTGAACCCTAGCTAGAAGGTCAAGTCAAGCTAGAACAGAGAGACAGTTACATTTATATTCGTTGTGGAAATACCTAGGGATACGTGATGCGGAATCGTTTTCATCCGACTCCCAAAAGCTATCGGTCGTATAGAATAGGCTTTTGCGATTTTTTTATGCTAATAGAAAACTTTGTAGAAAAGTTCTGTTTACAGTGGTGCGCAATGCAGACTGAACCGAGTTAAATTAAAACTGACTTTGCCCAATGTGACCCAGAGATCTAGAATAAATCCATCGAGGCTCTGGATCTATAAGTCTGAACTGTACGTTTGCAGCGAATCACTTGCGAGATTATAAACTTTTCCTAGAGAAACTTCCTATCTCGAAGTTGTATAGTGATTGTAACGTTCGAGCTCAGATTCCGTGAGTAAGCTTCACTGTATGATGAATTTGTTTAAGTCTAGATTCAAATGAAATGAAAATGTCCGTATTACCAATCGTCAGGCATTAGCTGTGCCTTAGGTAAAGGATGTATTTGAAATAAATACCTTATTAGATTTTATGAATGCCTTACAATCCACTCACATAGGGATGGAGTTTATCGAAATTTTATCACTCAGCTCTACACCATATTTAAACTTATATTTTTTTATCTTATCTTTCTTTTAGCTTATCTTTTATTTATGTCGCATGTGTTTTCTACCTAACTTTAGCTGTACGGCATTCCAAATTATAGACAAAAACTGGCCAAAAGCCTATAGCTTTTCTGCACCGCTCCATTGCTCAATACTGTGGATACATTATGTAATCCTATTTATGAAATGCAAGCTAGCTCTAACCCGTGGCCGACTTTATATAGGAAAGATAATGTGCTAGCCGAATATTCATTATGACTTCATCATGATTCAAACAGCATGTATTATAAACAAACCGTACGTGGGTTGGGGACGCAGTGAATGAATACGTTTGCTGTCTCGCCAAGACTCCTATTGACAGGTACCTAGAACTGTACGAGAAGGCGAGGGGCTTACACTACAATAAACTCACAAATGGACAACAGTCCTTTTTGCTGATTTTGAGGGTGGGCTTTAATCGCTTGGCCTTCTCCACGAGAGCACTTGGGAGCTATAAAGGAAACTTCAGCGCCCGCTGCTGACGTTTTACCCGCAAAAGCCATGTGTAACCTCTTTAGATTTCTGAGGGAATCTCTTGGCGTATGCTCGCAAAGGCGACCGACTGCTCTATCACCTAAATTGTGTCCTAAGCACTTTTCCATTTATATTTTTTGCTATGTACGCACAACCCATTTTAACCAACAATGCGGATTTTTTTCAGTATTACGTAAAAGTACTATTGTTTTTTTAAATGGTGTATTTGACTTAAATCAATTAATTATTTAAACGTTATTTAGAACATCCGCGAAGCCATGCTTAATATCTACACTTTTAGATTTCCATCTTTCTAATCTTACCTTCGCAGGAAACTCGAAAAAACTCGAAGAACATATCTTTGAGCAAGTTTCTTACTAGAAGATCACTAAAAGGCAATAGCGATAAAGACATGATCGGTAATATAAAGATTCACAAGAAGAACAGGTTCAATTGAGGAAAAGAGGACGGACAAAGCAGACCAATGATCTTCACCCAATAGGTTTACATTGATACAATTGATTGCCGGAGGCATTGTGCTGTTAACTAAAGGTCACAATGTATACGAATGTGTCAGTTCACTGTGACTGAAAAGGTCGTTTCTTTTGTCTCATGACGGTGATAAAAAGAAAGAAGCGAAACGTGACAAATGGTCAACGCTCTTATATCTCTGACAAATCTTCACGGTGAGATCTTAGCAATTTGTTAAACGATAGCGCTACGCAGGGCGTTCCGGCGACTGAAAGTAACTTGACCTGATTTGGCTATACGTACATATCTTTATTCACTGCCCACCCATCGCCTAAATCAGAAGATCACAAGCGCTCACAGCCAGGGTCGTGGAAATGCCGATGAAGCCTTATGTTAGTGTCTTGATATAAAGGACGATTTGCTTTGCAAAAACATCAATACTTGAGAAAGTAATTAATTCGGGCAATGCGTCTTTAGCCAGCGCGTGCTAATTATGGCGGGTCTTCCTAAGTCTTGAGACGTGTGACCTATTCGAACGCTTTCCGTTGGGGCCAGCCGTCTATATGATAGTCGAACCAAAAAACACCTTCGAAATATTTTGTGTACACGACGCTGAGCCCTCTCAGTGAGTAGACCTTCGCTATCGGTTAAATTTAGAGCGAATATTCGGTTTCATATTGGTAAAGAAACGCTTGATGAAGTAGCACCTCCTATTCGAACGGTGGTAAATGATAATTCCAACAGCGTCTAGAAACAATAGTGAATAGACATTTGGCACATAGAGCGTATCACCATTATATGTCAGTCAACCGTTACCTACTTTAGCCTGTTTGTCGAATTACAAGTCTATAGGTTGTGAAGTCTGAAGAACGAAATCCTTACTTCAGCTTTCTATGACAGACTATAACAGGTACCTAAAATAGTGTGTGCCTAAATTCTCCATGTAGGCCCATTCATTTTGTTACCACAACAAAATATGGCGCGGGGACCAGGTCAACATACCTTTTACTTTTTATTCTCTATTATTTTCACAGCTAACTAATGAAACAAGCGATGGTTGAGTAGAAGAAGCACTGGAAGGTATGTGTGCAGGTATTAAGCATAAGCTGTCAACTTCAACCCTCAAATTACTGAGAAACGTATTTTTTTAACCTTTCAGTTTATTTTTCCAACTTGTTTTTTACTGTAGGTTACGACTGAGCTCGTGCTTGTAGATTTCCCCTTTTCACACATCGACCTGTTCATGGCTTACGAAAACGGTCGCGCACAGGTTACGACTGCCATAACGAAATGGTACAATTCATGTAGCAGAAGAACCTTTCGATAGAATAAAAATTGCTGGACGAAATCGTGGCATTGCTGAAAGAAGTGTGTTTGCGATCTACCTACGCGTGTTCGGAATATGTATAGTTAACCTAAGAAGTTTCGCTGTTTTTCCGGTCATAGTAAAGAAGAAGAAAAGCTACTTTCATTTTACCTCCAATTACGATATCCAGCTCGTATAGTTAATACTAAATCTATTACGAGCAACGAATTCGATTCTTTGCAATTATGCTTAAAACTCAATATATTTAAACGTTATAGCTTCACCGCTAAACTTGAATTTGAATTGTCCCCCCCAGTAAGATACTACACTAGTTATCGTTATATTCATGATCTTGTGTATGATATGAGGGCACTTGTGTTTATGAAGATCCTATTTTTAAAATGAGTAGTAAGCCTATCTTGTTCTGCTGTTTACAACGGGCCGAGGTTTTTGTAAGAGGCAAAAACACGTGGTACTCGACGTCGTATTCTTCCACGAACTTAAGTAGCACCGTGTATATGTGCATATAATAGTCCCTAGGAGGGCTGAATTTTTGGTGAACGCATTTTTTGTACGTTACAAATCAGAAATAACCAATGAGAATCATCACACCTGGTGTAAAGTACTAAGTCACAGTCCCTATTACTTACTTGTTATTAAGCGACTAGTTAATGCGATACTTACATAAATCTAAATATCATCATC
This sequence comes from Varroa destructor, assembly GCF_002443255.2. Classification (NCBI taxonomy): domain Eukaryota; kingdom Metazoa; phylum Arthropoda; class Arachnida; order Mesostigmata; family Varroidae; genus Varroa; species Varroa destructor. The sequence goes on from NW_019211457.1 coordinate 39,713,940, forward strand.
TGTCTAGCGTTCTTACAGTTTTATGAAATCTCTTCCAAAGTGCAGTGAAAAGACTTCTTCCTGGAGTCTCCGCCATTTAAAAAGGAGATAGATATATATAAGTATGTACATTCTGCTCAGTTGACTTTGCCCCGTTACTAAAGAGAATAATTTTTAATTTCACCAATATAGCTATACTTACTACTAGAAGCATAAATACGCATCATCGCCGGTCACAATCTTTCTAATAGCAGTTACGGGGCAATAGACGGTAATCGGCAGATTCAATCAGCGGCCCGATTAAAGGCCAATCGAGTCAAAAAGAACTAGTTAAAAAAAAAAGTACAAGTAGTATTCATTTAGATCTTTGACGTGGCTATAGTCATATGTTATAGATATGACGTTCTACCCGTCTGACAATACAGTGCTGTGTAGCGGTACACCGAAACCGAGATCATTTTCCCCTTAAGCGCATTTGCTTAGGCTGCTAAGAACGTGCAGCGCGCGTAATGGCTATTACTCACGTCGTGTCTAAATACAGCGGTTGTATTGCTCTACGGCACGAAATCAAGACATCAATATAATATAGTATAATGGCAAGTGACACGAGTCACCATTGAAGTTAACTCTCTTGAAACTTCACAATATACCTACAGTGCATATACATCTACTATGGCGACAATTACACAACGTGGCTAAAAGAAACTGTGTCATCGGGAATTCTCGGTAAAACCAAAGGCGAGCGCTTTTTGTGATAATGATACACAATGATCATGTTTGGTGGCACATTTGTAACATATTCCGTGATTCGTTTGTTTGACGCTACCGTTTTTTCCCTAGTCGACTCGACGGTGATAGCGGACCCGACAATAACCCTGGCCTCGAGACTCTCGGCCTGCAAATAACCAAAGTCACGCGCAGCCTGTTCTTCTTTGGCTGAAGTTAGTGGGACGGCGTTTTTTTCTAGCAGCGGCCGATGGTTGGAAACGGTAGCACCAGCGGCATTGCTGTGCGCCAGATCCACAACCTCTCCCTGACTGACCACAGAGTCCGCGTCGACGCCCGCGGTTTTGCTGTTGGCTGTTCTGACTAACGCCGCTTGGAGATTGTTGTTGTCGTTGTTGTTGTGGTTGTTAAGACCGACCGGAAAGGGTCCCGACGCAAGCGGAAGCTTGGCTACGTCGTTCTGCTTGTCCGCTTGTAAACAGCCGCTCCCGCTCCCACTGCTACATTTGAAGTGGTTGAACAGCTCGCCAGCTCTAACACCGCCCTGCTGTCCTGCGGCGATGAACACGAGAACGACCTGCAAACGGGTGTACACACAAAAACGAAACGCAGCATCCACCAGCAATGGGCGAGTCAGCTAAATGCTCCTTCTTTGCTCTCTGTCTGTTCGTCCTCAGGCAGCTAAACTGCGCTTCTGCGCTTTCTACCTCCCGCTTCCCCCAACTACCGCCTGTAGACCCCTGCGGGTCAACTGCTTGAGCCTGCTGGCCGCAAAACCCAATTCCACACACATCGGGCCAATCAGCATCCCAACCGGGCTGGGCCAAACCCCCGCACGTGAGAGCTTTCTCCCTACCCCTTCCACCTAACTGTAACTGCGGCACTCCACTGCTCACAAGTTGATGGCGAGTGAACCCGAAGCGTGTAAACACAAACTAAATCCAAATACACAAAATACACAATACAACACACACGCCTCGGGCGCGCCCAAAATCTAAGCACTCATACGACCTTTTTACTTGAGCGTCTTTGTGGTACGTTTTTTCCGTCATTGAAAACAGCGCCGTCGCCGGAGCCGCCGCCGCCGGAAAGAACCGTAATTACACTGTTGCCCAGATACGCGCACATGATACCAATATAACGCAACACCAGTCTCGAGTGTCGGAGGACAAGGAAAAGCGTCTATACTTTGGACAACCTATTCACGTTATCGAAATCCGGGTAATTGTCAGCATCTATCAATTGCGTATGCTTACCACTGCTAGCCCCATTGCTGACACAATAGAGTTGGGGTAGTTACTTCACAGAGTGATAAAACCCGACCACTATGGTATTCTCCTTCTAGTTGCTCTTCCCTGGGACGAGCTATTGCGTTTCTCTACCTGAATCTGTTCTTCTTCACTCTATATATTGGTAAGTTTGCTGCCGAAGTGGACAGGCCTCAGCCTTTAAATAGGTGGCTAAGCTTTGGCGCGTTGAATTTCTTGCTGGCAATGGTGCAGGCGCTGAGCGTCTCCCCATCGCAGCTCCTGGACGAAAAGCAAGAGCGATTTTCTTTTCCATCCCACCAAGCTGTGAGAGAGCGTGCTGGCCTCCGGCTGGCTACCTTTTCAGCTGCTGCTGCCACCGAAGCAGCGATTACTTGGGCAGACTTTACGTTAGCTGCGGCTCCTTGCGACTGTTGCAGAGTGCAGAGTCACTCATGCTGCGCCATAAGCGTCCACCGCCATCGCCGTCATCACCGTTCACTAGAACATGGTTGGCTGAATAACTAGGTGGCAAGAAAGTTCGCTAGCTTGCTTGCTTACAGCCGAAACACGGCACCTATAGAGACACGGCGCCTCCATACCTAGCACCTCGCTGCGTTCACCTGGCGACGTTTGTGACGACAGTAACAGCGACCTTCTGCGTTTCATCGTCGTTTTTGTGTAAGTATACGAATCGTCCGACCCAAACTCCGCCGTACGACTTTTGTTGCCTGCGTCATGTTCCAAGCATCGCGGCAGAGCAATACTTCTGGCGCCTGCTTGCCGCCATCGTAATCACCCATCCGCTGATGATGCCCGCAGATAACACGTTCAGTTAGCCAGTCAGTCGCGCTCCCTATGACGCCGATAAGAGTAGTAACATCAGCAGCAACACTAACAATAGCAGCGTAAACATCGCTTTCCATCGCGGAACCAACGCACGCCCAACTTATGGCAGTCTCCACGCGGTGGCTTTCGATAAGCAACTCGTGCGGCGACCAAGCAACGAGACAGGACGCCACCTTTCTGTAGTCATGGCGCTCTGCTACACAGGTTGGTCTATGTGAGAAACAGATAGTCGCTGGCCTACTTGGTTACTAGCTCTTTTCCTTCGGTGGCAGCAGTAGCTGTTAGCGTCGTTTTGAGGTTAGCTGATTAGTTCGTCAGTTCGTTTACTAGTCTATCGGTTCATCTCCATCGAAACGGACATAGCCCAAATAACGCCAGTAACTGACCAAGCCCACTGAGCGAACGTCGTTATAAGATGGTACACCAGCGAGAATCCAGAGCGACTGCTAGATGAACTGCGAAAACCCGACAGGAAAGGAGCCAAGTACGAGGTAAGAGTGAACTGTGTGTGAGGACCACGAGAGTCGAGACTCCGCCGGCACGGTGACTCGCTCGATGGCTCCTGGATGCTGCAAGGCATCACTCGGCATTCTTCCGCCGGCGAAACCTACCTTCGCTACGGCAAACAGCCTCCAAGAGGGCTTCTGACCGACTGCCCAGCCGCTAGTCAGCCAGCCGCTAACCAAGAGCAGCTAAACTAAGCGAGCGGACGGTGGTGCATTTGCTGTCGGCCCTTCTATCCCGCCTCCGCGGAAACGTCACGGGATAATAAAAGCCGAGATACGACAAAAGTCGACGGCATCCCATCATCGTCTTAACTGCTATCATCAACCATTATTCGACGCCGGTCTAAACAGTTCTTTTCGCTTCACCCCCAAGGAGCTGAATCGCTGTGAAGCAGGCATTGGCTGACGGCTGCGGCAAAAACTGTCCCCTAGAAAAGGGAGGCTGGATAGCGAAGCCCTTAACCTGTAAACCTTGCTAATTAGTTTGTTTCACACGCCGCTCGCTTTCATCCAACTGTTCATTGCCACCAGCGGCGGCTGGCTGCTTTTCTCTGCCGTCGTTGTCAAGGGAGGTTCATCGATAGAATTTGGAAATTCTCATCATCGTAGCGCCGATACCGACCACCATCCGGACGTCATCGCCACCCTAAGCGGTAACAGACCGAAAGAGATTTTGATAGACATGATGAAGGGGGTTGGACCGCGGCACAGAAGAGGATCATCTATGGCGACAACCATAGTAATGGTCCATTTGGCAGCCCGTTAACACGTTGGGCTAGCAAGCGGAGAAGTCCGCTCGCCTGTATCAGAGAGACGGCGAACGAGCGACAAGCGAGCGGACTCGATATTCGACGTCTGACTAGGTCTCATTAGTCATTTGAATTATTGTCATTGACCTCCAATTCTACGCTAGCGAGCGGGCAGCTCTAGCAGTGGATGGAATTCGTAGAATCTAGTTTGGCACGCTAGCACAGGAAATGGCACCATCTAAAACGAGGATGGAACTGGTAGCCTGAGGTCGCACGCGGTTATAGATAACTTTCGAATTCAACGAAAAACCCGCTAAACTTAGCGGGGCTTTTTTAAGCGCTATTTTGTCTCACCACGTTTGGACATGTGCTCCCCGGAACCCCGAAGTCAAACACTTAGCCAGGCAAGCTAATTAACGAAGCCATCGCATATAACGCAACGATTAATAAAAGCGAAGAAGATTAGACATATATACATAACATACATCATACATATATATATATATATTATTTTGCGCTTAAGTCGGAGCAACTTTGGCGGCTTGTTTGTTCATCTGCTACGCCTAGTTCTAAAAAAAAAGTCAGTTCTTTTTAGAACACCAAAGCACCGTTTCTGTACTGTTTCTAAAATTTGACCAAAGATAAGGTATAATCCAACCAAAACGTTGAAAACTTCGAAATCGCTGGTCTACGTTATAGCCAATTGTCACGAGGCTCCTGAAAGATTTCCATGATCCTCAATAGGGTTTCGATTTAAAGAGCTTAAACATTTATTAGGAAAGCTCAAAAAACCATTTTTGATATACTCGGATTTCCTATACAGGAGGAGAATATCAATTATTAATAAATAGATAATTACAGCAGTCAGCCTTTTGTAGCTTTCTAGTGCCAGTATTCACTCCTTGTATTCTTGGCGGTACTGGCGTGCTATTAGGCCACAATTTCATTCCGATAAATTTTCTTGTATATAGCTTATTTGAGTGACACCTTAGTAAATTCACACCTATCAATATAACTTACTACGAAAAAGTTATTATATCTGCTAGGACTAACGCTTCTAGAACTAGGTTGAAATATAATCCCAGAAATAAAACTTAAGAAAATTCATTTCGACGTGTCACTACTGTATATATACACACACACACACACACCAATTTATACACAATACAATATCCAATTTATATAAGAATATCACAAGTTTTATGACCGAATTTTCGTAAAAAGAAGTTCTGAAAGTTGTGAAACGCTATAACTTTCCAATATGTTGCGCAGCTCGGTATACAGTTAAGATGCGAAGTGGCAAAAACAAAAGCGACTCTATTTTATGGGGCGCTAGAATTCGAGACGACTGTTAGTGAGACATTTTAGCGTTGCATTTAGGTACAAAAATACAAATAAAGTTTGATATATTATATTGCTTTGAAATCGGGGCGAGGGTGGCGAGGTGGTGTTCTAGATATTGCTTTTGAACTGTGAAAACGACAGTTGTCAACTGCTAATGATTTTTTTAACGTATCTGCTAACGTATTGTTGTATGACGGCCTTGAAATCACGACACGGTACAATAACTTAGTTAAAACCCTAAATTGTGAACCGCACAAAACTAATCTTAATTTTTATAGTATCTAGTGATTGTATGTACGCTAACACTAGATCTAAAATGATAAGTTAAATAAATACGATAAAATGAAAAGGTGTTTATATATCGCTTGCTGTGCCAATTCGGTTAACTTCATCATAATAATTTGTCAGTTTAGTAATTAAGCGTACAGAACTGCACGGATTTTTATTCCTATAAAAAGGCTCGAACATGTAACAGTTTCTGGTGGCTTATTTATGGCGGAATCACAAGGCCAAGACGCTGATTGAAGTCAACCAACTGGGCAACAATTACGAGACACGAAAACACCTACCTACTATCACCTAGTTACTTTGTGTATTGCTGGCCGTTGTCCCCCCCCCATAAATAAAAAAATAATTCTCTCGTTACCTCTATCGATACAGCTTGGATTGTTTTATGGTAGATATCTTCGTAGCCAAACTGAGCGGCCTGTTTATGTGAATTCAGGCTATGCAACATGTCGACTGGCCTATTCCACTAAACAATGAGTTATTCGTCGAAAACTGACAAGATCGATGGTTTTGTTAGCAAAGAGGACGTCATCATCAAACAGTAGAATAGCGGATCTCAGCGTGGACAGTACCGATGCGTTAACGCGCGCTTTCCTTTTACTACGCCCTTTCTCGCCACCTTTCAAGATCAAGGCAATGTACTATCAGCCAGCCTTTACCCCGGCTTGCCAGGTTCATCATTCGTTTTATGTGAGAATAATTCCAACAATCGTAAACACTACGAGTGGCCTATTACGGCATCGAAAATAGCAATCGGAGAAGTAAAAATGTATGATAATCTACGGAATTCACTTTTGCTGTTGTGGCCATCGTAGCTGCCACTAGAGGTTCGTTAGCGTGTTGGCATTTTTGGGCAACAGTCAACACTGCGTGAATTGCTATGAGTGATAGCATCACGTCCTGGCGACAAGATGGCCATCAACAGGACGGTCTCTCTTAGGAATGAAAGAGAGGCGGCCATCGACCGAGTTAACACACGTCGTGATTAAGTCATCTATGAAGAACATAAACCTCCTTAGGCTGGTCTCACAGCTAACAGCCAATCACTCTGTAGACCGTCCGTACTTTCGAAGATTCATAGATATAACGATTTCATCCAGTTTTCTATCGGGTAAAGGAAACTATAGAACAATGAACCGATGCGCAATGTCAGTAAACGGTCTAGAAACCTTTGAAAACACCCCATAATGCATAATTACTTTCAAGAAATACAATGGAGATAAATATCTATAATAATATATAATTAATATATATTTCTGAGCGTATCTGCTGTATTTTAATAGATTAAAATACTTGTTAAAATAATTGTGCTTTTTACTTAAGAAAACAGTACATATTGCCTTATACTGTTTATGTGCTTTATATAATTATTCTGCTAAAAACATCAGTACATAAAGACAAAGCAGTCTTTTTTTTTAATTTTATCCTGCATGTAACGGATTAAAGTAATTCGATCGCTGATGAGGCTCAGGCCTGCAATTTTTCCTGTTCCAACCAAACGCTTAGCCGTCTAGGCCACTGAGTTATTATTCGAATACAGTTCATCCCTATTTGTTTCTAGCACTCTCCTATATCTTTTTGACTACAACGTACCTATCCTGTTTTAAATTAGACTTTAATGATCATCTGTACGAGAAACTATAAGGTTATTTAAGCTGTTAAACCTTCTAATTTCCTATAACGATACGTACCTGCATACCAACGTACCACAACACTGCTTTACCTGGCATGTATTTATATTTATTATCGAACGCTCCTCTCTTGCAAATCATAATATTATGTTAAAGATTTGCCACGAAACAGTCACGATGGCATTGAGTCATCGATAGTCATTTTGCTGTGAATTTGAATATAGTTTTGATGATTATTTATATAACTTCTACTTAATTACTTACTTAACGATCTTGTACATTCGAGCAGGAATTTCCTTGAATCATTTAGTTCAAAAGTTTTACCAGCGATCTGTCTCAACTTCGATCAGTGCTTGTACAAAACAAGCTTCGAAGCCTGGGAAACTGGGTTGGGCAGCATCGCCTAGCAGAAATATCACTAAAATTTGTGGCCTATTTTCGGCACTCAATGTATCAACGGTAGCTGCCGCTTGTCTTTGCTATCTGGACATTCTGTTCATATCACGTATCTGGTTCAACAAACGTCTACTTGGACACAATCACAAATTTCGAGTAATTAAGCAGATCAATATTGACAATACTTGGTTACCAGGCTTCCACGATGCCTAATAATCGTACCTAATTAAAATTGTGATCATAATAGAAGTATAAAAATACAGAAATAGCAGAAATCATGGTAATCATCATAGGCAATACTAACAGTGATCGCTGTTAATCAAACACAAATACAATGTACAGTCGAGTCATACACAACCATTAGATGCTAGACCTCTGTTATTATATTATATTAATAGGTAGACCCTTACGGACCTAACATATTGCTTTGTCAAGACCCTTTACCGAAGGTATTGAGTTGTCGCGAAGACACAATTATATATGACAGTAAATATAATTGTTCCATTAACATACGAATGGCCCATTTAGCTACCAATCAGGCCAAGAGCAAGCCTTTAACGAAAACAAGGTTATTTCCGGGGTTCTTAGATAGAAGTCTTATATTAATGTGCACTCTCCATTGATCATCCCTGCTTGGTTGGAAACAAAAGTTGTTGCCTGTGGCGTCATCAAGTCGTTATTACGACGCTGAGCGCAGCTTGTGCGACTTTTGACTAAGCACAAAAAGCGAAACAGGCCGTCCGAACGACCGCTGGATGTCTTCACTTGTTTTTATTGTCACCCTGAAAGCCTGTAATAGCGTGCTCTTGTATGTACAGGGTTATCAAATTAAATGATACGATTATATTCCTGCTGCTTCCTTACCACAAGACGCATGACGCGCAAGGCTCATTTGAACATCACAGTAAGCTCGCCACGGTAGCTGCAGGGGCGAAAATCTACGAACATGTACTCGGAATGACTAATGAAGATTCTTAGATGAGTGTACGGCTTATGATTTCTTCTATGTCTATAACTGTGTTCAGCGTAGTTCTGTGTGCACTTACAAATGAAGAGCCCACCGCTACTATAACGCCTCTGACGGAGAGACAGGCTTAACATAGGCCCCTGTGATAGCTTAGGTGGGTGACGTATTTGCCTGCTAATCTTAGAGACAAGCTATAATCTAGGTTTGAATCCGGGCACAAACACGTTTCTCGATGGAAGCCAACTGTCTGATAAAATAACCTAACGGAGGTACCGAACATACGACTTGAAGCATAGGGGCTTGAAATATGCAGCCTACATGCCTACCCGCAGGCCTGCTCCTGCCTCGGCGTCACCGGCTCTGTCGTATCATTGACCCTGTCGACACTGAGACAAATGACAAGTGCATCTAACTGACAGATACGAGCACTGTTTGGAGCTTCCGGTGACGTTGCACGGCGCATCGTTCGTGGCGTAACGCGTCAACCTCCTTTATGACAGTTGGATTGATCTGAGTTCCATCGGCCATGCTAGCTGGATGATTACGTAGTTCGCTTTGGCTGTATTCTGTTATTCTCGACGTTCGACTGTCGTCTGTTAATCTGTGAGGGTGTTTATGTATGCATGTCCGTATATCTATAGAGTTTGTGGTTTTCGGCATATGTAACCATTTATCTGTAGGAATGTGCGTCGTCTGTTGCTTTGAGTACTACGTAGATAAACGATGCGTCTCGTGTGCGTGATCATGATTGGCAACGTATAGTGTATGGCTGTTTTTTTTTTTGACTTTTTGGATACAGAACAACGGTGCCGGCGCTTACAGGAACCATTGGGAAAGAGTATGGGATCATCTAGGGCTGCATAACTACCGAATCAATTAAGTCGACTAGAGGAGTTATGGAGTTACCATGGGGGTCCCCGTCGAAATGGGGCGGGAGACCACAGTAAGCTAGCGCACAGGACCAAGGCATGCCAGGTCATTGCAGCCTGCGGTTCAAAGCAGACAGACAATGAATTATGAATAGAGCACTGGAAAAACCTGTAGCTGGGAAAAGCCCGACGTTTAGATGGCGAACGGGAAAGAGTGGAACGGACTGCACCTCGAAGAAACTTGGATCGCTTCAGGACGCTGTACAAGACGTGGCGGAAAAATGCACGCCTGGCCAAGATGAGACTGGACAAGACATTCGATACAATGTGAAAGGTTACTGGGTATCAGGAGAGCTTGTTGGAGCAAAGATGAGATCAAGCCTCAATAAGATGAATTTGCGTCCGGATTGCAATTATTGTTATAAGGCTGGGCTTCACGACCTGCGAATACTACAGCGATCGGTAACAGCTCAGCCTCGAAACAATACACTATCCGTCAGGATCGGATGATACAAAGTAAAGAACGCATCTTGGCTGAAGCAACTACGAAAAAAGGATAGCTCAGTACGTCCATTAATAGTATTGTAAAAAAAGTTCCTGTGTTTTTAGGAGGGCTATTGACGAATAGGAAAGTGGTAAGGCTGCCGAGTATCATGGCCATTACTTCTAAGACAGGGTTTCAATAATATGTGGATTAAATAAACACACGCACAATATATATATATATATATATATATATATATATATATATATATATATTATATATGTATATATTGTGTGTTTTAATTGAGAGAGACGTATTTTTTTCTAGTTTTATTTGTCCCATATACTCGCGTTTTAGACATCAGTGAATATATAAGTTAATAACTGAGCATCGAAATGGATATATAATAGAGTATTGTCTCCTCTCCTTTTTGTACCGTCTATTAGGTATACGATTATATTTCAAAACATATCAACCGGCGACAAAATATCGATAAGCAGGACGTGTGACAAATGCTTGCAAATTTCGATCGTTTTGACCATAATAATTCATTTGAAATTATTCCTCGTCCACTGCTCTGTAATCTCACCAACAATTTACTTGTACGGAAACAAAAACTTGTAGTAAAAAGCCTCTTACCCCGTACATTGTACAATGTACATAATTGATTGTCAAAAAAAAATAAAAGTCAACATATCCAGGAAGCACGTAAAGCGAGCAATGTCCTAATCAGGCAAAGCATCGTTTGTGAAGGTCACGAGAGTGCTCTATGATTCTTCGATTGAATCTATTACAGCTCTTAACCCTTCGACGAGAACTACAATTCGGGTGACGACTTGCATCAAACAACGGTCGGTCTACCTGAAACAGTATTATGCACCCGCATGAGCCTATCTCAAAGTACACACAATACGCCCCTTTCAATAAAAGTAACAAATAATACACAACTTTCATACGAGATGCATAGCCAGTGCGTGTCAGCGTTGACTGTTGGCGCTCCTGACAATACATTTGAATGGTGTTTTCTGAAAAATTTGTCTCATTTATTTTTTTCTTATATTATACTTGGCAGTGGGTAGCAATTTGTGAAATCAACGACACAGCAATCGGATGTTCTTGTGGCCCCTTCATGAGCTCTAATCTCGGTGTAACAAGATCGCAGCGTTCGCTGACCATTGCGCACAGAGGAGTCCAAGTCTGTAGCTAATCACGTCCGATTTACATCTACTAGGACGCAGTGACATGTCGACGCCAGAGAGACGCCTCACACAAACAGTAAATAGAGAGTTAAGATTATCAATCAGTAAGAGAAAAACCAACAGCGTTAGATGTAAAAACAGATCTACGAGAGACGACAACATTCGTCGCTTTAGCCCGTACTCATGGAAGAATAACCAAACATGCGAACAGATGATATTTCTAATATTGTCATTTGTGAAAATCATGTTATGACAGGAGAACAATTAGGTACCTGTACGTAAAAAGCTTCTTTTATCACTGCTTTTGAACGTCTTATAATTTTGGCACACTGCTACATTTCTACTAGTTGTACATAAAAAGCAGGTTTGATACATGTTGCTTGCAAAAGCTCGCAGCGCCCAATATTAATTAGAATAACACCAATCCGAATGTTACTTTTAACTTCAGGACGATGTGACAGCTCCTCTGTGCTTATGACCTATGTGAGATATGGAGAAATTTTTGAAGTTTCGAGCGGTGCTAACGAGGGAACATTCTCCCAGAACAGACCCCAAAAATATGCTTTCTTACGATGTTTTGTCAACTATAGTCATACGTTATAATAACATAAAAGGAGTAATAAATACTTGGCTGGGTTCGCGCCCCTTTTGAACGAAATATCATAACATAGAATGCGAAGTATAATATAATAAGAATTAGTATAATCTTAGTATAGTATAGTCAAAATAGTAATAACAATAATAGTAGATATTAAAGCTATTTTTGCAGCTAGCTGGATGTTGCAGAGCGCAACCGTGTCGATTTTACCCCGCAAAATTAATCCACTAGCGCCATGAATGTGTAAAGGGCTTTCGGTGCGTCTACGTGAGTTACACGGGATGCTGCCGAAGAGAGAGGGTCTTTCAACTATGGGTCTCTGTTACTTTTACCGAAAAGGAAAGCCATTTAGTCACCTACTCGTTACTTGTTCGTCTCATGTCGGAGAACACTCGTGTCGCTATTTTGCACAGGTTTTGCCATCGCCTAGAGAACATCCAATGGCCAATCCCTGTAGTTCAATATTTGCATTTTGTTTTGCGTCCAAAACTCCAAATGTTCCATACATATGACTTTGAGAACTCTGCGAACGCCGGCATCCGCGTCTATCTGAACCCAAACTGGTGGCAAATCTGGAGCCTCGAGTTACGCTGCCGGCCACGGTTACGGCCCGAGAAGCGATGCTAGAGGAAGGGTGGCCAACTATCGGAAAGCACAATGCCTTCACGTCGGAAGGAACAAAATTTAACTCATGTAGTTCAGCGTATCGTAATGTATAGCGCCATTTGCATGCGTTGTGGCGAAATGGCGGATTGCCTGGTGGTAATATACGGTGGCCGAAATCATCGAACATAATGCTAAAAGGTCTGATACGTAACCGAGGGCACAATCGAACAAGTCAGTTAAAGGAACGGGCTCGTTTTTAGAGTCATCGATAAAACAGGACATCAGAGAGTGTGTTGTCAGATCTGGTACTATTTGTGGTGTTTACTCAGTGTTTTTGTTTGCTGAAACATAGATTTTATTAGAGCTGTGTTACGTCACGTAGTATAATTGCTAAACATACTAATGCTTGCCTTGCAAACAAGCCTCCAGAGCATTGTCCCGTTATAGCTCATAGCGGTTCGGACAACAGGAACGAACAAATTTCAATGAGTGGAAGATTCAAAGTACGATCATTAGTTCGATTCTGTGTTTTGTATACCAAAGGAATAAAGAAAAAAAAAAAAAAACAAAAGAAAAGGGAATATAGCGGATACGAAGCTTATTGGCAAACCAGATTGACGCTTATAAGGTAGGACCTTATAAGGTATGAAAGAGCATATTGCCATTACTAATGAACAAATGTAAATTGTCCTAAATAACATTTATAATTTAGTAGTAATGGAGGTACGCCAAGTTAGCAGCGCGTACGTATAACATGGGTATATGATCTTTCAGCACACAATTATATTCCAAGTCAACCTGAATCAGTAACACTGAAATACACGTATACGGTGGTCGCTGGTCGTCAATTTCACTGAACAAATCAGAAACGTAACAGACCGATATCCTCCTGAGAATATTTAGAATGAACAAATGTAAATGATGCCGTGTAAATCTAATGTCGTTTCATCATTGTGTATTGAGTGAAATGCGGCATCGTGATATTTCCCTTCCGGTTCTATACAAATAACGGATCTACCCTCTGCGAATTTTCTAGCATTTGGAGTTATTTGCGCGTCGTATGAATTTGAACAGAGATCGATTAAAGTGATATAGGTTTAGTATCGACGCAGTCTATGCCAATGATACAAACTGATTCACGGGGTATTCCGCGCTCTCAAAATCAACGAAACATCCTGGAGTTGTTTGATATAGAAAAACCAATTTTTTTTTTTTAGTTAAAATACCCTTAAAAAAATAGTTTACTGTAGCTGTTCGGTTCGCCTCAGATTCAATTTTCTTCTTAAATTTAGATGTTTCGGCGACCCGTTTTTTCATAATGATCGTTAACTTAACGGATAATAAAAATTGCGTTTCCGCGCAAATATGGCAAACAAGAGTTGTAGGTAACGAGACCTAAACAGCCATTCAAATACCTACGCAGTTATCAGATGTGATTAATTTAGGGATGGTCCTTGGATAGCCGATTGGCGGGCCGGGCCGGGCCGGGCCGGTTGTTTAAAGATTGTCATGCACTATGCTTCATATGACGTGTAGGATTCGCGGACTGCCTCGTATAACTAGAGTTAATAATTAAAAACTTAACCTAGATTGACTCTGCTTTGCCTGAATTTGCTGTTAAAAACCTTTATCCAAGAACTTCAATATCGCACAGCACAGCACAGCACAGCATGGGCTGCTATATGAGTGTATCAGCATACTCTAAACAATTAGTTTCCTCATCTTCATTAAGCGATGTACGAGACAACTAAAATATGACTAGAAATGGGCAGAGTAGTTACAGTTACTTCGGTGTGGTTAACTTATCCTAGTTTTAGGAAATGCCTAATTGAGCAGCTGAGATATAGTGTCTGAAGTACCAAGTTTGTTTTTTGCGGGAACCGCACCCGAAATTCTTTATTTTCGAATGCACACTGAAAGAGTATCCAGCGTAGATCGTCTTTGGGGCAAACCTAGGCCCACGATAAACCGTGCACCGTCTGCGTAGTAAGCGATCTTCAATCTTCCTCACTGCAACCTCTCTTCCAATGAGAATTTAGCGAACTTTTTGACGCATAACGTTTTCCGCAATACTGACATGAGAATGGCCGTTCGCCGGTATGTATTCTTTGATGGTCGTCCCTGTTGTATTTGCTGGAAAAACGTCTCTTGCAGAAGCTGCACTCGAATAGTGCTCGCTTCGCGGTATCGTGCAAACGCATATGCGTGTTTAAATTGCTTTTCGAACTAAACCGCATCGAACATTGCTTACATTGGTGGGGTCGCTGGCCAGAGTGGTGAAGCAAATGACGCTCAACATGCTCTTTTCGCGTAAACGCCTTTGAACAAAGTGGACAGGCGTAAGGCCGTTCACCGGCATGGACTGTCCGTTGGTGGCGGGCGACATGAACTGGATATCGAAATTTTCTACCACAGTCGGGACAATCGTGACGTTTGAGGTTGGGGCAGCTCTTATCGTCGAGGCCGTCCGAAGCACTCGACTGAGTAGGTCTTTTTAAGCCTACTTCTTGAGCTTCTTGAGCCAACGATTTTTCACATTTCTGCGACTTGTCGGCGTCGCTGAATGGTTCTACGTTTGTCGCTGACTTTGTTTGGCTAAACTTCGTCCGACGACGATCCACCCAAGAGACTAGCGAGTCCGAAGAGGCTTCACTATTGTTTCCATCCTCCTCTTGCGACGAAGCAGAAGAAACGTAATATTCAGAACCGCATCCATCGTTTTGATTACTGGAAATTGAACTGTCGGCATCAGTGTCTTCGCTCTCAGAAATCACTTCCGTTAAGTGTCTGCCAAAACTTGGCCCCGGTGACGACTGAAAGACGACCACGTGACGTCGACGAGGGCTTCGCTGGAAGTACAACTGTGTTCTCTCTGTGAGAATTTGCTGTACACTGTTTTTCCTAAGCGGTTTTTGTCCCGGAGGTTCTGTAGCTGCGTCACGCACATCTAAATTGTAGAGATTATTCAAAGAGTTTTGAATAAACATCGGGATTTTCGATATAAATAGAACTGTTTCATAAAGTAAGCAGTGCTCGGAGAGGTCAAAATTGTCGATCCAGATAGCGATATACGAGGGACACTGATGCAGCTGTGTTTTGGGTTCGATTCCGAATTTGTGGCATAATGCAAACAATGCGAAGTATAACAAGTAAATAAAAACGAGGCTTGCTAGTCAAGTTCGAGAACACTTTGAACTGCGTCTGGCGCTTGGGAAAGGGGTATACCCATTTGCTGTGAAATTATCGTTCCGAATAGAAGCTGCCAGCGTGTGCACAAGACATGAAACGTAAAGTGTCGCGAAATAGTGATACTCTTTCCTATTAGGTACTCGTGTCTATTTGTTTTCTCTCTCTCTCTCTCTCTCTCTCTCTCTCTTCGTTTTCGTTCTGGGTTAACTCTGCGAATAGTCTGCGCGTATAGAGTCCACGACCCTGCCCCAAGTTCAATGAACATAAATACGCACGCGACGATGATAGAATTGAATTGAAACAAACTCAAATCAAATTAGATTTGTCCGCTTCTTTATGGCGACATTAATAATACGACAATTAAGTAAATGCTTCCTACAACAATAATATGCTAAGTAACATGGCGCGTACTGTGCGGCCTAATTAATAGTGACACTGCGGTCTATAACGCATTAGAAAGCTCTGCTTCAACTAACCCTTTAGAGACATGATTAGGAATGAGATAACAGAGCATCAGACATTAGTGGCAAACGGTGGATCCGATGTCAGGAGTGCTACCAGTCATTTCAGTTTAAAGGTCAAGATTCAAAGGGGACCAATTTAGACAGTTGCTAAGGCCCGATCAAAACCTATTTTCCTAAACCATAATATTATAACGTTCACTACTTGAAGCTCGGCCATGACTACTTTGACTTTCAACTGGAACTTACACTGAAGTATTGATAAACATTATAATAGTAATAATAATAATTGCAACAGAAATGGACATGAACCACTTCCGTACATCGTAAATCATTCCAGGTTATTTTTGAAAATGAGAAAATTATATCGCGCAACCATAAAACTAGCCGCCCTAAAGTAAGACAAAATTCATTTGACTAATACAAGTTCAGGAGGGTCTGCCGGTTCCAAGCAAAAATAAGCGTAACCTATCACCGCTATTAGTTTTGTAAGCAATTAAAACTATATAAAGAGCCATGAACCTGCTTTATTCGAGTTGTTAAACACAGCAAACACAGCCTTGCCATTAGGGTACCATATAGGAAGATGAAAAGCTTGTCTTGCTCTCTGTATCATCAGATTGGTTATGGATGGTTTATCGGTCTCAATGGGCCATTGGTACATCAAAATCAAATACCCGTAATACAATAGAGGAGATGCACGTAAAAGGCTTCGGGTATTGGACTCGAGTCTAGAGCTGATTTGCCGACTATGGCGAACCGTATGAGACACTAGGAATATATCCAATTTTAAAAAGTGCTTGCAGTCAATCTTATCTGCCATCTGGAGAATAGAAAAGTATTGACCAACGTCCAAACGATCCGACGAAAGAAAGTATTTCTTCACTTTAATCGACACCAGTATTGTCTAGTTTGAGCGTACTTTACACAGGATATTAATACCAAGGTAGCCTGCATAGATAAACATTTATATAGTCATCAATTTCATTATCATATGTTGTTAGTGGATTAGTAAGGTTGTTGAACAACGATCACCTTCATTTTATAAACTTCTGTATTAAGCCTCTATTAAGAGTAATGTTTTAACTTTCGATAGCTCCAAACGCCTAACAGTTCAAAAGGGCAGCTAACTTCATGTTTTAATCAGTGTCATGCTAAATAAAACAATTATCATAAATAAATACTTTTGAATACGAATGAGCAATGTTAGAGACAACAGTGCACCCCAAATTAGAAAAGTTCCACTGAGAGCCTTTAAAAAAAAGGACAGTTCTTCACAAGTTACTAGGTAGTGTTGAAATTCAGATCCAACTAACATAAGCTTACGTTTATCGATTTCAATTGTACTTGTTTAAGTAACATTTCGTCAACTTATGGAGTTATTTAAGGTCACACGAACTGTACTAAATGGTACATGCAGAGAAAAAAATTATTCATTCCGGGAGTATTCATCATCGTCATTATGGCGTCCTAGATAACGAACCCTAAGCCTCCTTGCTCGCCGTACTGGCTTCCACCCTGTGCGTACCGATCTTTGGAAAACTGGCTTCTGTAGGCAATTTGTCCGGCAGCCGAAGATTGTCCGGAGCTCTGCGAATGGTCGTACTTCTCCCTGTTGCCATAGGCACCAGTTGAGGACGAGATACGGTTGTAGCCATATTCTCCTTGATTTTTGAAGGCTCCTGTCGAGATACCAAATCAAAAGGCAACTTAATAGATTTAGGCATATCATTAGATCTTATAGGGAGTGGTGTAATTAAGTGGAACACTGTTTTTTTTTCTAATAAGACAATAATGTTTTATAAAGGGATACTGGCAGACTTATAATAGTAAACGGGTTGAAAATTTAGTGCCACTAAATTAGATCCGACCATATTTCAAAATGTATTAAAATTTCAAGATTATTAAGCGCTTGTCGAATTAGGAGGGCAAAAGAACCAATTCATTATTTTACCTCAAATTTTTTTCATTTATCAGAAAGCTACCGCTCTCGCAACAGGTTTGAAACAGCTTGAAGTTACGGCACTAAGTACGACTCCTTAAATATTCGAGGCAACATATGAGCGTACGTATTCATTAAACATTATTCTAGCGAGCGCCAAAATGAACCAAAAAGTTCAAATGTAAATTATTTATTATGTATTATATTATGTAGATATTTGTGTTCTTGCCGATTTAAGTTCTTTTTACTAATTTATTTTTTACTAATAGTTATGTGTTATATACGGTTCAAAAGTTTTTTTCTGTTTAATTAGCCTTTTCCTATTGCTTTTTCTGGTCCCAAAAATCATCTTTCCAAACAATGCCAACAAAGCATGCTTAATGCTGAACTTGGGGACATTTTTTTGCATGTATAATTATTCAAGCCTGTCTTATTAAAACTACTAATCCTTGAGAAAAGTTATGGCATTGATAATTAAGTGTCGATCCTCGACGCGGTTTTAATAGCGTAAACTTCAACGCAATATGATAATGTCTAAAATATGTAAGGCTTTAGAAACCTTTTGCACACAGTCATACTGATCGCTAGCAATAGATTTATTCTAAATATTAAAATATCTAGCCAATATACAATGACAAGTTGAAGCCAACTGAAATGTAATAAGATTAATTTTTGGAAAGCTTGAAAAAATTAATCTCTGAAAAAAATTAATTGAAAAAAACAGAAGCCCCACAAATAACAGAAAGCACACAAAATAAAGTTTAAAACATTGCAAACCACCAACAAAGATAAAAAAAAATCTCAACTGTATTCAATATTGTTTGGTTATCCTTAAAGTTTTTTATTTATATAGTTTTTTTTAAATCGACTTTCACTCGTTTTTAGCTTTTTTTTTAAAGAAATCGATTTTGATTATTTGTTACATTTTATTTGTTCTTATCTGTCACATTTTGTTCTAAATATTAAAGATGCTTTTTACTTTACAAAATGTCGAAATTGTCTATTTTGGACAAAGCGTTTTCACTTTACAAGCCGAAGTGGAAATAAAGCTTTTCAATTCACTTACAATACTTGTAATGCGACAAAAAGCTTTCTAACACTATATAGCATTTGAATATGAGTAAACAATAAAAAACAATTAACTTCCGTTTTAAC
Source organism: Varroa destructor (assembly GCF_002443255.2). Lineage (NCBI taxonomy): Eukaryota > Metazoa > Arthropoda > Arachnida > Mesostigmata > Varroidae > Varroa > Varroa destructor. The sequence goes on from NW_019211457.1 coordinate 39,733,125, forward strand.
ATAACATATATAGGATTTTGAGCAACTAGGCAAATAAACACGTGTCTTTAGTTTAATAGTTAATTTGAATTAATTAATTCTTATAAGCCTTCTTTAGACTACAAGATAGAGGACTCTTTGCCAAACAGATTGGCATTCTTGGTAGCCAATAACTCGATGCTGTTCATTACAGTTAGGAGCTATACTCTTTCAGGTTCAGAGAGCCTTTAGAAAAATGATCTTACCCGAAGCTCCGGCCCCCTGGCTGTAGCCCTGATTATAGTATACTCCGACAAGGCCCCCGCCGTAGCCTACAGTTCCGCCATAGTTACCCGGGTTGCCTCGGTAACCATGATTGAAAGTAAATCCTCGCTTTTCAACCTCCTTCTTGCCTGCTGCTGTATCGGATGCTTTTTCATTAGCAGCCGGAGCTGCTAACACAACGACGAAGCACCAGACCAAGCTGATCTAAACCGTTACATAGAGGACAAATTGGTACATTGAGTAAATCTATTTACCTTAATTGTTGCTTAATCAGAATGTAGTGAATAAATCACCACTAAATGTACATATGTTTTCCACTTGCGTTCACCGAGTGTACCCTAAAAACCGAATTGCAATGAAACTTTTATATAACCTGAAATCAAAACTTACATGCACCAATAAGCACAAACATGCTCGAAATTAACTTATGCCATAATATATTGGAGGTTATATGGTAGCAAAAGTGATCTTGAAAAGTCTATATAGAAACATTGACCAAATTTATACTATAGTCCGTGATCTGGCTATGTAAAGCCTGCGCCACTAACGTATTTTTTCCGTTTTTCATCAAAAAAAAAAACTTTCGACATCACCAAAGGTAACACCAACGAGTAACTGTCGCTGTTAGTAACTGTCGCGTTAATAATTAGTAATCTAAATATAAAATACAGTAAACTAATAGGAAACGTTTCTCTAAGATAATGAGCGCGAAATTCGTCGAGAACAAACCTTAAGTTTTTTACGGATATAACTCTACTAATATATTATATTAATATATTAAGATGTCATGTATATATAGGGAAAGCAAGTAATATGAGATCAAGACAGAGTTATAGTTAGGGGCATACTTACCATAAACTTCAAATTTTAAGGGTGTGCCTCGTAGTTGTACAAGACGCTTAGAACATTTTGGCTTGTGCTTTTATAATCCTGCTCACCCTCTCAACCTAATTTCTCCCTCCCATGTTGTCAGCTAATGTTATTCGCCGCAGTCTTGTATGTTTTCGCATCTTGTTTCTGCCGATCACTCAATACGTTGCTGATCTGACCACTGACTGCGGCAGTCGTTCGCTTCCCGTTTCCACACGCGAGGAACTCCCTGGACACCGCTGACCCTTCGACCATTTTCGCCACCATTCTATTCACTATACTCGGGCGAGACTTTCTGCCTTTTCCTATTTCGAGGTAGCGGCACTCTTAATGAGGACACACGTCACCACGATCATCGTCTTTAATGTACAGTACCCTAGGAATTGACCCGTCACCTGAACTAGTCGCGATTTATAACATGGCAACTTTCAAACGTTTCTTATGCGTCTAAAGTTGCGACGGTTCTTTATCGGCGCGTTTAACACTGCTGCAGCTGGCCATATCTCAAGTATGTGGTAACGATAGTCACTTGAGACCTTGGGTTACTAACACTAGACGGTAAGTGAAAAAACGCACTTACAATATTACATACGCGGAGAAACTTATTTATTCAATATATATGTATTGTCATATTCAATCACAGATTTTAACTTAGCCAACAAAGCCGTATCCGCTACCCTGGTTACTTTCCTGCGCGAATTGTCCCTTGTCAAAGTGACTGGCATAAGCATTCTGACCGGTTGATGAGGACTGATCCGAGCTTTGAGCTAAACCGAATTGCGTCGGTTCGCCGTAGCGTTCGCGGTGACCGTAAACGTTACTTTGCGACGAACCCTGGTTGTAACCGAACGCTCCCTGGTTTTGAAACTAACCTGCAAAAAAATTGGCCAGTCATTGAAACAAAGTTAGTGTTAAATCTTGCTTATTCGTAAAACGAAGATCGAGTGTTGAAAACAAAGAGTGATGGTCGCTTATTTCAAAAGCGTAAATTGCACTAAACATTAAATGTAATTGGTGCTTAAATGTACCAAACTCAAAGTAATAATTTTCTACTTAGCTACAATGTCTCCCACAAGAAACAAGACGGCACTTACCTGACGCTTCAAAGGCTTGCTTGAATCCTTGTTGAGACCCAAAGCTGCCGCCATAGCCGGGACAGCCGAAGCCCAGACGATGTCCGAAACCTCTTTCATCCACACCCTTCTTCTCGTTGTCGTCGGCCTTCTCCCTAGTAGCATCACCGGCAGTAGCAGAAGTCGAAGAGACACTTTTGCTGTCGGAAGTGATGACAGTGTCCCCGGGAACATACGCTCTTTGAATTACCCTAAACATGCACACAGCCACAAATAAAATGGCCTAGTAAGCAATGATTAGATGTTCGTGCATAGTCTCGTATTCAACTGAACGTTCAACGAATAGCACCGCCTTTTCACTGATGAACTTCGATTAAGGATATTGTATAGAGTAGACACAAAATACTAAATGTAATGCATTCATAGTGAAAAAAATACTTTTTTAATCAGCAAGCAAACGTTTCCTAAATTTCGTTTTAAGCGAGGTTGTGCTATGCTCTATGAAGTTGTACATATAATAAGCGATGAATAAAGCTGAAAGTGGTGTTTTTGAACGGCGTAAGCCTGCCAGTTAGCTTTTATAAAAAAAATATTGTCGAAAATACAATGCCATGATAAAATACTATTTTCGCTATTCAAGACTCGAGCCAGCGTACTGCTATGAATTTTGTCGAGTTAATTTCTCGTAGCACTAAAATAGATAAAGCCATACATTTTCAATATCAAGAGACAAGTACAGGCGCTAATCAAAGTCCGTTCAGCAGAATTTAGATTTTGGAATAACGTATAACACATGCCAAACGCTGCAAAACTTCCATTAGAAAAGAGTACTGAGAAGTACCGTACAATGTTTACTCACGCTAGTCACGAATGCTTTCATCATAATAGTTTTCGTGTTAGCCAAACTTCTGACCGAAAAACCATTTCATTTGAACGGCAGCTGTCACTAGCGCACTGAGAACACGTGAACAAAAGGAAAAGCAAATTGCCGCGCTGTATCCCTGCGTAGTCTACCCATGGCTTCTTTATACGTCAAGGATTCTGTTCCAGGTGATCCTTCTCTCCCAGAGGATACTTGTCTGTGAGTGTATGTCCGTATCTATAAACGCTTATTTGGCGAATTGTACTGTATCCTACGTTGTCTGTTTGTCCGGCCGTCTATCTGCATATTGTCAAGTCACCTCACTTCATAGGCCAAAGCCTGTATAGAAATTCCGCTCAGCTCGACGCATCTCCCATCTACCGGTAAGTGATATTACTGACGGCCACTGATAGCTCCATGGGGACGTTCATTGAAATCAAGTGTGCCAGTAAACCTGCACTAAATCCGTAAACCGGACAGTCAACCGGACAACGTAACTCGGCTACTTATATCTTCCCGGTAGTCTGTCACAAGAAAGGTGGTTTTCCCCGCAGCGACTACTATCAACAGCAGCTATCCAAAAATGACATCCGATCTCATCATACCTCATTAATGCGCGATCAGAGTCGCTGAACTTCTCGTCCAACGCTTCGTCCATTTAGAAAAAGAACAGACGAATTCATGCTCATAAAACGGAAGACACGGAAAATTTGCTTTCTGATTTTCGCGATCATACCGCCATTTTGGAAGCTCCCTACTGTCATAACTGGCTACCTTAATTGAAAGCTTCTCACTCGTCATGCAGCATCAATGTTTTCCAAGCACATCGCTTAAATACACGAAGTTATGTACACTATAATGACACTATAACTGGGCGAAAGTATCATTGCATCCATTTATAATAATGACTTTATTCAAATAAAGTGGATGTCAAATGGTATCAATGTAAGTGGGGAAATAACGCTTTCACAAGTTGTATAGTGGCCGGCAGTAACTTCTCAACTATCAGATTGAACCTAACGTCAGATAAAAGTTCCACTTTCGAATAGCCGTTTGATTTGAGGTTTCGACTATAAAAAGCCGCAAAGGTAACATGGTGATTTCTCCTTGTGACCGAAAATAGGTAACCCGAAAATTGATATAAGAAGTCTTAGCTTTATGTACTCAATCTCGAACGCACGCTAATCAGAATTGCCATCGATAAATAAAGCTATATTGAATACAAGCAAAATCAATCGAAATTATTTTGGAAATACTTATACCTGCCCCAATAAAATGAGTCCAGATTTGTTCTTCTCGATACCGGTTACGCTAGCTTCATTTCATAGACTTAAACGAGAGGGAGCATCGGGATTGGTCTATTTTTCTGACAACTAAACAGGTATTGCTCTTAATTCATCTCAATGCTTTATAAAAATTTTTTTAAGGCAATGTAATTGTTACAGTTTGTTTACATGTCATTTCATTTCCAGAACTAACAGTAACTACTTGCGTTTATTCACCGTAATCACTTGTGCACAACGAACCTGGCAATAAACTGTTTATTTCTGTAATTGTTCCACTTGGAGTTTATTCATAGACTCTGAAAACAATTAACCCCGCTTTTGTTCATTACTTGTGTAATACCAAGCTTTAATCTACATAATTGAGCACGTACTGATACTTACCGATTATCAAAACGCGATCGAATAAGGTTCTTTTTCCACTAGTCCTAAAGTAGGGCTACCAGCAAGGCTCTCTCACCAAATAACATTAACATGTACCCTGCACGAACAATCATCTGCCGCTAAGGTAGCTCCAATGACGTCAGTTCAAATAAACTTTTTTACAGATGATCAATTATACTATTTGCGTGCGTAGTAAAATGCCTTTCGTCTTATTAGTGATTGACAACTCCAGACATTTTTTCGATGTACTGAACTCATCAATGTATACGATTATTATTAATATTTTTACATCACACTTATACGACACTTTTTTTTATAGTAGACTGCGCGATAGTTATCAAGTCAAGATGATAATTTAAGCAGTGCATTGGAAACGTTTTCGCTGTCATTGCTCGTTCATCAATTGGTTTGTATCGGTATCACCATACTTATGCACTTTTTCAAAGGTGCCTGTCCAGTCTGCTGAGACGCAATTAAGGCAGCAAATTAAATTAAGGCAGAGAGACACCCACGGACGATTATATCGGCAAAACTGAATCGCTTCCAAAGAGACGCTTGCCATAGGCTTGCCACTGTGAAGATGCATACACACAATAAAAAATCGAAGCACCTCGACCGTCAAATTTTTCATCATGAAAAACCTACCTTTTTACCTACTGGATAAATATCTATACTATCATTAATGACAATGAAAGCGTCCACATATTGGCCATTCGAATACAGACGACCTGAAAACTGTCTGGAATGGGCACAGTAGAGCATACTGTGATTCCTTTCCATGTTATGACAGATCAACGCCAGACACTATATCGCTCATATTGAGCTTTTCTAATTCACTGACGTCACATTTGAAAGTGATAATGACAAAGCAACTCTTTATTTACAAAATCTTTCCACATCTCATTATTTCTTTCTTATAACTCTCATATAACTTTCTCACAAGACTTGTTTGCTGTGACAGAGAAAAACCAACGTATGAGAGGACGCGAAGAATAATTTAGAAAACTGTTCTTTCATGGTGAGAATTCCCCATGCGTCAGCTGAATTTCAATATTTAGCCCATGTTTTCTCTAACTGATAGGCCAACATTCGTTTAGATGTTTTTTAGACAGAACTTAATTAATGTTTAATTATTCCCGGTTAATCGAAATCGACACTTTCATCATAAAAAAAAAACATTTACCATGCTACAAATAATGCATTGGGCTATTGCAAACCAATCCTGCTAATGTTCGAATGTGTTGGCTAGAACGGTGATTTCCTTTGTGTTAGAGATATTCGCTTTCATTTTATATGCTTATCCCAGAGCTTCTGGGTAGCTTTATTTCTACTACTTGCATTCTTAGATTTCTCTATTTATACACCTGTTAGAGTTATTCTATAGTGAATATATGCTTGGGCATTAGTTATCCTCTTTGGGACATGGTGAGTCTCGTAATCACCCGGCCCTAAATCGGGAGAAAAAGCGTGTTGAAGCCGAAGTTGCTTTATTTAGTCTGGGAAGTAAGTGAGGTACGGCAATGAGGTCTGGCGTTATCATCAAGGAACCAGACTGCCCGTTTGATTGAACCAGATTACCGTGTTGATGGTTCATGACTTTCTTGCGAAACGCGAGATAACCGACAGCATTTATTGTTTCATTGTCTACGAGGATTTTATAATAAATAGCACACACTTCGGATAACCATTGCAAGTATTAACATAATACTGCCAAATACTCGATTTCTCTCCAAGGCGACGCCATTCTTTTGCCTGGTCTCTCTCATGACAGAGATTGAACCATGTTTCGTCTATGCCGACAATTTGTTGCTAGCGAGTTTTTGGCTGATTGGGGTTCCGTAAATTACACATGAGGTATACCACACATATTTCCAACTCGAGTGAATTTGGATGAAACCTATTTTTGACTCAATTTTCAGCATTTAGGTTATAATTCTGTAACATGTTATCTATTAAACGCCAGTTTTAGCCCAAAGAGTTCTATACTCTACACTACAGAGACTACAAACTCTGCCTTTTTGAAAAACCTCTTCGATTGGGTCAATGCGTTCTTGCCCCTTGAGTCCCGAGGTCAGGTCATTTCCTTGCTGGTCGTCGACACTCTAATTTCCGTTTTTGAAACATCTGCACAATTTATACGCTATACTTTCGCTTAAAGCGTCTTTACCTGGTGCCTTTACCATTCTTTTATGAACTTTTGGCAGCACTGTGGCGTTCAGGGGACAAAAATCACTCGACGTCGATTTACAGGCCTGTTTTTTTCGAGGAAACTTGACCGGTTTTCACTTGCCAATTTCTAGAAAACTAGAGTATTTACCAGCCAAATTATCTCTGCTAGCGGCGCGTACTTCAAAACTTACTCAATGTCGAGGTCCGCCGGATTCGTTCGTAACAGCCTAATGCATTCTTATTCTTGTATACGGCGATAGTATCAATAAAAAGAATATATCGCGGTAATACATTAGTTACCATATATACATTTCCGACTCAATGAAGCTGACATGGGTTGTAGATTATCAGATTCGTATTTATTGGTAACCTAAAATAAGTGTTATAAATATAGTGTTGACAATTAAAAATGTACGATGGATGTTGCGGCTATATACACACGTTCAGTAACAAATAATTTCTATCAGATATATCTATATAATCGTTTTTTGGCTGATCAATCACCAATTAAATACTGCGGCAATATCACGGTCCTTTACAAATTTTACCTGCCGAGTACTCATTCTACCGATCTACAACTGAATAATGTGGTATTTGTACTAGTTCATTCAAGTCTGCCTGTTGGAACAATCCAGACTGCATATGTATGATAACATGAAGCCTGCATTATCTTTCTGCAATATGATAGTTTATGCCTATTCAACTATCTCAAACTGTAGAACCATCTTTGTATAGAATAGACCTTAAATTAGATTAACTGAGTTGTACGCTTGACCTTTCAGAAATCGTACACTAACCGTTGAGTTAGACATTCTCACATTGCAGTTGGTTAGACTCTATTAGATATATATAGATCTATATTTATATATCTATATATAGATAGCCGACATAAACGACAGCGGAATGGCTCTACGGCAGCAAAGAAAATGACCTAAAGTCACTTCGTCTATGCTCGTCGCTAAATGTCTGTTTAGTATAACTAGTATAGAGATTATTTGATTTGGTACGCTTGCACTAACAATAATCGCAACAAGCGTTGCCTTAAAAAGAGAAAACCTCAACTGTAAAGATACTTTAGAGCGAAATCATAGTTTTTTTTATGCGATACGTTACAATTCTGGACTGATTTTTAGTCTAACGATTTTAAGATCAAATCTGCAAGGGGTATAGAAAACCATAGATATTTCTACAGTTAGTTCCTTCTTGCGCTAACCGAAGTTCCTACGACAGTAAGCCCAAAAAATTACCAAAGCATTTTCTAGATCCTTGCAGAGTAAATTTTGAAATTAGTATCTATTTGAGCACATTTATGACCTAAACGGCTTATTATCTTATTTTAAACACACAAACTAGAGCCTTGCTACATACCGTGTTATCTTATATTTTTCCATGCAAATGTTTATGTAAATGTTTAGGGAAACAAACTGAATTAGATTTAAATGTTGCAATGTTATTCACTTGTAAACTTAACACACTAGCTAGTGCTTACGTAAGCTTAATCGGCTCCTTGGTTTGTAATATCATAGCCGAAATAGAACTTGAAAAAAAAACTTTTTTATGAAACGACATGATGATTGAACACACTCAAAAAAAAGCAATGAATTGAGACAGAATTTTACACTGTTCAAATGTCATGTATACCAAATAACTTCCAATAGCACCGAGACAGCATCAATAACGTACGTACTCATAACTTGCTGTTAATACCTAAGGTAATATGTTGACGCGCAAATTTCTGTGAGACCATTTCCGTACGCAATATATATGCCATTGAGTAAACAATTATTACGAGCATTAGCGCAGCGAGGTCTAGCGAATTCGATTCAAGTTTACACCGTAATCGTGAGCAAAATATTGTGTAGACTCATTATGTCTCAATATATTAGGGAAAATCTTAGCATTTAACTGCAATACTAAGTTGATGTCTTGCTAGTCCAATAATCAGGACAGAATCAATCCTAACGTGACCGGGATGACGTCGCTGACTATCACCTGTGATGTAACTATTGCCCACACATATGAGAGCTCGTTGAGTTACAGGGAACAGAGTTGTTAGGTTACCACAGGCCATCATCGTGCACAGGTCTACCATGTACCCGAAACCGGTAAAGGCAAGTGTAATGTAAATTGCCGTGATTCGTGAGGATTTTCAGTTCAACTGTGTCAAACGATCGGTCACCAACATCCGCCTGAACCTTGAAATGTTGGAGTGGTTCTCCCGTTGTCGTATAACTGTAGCTGCCCAAAAAAACACCTACGGTGTCGTCCTCGTTCTCCAGCCCAAATACCTGTGGGACAGTTAAGCATTACAGAAGCAGTTCTAGATCTACATATGAGAAAATACATAGATACGTTCCTTTACAATGGTGGATCGTTCTTTTGTCCAGTACTCCAACAATAATTCACCGTCGAAGGAGTTTATCACTGATACAATGATCTATTTAGAACCATAAGTTAAAACTATAAGATATATTCCCGCTCAAATTTCAGTTTCTTTTTTTGTTGAGTCTGAATTTGTTTCTTTGTCTGTTGAGAAATGATTTACTCCGTCTGAACGTACACCTACCTCGAAATGATTCGGACTAGAGTCAATATTTCCAGCAGGTGCAAGTGATGCCGGGATGTGTTCCAATGCAAAGGCATCCACCACAACACGTCGAGACAACCGAACAACTGCAGCCGCGCCAAAAAGATCAAGCGAGCCTTAGAATTTTGATCCACATAATCTCAAATCGCACACTAGGTGGCGCACGCTAGCTCGCTGTACATACTTTGCAGTATAATTACGATCCATATCATGTCAGGTTTTCTTAACGCTGGCCTCTGTCTTTTTCTCTTCGAAATATTTTTATCAAGACCCCGCGACATAACACGAATAGTAGTGTTGATTCAACACTAGGATAGGTTTCACATAGGTAAAATTCAATCACATAGGTCAAGGTGAAGTATCACAGCCAAACGAGCAATACAGCCAAAGGTGTGCGAATTGTGGACATCGGCGACCGGAAGAGCACGCGCTACCAGAAGGCTCCGCCATTGCAAACTAAGTTAAAATCAAGAGCCACCCAAATGGTAGTTCCTCTAGGATGGCAACCTCTAGGATCAGGGTGTGATGCCAATGGTCTCATGATGCTAACCCCGACGCCCTTTTGACTCAGTGTACAGTGTCTTAGCGGCTCCAGAGCAGCTATTGTTTAATTTAGTATCGAGTTCACTTTTAAGCAGCTATTTTTCCAATTTGATAATAAAAATTCTATCTTTTTCAAGAATTGGGTTTTGGTATCTTGTAAGACCTGCGTTTTCTACAAAAAAGTAAATTTTGACTTCGCCAGATTAGCTTCAATCAACAATACATAAACGAATTTAAATCATTACATCTATATATCTTATGAGGCTATACCAGTAACTCAAGGCTAAGCTCAAGCTAGTATAACACACGAAAGACGTTGAGCTATTTTAAAATTCTAAAATTGATCCGATCTCTACATGTTTATAATGTTTAGCATTACCTTTTCGATTCGTACCTCCAAATACTCAATGTGCCATAATCCAGACTGAACTAAACTGTTTATTTCCTCCAGAAAACGATGATGCTGAATCTTTCTTTATAACAATATTGTCTGAGATTGAATTATATTAATAATTTGAACGTGGGACAATTATTTTTCTCCCTTTCTATGTACTGTTTCATATTGTGAACTTCGTTTAGACTATCCATTTATACTGCTTACCCAAATAACCGATGCTCCCTTTAAATGGCCAGCATTGTCCTACAGAGAGGGTAGGTTGGATTGCCAAGCGCGGCGACGGTCTATGCCAGAATAGCGGAATAAACCCAAACAGATAGTAACGACCCATCGACATGTCATAGGTTTCCGTGCATCGAGTGGACAACACTGAGCCCCCTAAGAAGTAAGCGTGAGAAAAATAATTCACTAAAAACTCGGATCGAATTCAGTAATGAAAATTGCTCCTCTAGAATTTTTACGTGTAGTAGTTGAGTAACTTCAATTCAAAGCTATGCATAAAAGTGTTTATAGTAAACGACTTTATTGATAGCGCTCCAAAGTTAACTCCATATACTTTGAACGATGTTATGCTGTACCGCATATAGCTAAGTAGTTTTTCATTTAGTGCTACCAAGCAAAACGTGACAAAATACTAAAAGTTAGGTGTTTCCCTAAAAAAATTAAATTATAAGTTTCTTATTTTCTTAGACGTTGTATAGCGTTGGATATTTAAGGCAGCAAAATATCGCCTTCGACTAAAAAACAACTTTATACTTCCTAAGTTATTACTAGCAATAAGCAATGCAACTTTTTACATATGGATCAATCACTTATACTTTCAGAATGAAAATGAAAGCGTAAGTACAGGCATCTCGATGTTACAAAAGGGCGTCACTTACCCGCACTCTCTAATGCATAATCGGCCATGCCGGTTTTATCAGCATCGTACAGCATCAGAGCTCGACGTATTGCAGCGTCAAGTTCCGGTCCAACCTGGCCGACCTTCAGAGAGCCACAGTCGCATTTGTCCACCTGCGCCTGCAGATGATCGACTCGTCGAGACAGACGTGCTAACTGCTCCAAAAACCAATCCCGATTATCTGGGCATTGGGCGCATGGTAGGACAGGCGGTACCGAGAAACCACTTTAAAGATAAGCAACAATTCATAACAGAAAACTCTTATATATAAAGGGTAAAATGAACCACTAATATCACCGGCGATTGATATTAAGTCATGAAATCGTATTCCTGCTGCTAACATTATGTTGTTTCGATTGTGTAGACTGTTCATATGACGTAGCCTATGCTGACAGGAAATGCAAGTATCGAATATCGTGCTTGTGTATGTTTGTTTTATTATACTTTAGATTAATTGCTTTTGCAGAGAGCCGATCACAACAGTGTTGATATATAACTTATTCTGAAAGGTTGATTTTGCACTATAATACGTGTAACGGCTTCATGCATTTTGCTTTAGGGAGTATATAACTACGAAAAGATATTCTTTCAGGTCAACTACGGGATTCGCAAATGTATTGCCGCTACTGAATCTGCCAGCTCTAAAACACACCGCACTTTAATAAAACACGAAAATGTACATCTCTGTGGTCGTGAAGCTTTTCATAAAGTGCAAATATTCGACGTGATGTTTCGTGCAGTACGGAATAACTAGAGATTATGCTCGTTGGCCGGATCCTATAGCCTATGTTAATTACCACAACAGATACGCAAAGACGTACTGGTAGTTTATTAAGAAATACAGATGACTTTGCTCTCTTACGATATAGTCCGCGATCAATTACTAGCATTCACGTAACTTCGATATGGCAATGTAATGCGCTTGCGGCCCCGTAACAGTCTTTTGAAAGGCTTAAACGCAAAGATTTATCTAGATTGTCCTCGCTTTCGCCATTTTTTTTCAATTCAAACGACTGGACGAGATCACTCGCAAGAAATCAGTCTTAGTTCGACAGTTACCTTGCACTTGAAAGCATGCTTAAGACATCTTTGCTTTATAACTGAACACATTACACTAACCGCATAAATTTCACGGAATCCCCGTCTTTACAGAAATGGCTTACCGTGAAGAATATTACCCTCAAAGGTAAGGACAATACAATAACTAAACCAAATCTGTGACCATAGTTATGTTGTCGTTTCAATCAAGCACGCCTCTTATATACTCAAAATTTGCATTTAAAATCGCCACATGTATATATGTGTTATTCAAAAATGTCCACGTGATGATGATAATAAAAAAAATAAAGCACGATAATCACGATAAGATAACACTTTCAAGCAAAAATATATTACTAACAACACTAAACTTAGAATTGAATACTGACGATCGACAGTATATTGTAGTGATTCATCCGCTCCAAACGATTAATCACAATGTAAACAAATAGCTTCGGATTTTTTCAATTCAATATGACATATATTATTCGCTGGTTATTATATATAAGAAGTTATATTTAACGGCGAGAATTTGAATTAAAACAAACGCGACATATAACAGTTAATAAACTTAAGTAACAGTAACTTCATATAAAACTACTATAATCGAATAAATGTTACCCCAGGCTATACATACACATTCTTGCAACCTCCTAACATAGGACATTCGACGTGAGTAATATGCACATAATACCGAGTAACGTACATTTAGAGAATCAGGGAAATATTGCCTTCTTCACTGGCGTGATCTATGGCGTTGTATCTAAAGCAGATATATTGCAAGTTAGCACCTTCGCAGCATCGCCAGAGCTGGCATTTCCGTTGTCTTTCTTTAATAGTCACGTTGTCTATATTGTTGTCATGCTCGCTTGGATACCTGAAATTAATTTGACCGCTATCTTGACAATTTTCAGCAGCATTTAGCTGCTGCTGAGGATTTCCCGAGGTGTCCAATTGTCGTTCTTGACTCGTACCCAATTCTTGTTGACTTTCAAGAATGTGGTGTGAAATGCCAGGAGCGATCGTTTTCTTCGGAAGAAAGCACATATCTTTCTGTCGTTGTTGGTTGGCTTGTTGACCATCGGGATATATATTATTGCCCTCAGAAACACAAGAAGCTGTTCCAAAGTTTCCCGAGGCGGGTTCCCATGGTACATAAGGTTGTTTCCCGGCAGAACGTCGCCCAGGGAAATAAAGGTTGTGGAAGTCGAAATCGGGTAGTCTCATCTCAAGCTGAGGTAAGTTTCCGCAGGTAACTATAACATAGATAAGTGTCCCAAAAAGCACACACAATGTGCCCACGGCAACGGGGGTGCGCGCCCTTCGCCGCGACAACAGAAGCACGTCGAAAGTGAATAGCCATGCGTGTATCAGGTAGAGAGCGACGAAAGGTAAACTACAACAAGAAACAAACGTGTCGATTAAAACAATAACATTCGGATAAGCAAAAAACATGTCTTATAAAGACTGTAACATAAATCGAATATCACAAAACATAGTGGGGGGGGGAGGGGGGCAATGAAAAGTACTTTTCATCTTAGGAACACAGCTTGACTTTGGGATTTTTGATTTGCGCGAATTTTTGAAAGACCAGGTCGAGATAATTCCAATGTATATTTTTAAGCATTGTAAAAGTTGTAATTTTTTTAATATTTCGCGCCACTTTTTTTCGTTAAATGGAGATGATTGAAAACTTACCCTGAATAATTATTAATAAAGTGAACTTTTTGAAGAGTTACAGCTTTGTGCACACGCACTAACATTGACTGAAGTTAAATATCAATCTTCTAAGCTTCAATTAATTAAAAATCACTCTTGAAGTTTTAAATTTACCTTATAATAGATGACCGCATGATGTTTTCTGGTGGTCAACAGCACATCATCAGTCGATGACTTCGAGAAACAGCTTATTTCTTGTGAGTTAAAAATCTTCCTCTAATTTTTTTACCAGCCAGTACAAGTTACTCGCCGCAGCTGTAAGTTTCGCACGAATCGTAAACATACCGGGCTGGCTTCAAAGTGAATGTTTATCCAAAACAAAAATAATCAAGTTAATGGGAGAGGGAATGGCGAGTCACACAGATCTCATAGCGCACGATCCCGTTGGAATATTACAGGTATATTTCTCCTGTGTGCACCTAAAACGGCGTCGACTACGTTCGTTTTGAGGAAGTTCGCTCACTTAGCTCATAAATTCTGGCCGGCGGAAAGAGGCTGTTAGTTTTACACAGACTGGCAGCTTCGTATCCACTAACCGCTACCGTCAGCAAGGGTTGGAAAATACCGCTTGATTGAAGATAAACATCCGTAAGACCGAACTTGAATGGTAAAAATAGTTCTTTGCCCTTTTTGTTTATGTATGGCACTATAAAAACCAGTGGTTGATAAAGTCTTGTGTTCGAATTCAACATTCTAACAGAGAATTATGCAACTCTCGTGTGTATTTTAGTGCCTGCGCGAATTTGCTTCTTCGCGAGCATGTTCGGGTATTTAGGCAGGCAGGAAACAAGAGTCCGGTAGAAGTCTGAACGTCCGATTTCGGCCACGCGAAATGTTTTAGTTCGACTCCCAAATTTTTGAAATACGAAATTATTCGGGAGCCAGTAAATACAAGGAAAAAAATTATATAAGACTAAGCTGAAAAGCAGTTTTTGAAAAAGGGTCGTACGCAAATTGTGAAATTGAATTTGCAACTCTCGTATGTGAATTTATTTCCAACAAAATCTGATAGGTCCAGTAGAGTTTTGAATTACGACAAAAACTAGAAGACGGTGTTCTTTTTTCGAATTTACTTCAGCGCGAAATGATTCCCTATGGAGTTCAGTCAACTGTGGTGTTGCCCTCCAGCTCGCCTGTGCTGGCCATCTTTTTTGCTATCCACGAAAATGATTCGCTTCTGTTTGTTATACAAAGGGATATGATCTGCGTACTTAAAAACGACAACGTTTTGGCTAAATTCGTTAGTAGTATACAGATGCCTGTGAGCCTTGCACGCCATCAGCTCGTTCTGACTAAGTCTGATTCGAGAATGCTGACAGTTATTTACAAGAACAGAGCTCTTCACAACGTTACTTGCAGCTTTAAGGAAAAACTTGATTGTTTGAGTTCTAGCGAGGGGGAATTCTACACTGCCTCCGGCGCACGAATTCATCGCCACGATCTTAACGACAATCATCAGCTTCTACGGACGTTCGCAGCTTCAGTAAAGGCACTAGCCAGTGCCGATGCAAAACTTCTTGTTTTACTTCCAAATAGTCTCCATTTACTTAATCCGCTGACAAATCAGGATCTCGTTGAGGTAGCCTCCAATGCGTCCAGTCCGATTCATATCTTCTGGACCATGTCATTTCAGCACAAAGTTTGGTTCGCCGCTCACATCCGACCTGATCCGATGAGTACAAATCGACGCCACAGACTTCTTATGGCTGAGCTCGACGAAACAGTGATCTCAAAGGATATCACCCCGGATGATATTGACTGCAATCGTTCGCTTACGTCTCGACTAAGTGGAAACAAACTGGTAACCTTAGCCAATAACGGCAATACCTTGTTGATTCATGCTATTGAAGATTTTGGTACGGTTAAACTTCTGTACCGTGCCGAAGCGACTGATATAACCTTCACAGCTGTGGAGATCCTTGGAAAGTCGAAGGCCTGTACAGCCCCAACATTGGCTGTGGGCACGTCCAATGGAGCCGTAGCTTTATTTCGTCAATTGGACAGACCTACAATTTGACAGATTCTGCTAATAAAATGAAAGAAAAGCTAATGATCGATAAAAGATCGTAGAAGGGTGAAGCAAACCGACCTGCATTGATGCTGTTTAAAGCATGATAGCAAGAGCGAAATAACCCATGCATATCGCAAACTTAAGCTATTAAGCTTTCTTGTAGCAGTAATTTCAAAATATTCTCATATGAGCTCTTTGATGCTGGACAAAGGAAGTTAGATAGATCTAAGTGCAGAATCATGGATACTGAAAGTTCTGTAAAATCAAGCTGTTGTATGTATTTCCGGTTGCCCTTGCATCAAGTCAAAATAAACAAAGCGGCTTTGTCGCAAATCTGTTATTTATTCTGAGTTGAAGGAGCTCGTATTCTGAATCCGGCCAATCCCTAATGGATAGCGGAATCAATAAAAAGGTTGTTATTGACATGCAATACTCATTCTCAAAGGAGGTATATTTATTTAGGCGATATTTGTGTTTCAAGTAAAATATAATAACGCGATAGAAATATAAATAATTTTTTATTGACACACGTTTTATAGCACATAAACCTGAGATGTATATATATTCACTTAAGGTCTGACGGTTGATTTCGGCATACGGATTTTTCAATAGTAAGTGGAAAGCATTCCATACCTATATATATTTAATTATGAAATGTATAACTAAGAATTTTATTTGCAGATCCAAATGGTATATTATATTAGATTTACATTTTTAGTGATAGGAGACGTCTTCAAAACAAGATTATTATTTTTAAACAGTTTTTTTGAACGCGGTAACGTCGAGCTGATACTATGGCTATTCATTACAACCATTTGATTGGTTCGAACGTGCTTCCTGCCCGTCCGTAGCAATTACATAATGACTACGATCATTACGTAATTGCTAATAATACATAAGAGAAATAACAGAATCATGTGTACTTGCGTTATATCTACCAGGTTAAATCTTCAAGTTGGCCAAAAGCGTAGCAAGACCAAGTGAAAGAGATGCTGTGGCGACGCGCTGCTGGTTTCTATATCAGAGCGCCATTGCTAAGGACGTCGATTCGAACAAAACGGATTCTGGAAAAGGTCGAAAGTCTCGAATCTACTAGCGGCAAAATAAACATAAACATTGGGACCATTGGGCACGTGGACCATGGCAAGACGTCGCTGACCGCAGCGATTACAAAATACCTGGCAGAGAAGGGAACCGGAACGAAATATGTTAGTTATGAAAATATCGATAAAGCCGAAGAAGAAAAACGTCGAGGTAAAAGAGCTAGCTGGTGAACCTATATATGAGAATTATTGTAAGGGCATTAACCTGAATACGATTGCTAAGGCCCAACCAGAAAGAGAAAGTTGAGTGGCCTTTGTGACTGGGACTCCTCAAGGATGTTAAAAAAATATTTGATATCATGCGCAATTATCTAAGGCATAATATAATCATTACCAATAATTGAACAACTGTAATTGAAAATTTCCAAGTACAAGATCGCATCGATTCGCTTGTACCCTATTAGCCTGCCATTCTAAGGTATGTGTAAATATCAGTAATTATCATTGAGACAATCAGTTGATACTTGTCCTATTTTCTGCTCTGTCTTTGTGGTTGCTGCTCGTTGGTTGTGTCAGGAATCACAATAAATGCATCACACGTTGAATATGAGACAGATAAACGGCATTATGCACACACGGATTGTCCTGGACATGCGGATTTTATTAAAAACATGATTTGCGGAACAGCACAGATGGACGCCGCAATTTTGGTTGTCGCAGCGGACGATGGATGTATGCCACAGACCAGCGAGCATCTACTTGTATGCCAACAGGTTGTTACTGACAACTAGACTGGATGTTTAATATCATACAACTCAAAAAAACATTTTACTTTCAAATGTGAAGAAACTTTCTGTTCTTGAAAAAATTATCCAAGATTCGTTAGTAAAAAAAGCAGCGCGCGGGTAATGTTGCGAAAATTTTTTACTTACAATTACAATTTTCATTTTTCCGAAAAAAATATTGTTCAAATCCAATGTACCTATGGAACATTTATAGCAAGTATGCTTTATAGGATGTATTCGAATATTTACAGTAAACAGCAGTATTGCCCCAAAACGCAAGTGCCAATAATGACTGTGGTGGCGATTTAAATAATATATATTTTTAACTAATACTAAGAGATGTATGCACAACTATACCAATTTTTTGTTGTAGGTCGGAGTAAAGAAGATAATTGCATTCATAAATAAAGCTGATTTAGCTGAGAAAGACGTTCTGGAACTGATCGAGATGGAGATTCGTGATCTTATGGAATCATTCAACTTTCCAGATGCACACTGGTGCCCCATCATTTACGGTTCAGCGAAGAAGGCACTTGAAGGCAGCAATGAGCCTTATGGTTAGTTTAGCAGTGCCTAAAAGAATACATTATTATCACTACATATATATTTCCTTAAATTTGAGTATGAGGTTGACTCGTACGTGTGCCAAGGGACAGGCGGAAGCAAAAAATATTGGGCTTTATTGATCTACAAAAGCAAGTTCCTTTTATGAAAATATAATAAAATGCGATACCTACATTTCTTGCTTACAAAATAATTCAATTCAAGCAAGCCAAGTCGTGGTTCATATTTTTTACCTGAGATTTTTTGGCATCGTTCTTTGTAATTATGTACAGGTCAACCGGCTATTAAGAAACTACTGGACCACATGGACGAATATATAGAACCGCCGCAGCGAGATATCAGATCTCCATTGCATGGGCCTATCGAAGGTGTTGTAACTGTTAAAGGCCGAGGCACCGTTCTAATTACGACTTTGGATAAGGGGACAGTTAGGAGATACGACAAAATCGAAATCACAGGATTCAACGAGAAGGTCCCAACCACTGTGTCAGATATCCAGGCTTTTGGCAGACAGCTGAGCCAGGCCCAGGCGGGAGACCATGTGGGGTATGTTGTTTACATGCTATCATTTCTTTTAATTCATGATATTAAAGGGTGGCTTTTGTTCGCATAACGGCCGAAATTTGTGTGATGCACACGATACACTACTAATTGTAAGGGCAGTCATATAAGACAAAACTGTAGCTGTATTAGTTAGGAAATAATTTAGCTGGGATAAAAATTATTCTAAAGCAAACAAGGAATATGCTCTGGGCTTCTTCTATTATAAACTCAGTGGAGAATGTACTTTTTAATCTCTAGCTTTTGCTGACAGCATTCTACTAGCTGTCTTCATCTATACAGTTAATTAATTTACCGTCCGGTCATTTTACTGTGGTAGGCAGTGATGAAAGAGACAGTTTTGAAAGTAATAAGGTATAAGTGCTGCTTCCAGGCTTTAAAAAGGTGCCGCTTATCAAATTAAACCTTCTCACATATCCACGCTTATGCAGTCTTTTGTGTCGAGGCGTTAAAACGAGTGCCGTCTGCCGAGGAATGTCTGTGGTTGCTCCAAACGCATATGAAATTCATAATCGTTTCACGGCCAACATGTACCTGCTCAACCGTGGAGAAGGCGGACGCAAAAGGCCGATATCCACAAAATATATTATGCCTCTCTTCGCGAAAACCTGGAACCTTCCCTGTAGGGTTGACGTCAAAGATGGGGGCATGCTAATGCCAGGCAAGTTCGATGGAGCTTTATATTGTAGTTGTCCTCTGTTACGACTGAAATTGCCTTTGATAGCTAGCGGATCCAGTCGGAGCATGTCACATTTATGTTGCGACTCATAGCGTTATAGGCTTCGGCTGATGTTAACAAGGCAAAAGAACTTTTTTGTGCCTTATTTTGAACCCTGTTTAAACTGTTAAAAAGAAAACAGATATTGCGACGAACTTTTTTTTTTACATGTAATAAAGATATTACTTTTGATGGTCATGTTCCCTCGATAAAAGCGTCATCGACTACGATTACAGCATCAAATCGGGATGTAAATCACTAGCTAGTCTATTTTAAATTACTCTATTTTTACCTTGCAAATAATCTTCTAATAATAACAGTGTGTCAAGTGATATGGGTAAACGCGAACTCATTCACGTGGTAGTCAAGTCCGCTGCATATAATTAACGAAATAAAATATTGAGCTGATAGCAGTACGAAAGATCCAAAAAGCGTCAAGGCTTAAAACAACAAGAAAGTTCTGTGATTCTAAGGGTGGAGAAAAATGTCAAGTGTTTAAAAAACAAGCCGTTACAAGCCGTTTAATATTCTGTATTCCTCTATTCTAGAAACCATTTTTCAGAAACTTACCAAAAATGTTTTTTCGAGCCATTTTGATAAGTTTCGGAGTCCATTATTTGAAAACTTCATTGAGGATTTTTAGGTTTCTCTCGTACAAGTTTTTCTCTAATTCTTGAGAAACCGCACGAAAACTGGCAATAATATTAACCTTCAATTTCAAGCAAAAAAAAGAAGAAGTTTTAATTGTGACTTGTCTAGCGTGGAAAGATCTATAATAGCTAATTTTGGCTTAAATTCTGAAACTAAACGACGCAGTATTGTTACCTATGGCGAGTTAAAGGTTTTGTTCTAGACAGAACTGGCTTTTATCTGGTATATTTTTTTAACATGCGTTATGCATCGACAGGTGACACAGGTGAGGTGAACTTGACGCTTTCGAAAAAGATGATCCTTCAGATTGGACAGAGTTTCACAATCCGCGAACTCGGACGGATCGTAGCAACAGGGATCATCACAGGAACGTTACCCGATGTAAAAATTTGCACGTATCAATTAGGAATGGCTGACATTGATGTATAGATAGGCAAATATGTTGCTAGAATGATTTTTCTGTCACGTTCTGATATATCAGTGGCGACCAATGTAGCTCTTGCGGATCTGAAATTATATGGCATCATGCTGCCATAATTACTGCGGCATAAGGTTCCTGTTGGTGGTCATTTTCAAGCAAATCGAACCAGACTTGCAGGATCATTAGTCTAGTCTACACTGGTATATAAAGTGGTAACCTTAATAGAAGGATAAGGTCAGATTTTGCGGCTGGTAGCATATAGCTCTCTATAAGAATCACGTAAGAAAATGGAAATAGATTCAATAGTTGTAATTTATTAAACTTCGAAATTGTTTTTAAACATTTTCGAAGATTTTTATGCTTATTACATCACGAAGCGTACTAAGCATAACAACTAAGCCGGCTTAGGTAAGTCTATTTGTTTGGTGATCGCTTAAAAATTAACCCTGTAAATAAAATTGATTATAGTTAATATATTTCATCAATATTTGAAATATTCTGCTAACCAAGGGCTGTTGTTTAAATACTCTGGGTTGTGTCTGTGCTCGTTACTAGCGATAAGTATACTTTTTCGGAAGTAAATAAATGTACTTGTATGGCACCGTGGCAAGTTCTTACACTTGAATCTTCAATTAGTAGTGCATTATGATACTTCTATGAACGGA
Source organism: Varroa destructor (assembly GCF_002443255.2). NCBI lineage: Eukaryota > Metazoa > Arthropoda > Arachnida > Mesostigmata > Varroidae > Varroa > Varroa destructor. The sequence goes on from NW_019211457.1 coordinate 39,754,613, forward strand.
GAACAAGTTCAACACAACCTTGGATTCACTATAGAATTAATTGGGACAACATGAAACTTATTCTCATTTGAGATAAGTTATGTTTTCAGTAGACTTGCAGTAACATCTTATTATAGTCAGTTGCTTTTCATCTAGATATTTGCATGTACGGCGCTTGTAATAGACATATTTAGCCGAAGATAAAATTCCGGTAAATAAAAGGCCGGTTTTATCCTGTTAAAACACGATAAGGTGCCTTAGTTAATTTAGCTGGCTTTCCTTCGTATGATACATCTTTTTTATAAAAACTTTAAAAAAAACATTATAAGCAGACTACGATTTTCTAGAACGGTACTAGGTGATTTCGTCTAAATGATCTACTAAGAAACATATTCAAATATTGATCTATTTTTTTTTGTCCATCTAGTTGACGATTGTCTTCCTAAACTATTCAGGCTAAATAAATAAATGGAGCTTTGAGAGCTCCAACTAAAATCACTTGTTTTAGAATTAGATTCCGAATGCGTGCTGTGGGTAACTTGCATGCAACAAAAAAAAAAAGCCTTATTTAAACAAATTTGCATTTAGAACAAAAATGACAGTGTGGACTCGAATACCTTAATCAGGAGTTTCTTCTAGCTTTAAGTCTAAACAGTTAAAAAGCTTTATCTAGTATTGTATCTGGACCCAAAAAAAAATCTGCAGCTTTACTGCATTAGCTTACTTGTTCCCTAGAAATGGTTTTGTTAGTCTAAAAATAGTGTCGTTGCTTTCCCTAAGCTGCAAAAGGATCTGGGAGCAGTCGCGACGGTTCTGTAGAAGCGCATTTAGGTAGTAGCTGTGAATAAGGCTTTCCAGCAACATATATCTATGATATACACCCAGCACACTCAAGGAGACTCTTGCTAATGCCATCCTGTGGTGATGCGCAGTTTTAATCTTCCTGAAAGCCTCTAGACTGTCCGCCAGTGCAAATGTGTAGCACATACATGCTTTTGCTTGCATGACTCCGTGAATATCGTCCCATGGCGCCGCTTGATCCTATTGTGCGCTCTCGTTTCAACTAATCAAAGGGTAACGTCATCGTCAGCAGCTACAAACAGGGACGGCTGGTGTCATTGGGCTAACTAACTCGACTAGCGTGAGTTTCAATTAAATACCTCGACTTCTTCTAGAGCCTTCCTGTCTATCGTTGCCATCTTCCGGCCATAGAATGGTCGCGGTTTTCCGTCGCTTCCTTTCTTTTCCCGTACACGTGTACATTTGCCAATTGTGCGCCACCGGTTCGTACATTGCATTTGTGTGTTTCTCGGTCAATAGCAGTTATTGAGCCCTTTACTAGACGTGAAAGATTCGGCATAAAGGCCTGGTGCGTGTGGAATGTACAGTATGCATTGGTTGACTGCACAGGATGCTGAGGTATGTCAACCAGTAATCTATGATGGCAACAATGAAGTGTGCCATGGAAACAGGAGCAAATCAATGTAGTCGTATAAACGCTAACGATAAGAGCGCTCATGGCAATCTTGTGAACTTGCTGCGATAGCCGATCATCATTGTTGTGTGTTCGCCTTTGTGCATTTATATGTGTGAGTGTCCGTTGGCATTGCATCTATTTTCTGATAATAGATACGTATGCATTGTTTTTGTGTCACGGCGTGGCATTCCTTAAACGACCGCAGTAATGCAAAAAACCGGTTAGCTTTGCAGCAAGAATAGAGGAGTGCCTTCGCTGGCAGCAAACAGACCAACGCAACGGTTAGCCATTTCGACAAAAGATAGACTGGCACGCTGGGCGTCGTCGTATTTGTTGGCCGCTGGGTCGCTCGCTCCGTCTGCCGGTGGTATGGTGACGGCGGCCGAGATACCTTTGCCTTTATCGAGTCTACGACCGCTGCAACGCCTCTTTAAGTATAAGAGATCCGCTTGTCTGTCTGCCTGTCATATTATTTATTGTGTATGTGTACGCGTGTGAATAGCTAATTCAGTGCGCGTATGAAACGACAGTGACAGAGTTGAAGTCCGCCCCAATCGTCGGCCGACTACGAGAGAGAAGCGCGAGCGGCCGCTGCTTACTAAGTGGGCCATCAAGTTTTGTGGCTGGTGCCGTAAACACAGCGGGGTAAAGGGTTGTTGATGGCAGCGGTGACAGTACAACAGCGCCAGCAGTAAGTATCATCATCTGTAGCTTATCGCATTGATATTCTTCTCCGTTGGAGATGTTGCTTGTTTGGCTGTCAATCCATCGGTCGGTCGGTCATTTCGTCTACCTTCTTTTCTCTGTTCTCGCTCATCGCGCAGAGACGCCGTCAGCGTTGTAGGCCATACGTAGTCGTACACCGATTATATGAAAATCTCTACAACTGATGCTTTCTTGTCTGGCTACAAGTGCTAAGCTAAAAACAGCGAATGAGTTGGCGAACGAATCAACTCGAAATGAACGAGAAGGTTGTCGTCGCTAGCATCGAGGCAGCAGACATGATCCGCTAATCATAATCACCGGTATGATTATCGCGCATTACTGTTACCGAGAGAAACAGCAGCCGTCGTTCGTTGTTTGTTGCTGGCTGATTTCAGCGGCCGATCGAGAAAGCAGGAAGCTAGCCGTCGAGTCATTCGCAGCATCTACGCGAGATCTTTACGGCTTAAACTACTGCTACTGCTGTCGCTCTTAGCGCTACGGGTGTTGTTACTCTCGCGTCAAATTCATGAGAGAAGTAACTCGGCCAGTTGCGTATAACGCATCGAATCCTACAGTCGGTTCACAAGCACTGGCACGAACGCAAGCACACATATATACAAACGAACAAACAGATAAACATTACATTGTCACAAACGTGGTCATACACACGTTACGCATTTATACCAATAGCTGGCAATGCTATTAATATAGTAATCAATAGTCCTTCTAAATACTTTGCCAGAAACAGCGGGCCTTTAAAGCCAAAAGTATCAGGTAGGCAAACAATCAACCAGCAAAAGACAGGATCGACTAAGCAAAGTATAGAGGACCCATTGCAACGGGGCATCAGCAGCAACTGCCTTGCGGTACGATACTGGAGCAATGACAGTGACTGTTACGGGAACGGACCAATAGAAATAAAATCGAAATAAGAAAGAACAACAAGCAAAAATATCATCAGCTGCCAAACGAACTGAGGCAGCAAAACGAGAATCGCTATGTCAGAACCGATGCCAACAGCGCCAGCAAAGCTAACAACCTCTCAAAGAACACCATAGCAACGAAAGACTGTTGTAGTATTAACGGTTGCTTTGCTTTCAGTGTACAGACTCTTTCGTGAAGTCGGCATTCTATAAACATTTTTTGTTATCATTCATACTCGCGCTGGTATATAATAACGCTTCTATAATGTAACTTGCAACAGTAATGGCAGTAGTAGCACGTCTTTGTGGAATTACACCAGATCGCCAGATACAGCAGCGACAGCCAAAGCATTACTACGGTAATTGCAAAAGCGATGTTAGTATGAGATCCGATACGGCGGTAGCGCCACCGATGATAGTGGTCAAGGCTCGATTTAACAGATCACTACGAAACAGTTTCTTGTGGCGTCGACGTCCAATTAGTCTTTTCTCAGACGATGTCCTTTTTTTTTTCTCCTAATTGCCTGCTCCCGATCGCATCTCAGGTCGCTTCATCTTGTGTCCGGTTTACGTCCGCTAGCTTTCTTGCTGACGTCCCCGTTATAGCCTAGTGGGTGACGTATTGGGCTGCTAATCTCAGGGATACGTAGTAGTCCAGGTTAGAATTCGCGCATAGACACATGGTTCGTCTCGTGACGGATGGTGCCTAACGATAATGCCGGACGTAAAACTCGAAATACTTAGCTGATTCCCTGCCGCTGCTGCAGTCATCCGACATCGGAACAGCTGCCCAACGACAACCACAGGTCAACCTGAGGACAGCCGCAGTGGCATAATGGCTGCTCAATGTGCGTTCAGAGCACGCTCTCACGCAGTCGGCAAGCGACAATGGGGTGGCCTCAACATAGTTCCAGCGCTGATAGCATTGGTCGTCACAATTGTACCTCTAGAGGACTATCTGCCGAACGCTGACGGACAGACGGACGGACGAATCGAGTTGCCGCCGATGGTGGTGGCAACGGCGATGGTAAGTGCTCAGTGCCGCCGTTGTGGCCGCGATGTTGCTGCTGTTAGCGAGCCGTCGTTAGCAGAGAACGCTGGTGCTCCGCGTGGAATAAAAACGTACGCGTAGGGCACGGGACGGGCAGCCGTAGCAGTAACGGCGCGAGTCGCCCAAACAGCAGTTTCTACGAGCGATATCGAACAGACGACACAAATACAGATCGCACAGTTGTTGCGTCGCTGCAGAACCGGCAGCCAGGTAGTTCTGCTAATATTAGTCACGCAGGTATCATGGAAAAGGCGTTCTATCGTTTAATTATCGGACCCTGATTGAATGTGTGAATATAGGTATCATGGTCCGTAATCATCCGCCCGTGTGACCGCGAGGATGACTGTCGGTTCATTTGGTTGCTGTCTAACTAACCAATTTTTTTCGGGAACTGTGCTTCATCGAAACCTCTTTGACAGAACTTCAAAAAAAAGCTTCGTACTATTGTACTATTTACCAGTAGTGCTGAATCGTTTAGAAACGAGCACAATAGCATGGACGTAGTCCCGATATCTTCATCAGATATCTGCTTGGAGCTTGTGCATCTTCGCCGAGTACAATGTGTCAGGCGCTGCTGGTGTCCACAACGAAACGATAACGCAAATCGTTTATGAATAACGACAATAGCAGCTAACTGAAATAGAGACGCTTATACGTGCGCGATTATTAGCTATTTGTTGTAGGACAGCGTCGTTATGTATAAATGCTTGATACTGATGAAACACATGCAGGCTTTCTGCCGTTGAAGAAAAAGCGAAAGGAAACAAAGGCAGTCACAGAACAGGCTATCGCGACGCGACACAGTAACACAGTGTGTGTCGTTTGGTGATGCAAAACAACAGTTTAGTCGAGAGTCACAACAATAGCACCAAAATCTGCGATATTGAACAAATATGACAACAGATTAGAAGGACTTCATATAGGCGCCGTTCACCATTACCGCTTGCCTTGCCTTGCCTTGCTATTACGGCAATAGTTATTGTGAGTCCCACACATTCGGTGAGCCAGCTGAGACAGAGTTAGACAGAAACAGACATACATGTGTCTAACGTAGATAACGGATAGTCAGCAGGGTTTACGAAGGCAAGTGTGCGCCCCTTGTTTCACATCTACTACGTTTGATACGGTTTAAACTCGTAGAACAAAGTCCAAAGAAAGAAAAATTTCATACAATAGATGCGACCTAAGAACAAGTCCCCAGTTACTATTTTTTAGACAAATTTATTATGTAAGAGCAATTCGATAGTTTTCCCTAAAATTAATGTCATATTTCAACGTTTAACTGTCGCACCTCATTAAAAAAATCAGTTTGCCTTATGTGTTTTTTTTCCAGTGAAAAGCCTAGCGCTAGGAACTACCTGTAGGAGTGATGCCTGTTGTAGGACTATAGAACAAGGGTCAATAAGAAGCGTAAAAAAAATAATGGCAAGTACCGCAATTATTAGTATTAAGAATCCATGTTCGGAAGTCCCAAGTGGTAGAGACATATGTAATAACGGAGCATGGCGAGATTGCATTCATGACAGAGTGCGGTATGTAGTCGAATCTGCCATTTCGGTGACAGGCATTGCTTAATAAGTTCCACGCGCGTTGACGTTGTTTTCTTAGTTATCGTACACTTACCAAATCCATTCGCTTATTAACGTTTTCGTAAAAATAAAGCTCGAGAAGCGGCTTCAGATAGAACCTAAAGACTGGTTTATAACTTAAGGATTTGATATCATATAAATGTATGTGAAAACTTATGGAATTCTAATAAAATTTAGCCTAAAAAATGATTAATGTAAAAAACGAGGTAAAGTAAATTGCGCCATTCGAAAATGACCAAAGATCTGGCCAAACTAATATAATAGGCTTTTGCTAGCGGTTTTTGCTTAAAACTATAACACTATTGCCCGTTTTAAGGAAATGTATTGTCTTAGCTGTGAAGCGTGGAACCGCTCCAACGTTGGTTTCGTGAAAGAAGTGTTACAAAGCATCTAAATCTTTTAAGAGATGCATCTGAAACGGACAGCGAGTTTTCGAGAGGATTATAGGCTGTTTTATAGCCTAAAAGTCTAAATGTAGGCGGTTGTAGTCGTTTTGAAGTAGACATGTCCATTCAACCTAATCACACTCAATTTCACAGTTTTGACTTTAAGGCGAAATCGTGACTTTCAGATACCCGAAGCACCTCCAAACGATTTTTGCTGTTTTGGCTAACGTCTTGTAATATATTGTGCAATAGATAGCGAGATTCCGATGTTATAGATACTTTTGCTCAAATACAACATTAATGGTAAATACAAGTGCATTTTAAATAATAATGAACTTTATGAAATGTAGAGTCAAACATTTATAGTGCATTAGTAAATAATGACACATATCTATATATATATATATACATAAAGTTTATACTAGATAGGTTAATTTAAAGGTCAGAACGTTATATAAAGACCTTGAAAACGTGTCAAAAACATAATTACACTGCGTGCTCGTTTGTTTGGATCCTAGCCCGGGGACGGCTGGTATGAAACTACCCGAATATTGCATCTCCATCCAGGGCTGATCTCTGCCGCTTCCGCCTGGCGTGTCCTACTCAATTATCTCGGGTTCTGTTCGAATCGATGCTGCAACTTGTTGGAGCAAGCACTTTGTTATGGTACCATCTAACTTATAGTAAATCTAGCTACATTGGGCCTTTTATTTGATATGATGGGTGGATTGAAAATTCTTTTGGTGAGTCATTATTTCTTACTGTTTTTGGCTAGATTTAATCCAAAAACGGGGACTGAGTTTGACTAATTTGCCTCAGTCTATCATCAAGATATACTTGTCTTTATAGCTTATTGTGCTTTTTGCTTACAGACAAACGAATGATAACTGTATCGATACTAAGCCTCAATAATGATTAACTAAAGATTTTTTTAAAAAACAGTTTTGTGTACTTGATGAGTTATGGAGACCAGGTGTGATTTTGTCGATTGCAATCATATGCCCTTAAAATATCCTTATGTTCATATAAAAGCGTACATATTTTAGAGCGCGATCGACTGTCCTTAAATAGGCGGGTTTTACCCAAATAGTCCGCTCGTGTAATATATATATATATATATATATATATATATATATATAGGAAGTAAGATAGAATGATAAATACTACGTACCAATGTGAAAATGTGCCTCGGTTTGCATTTATTAGCTGTGTCAATGTGCTGACTGTATATCCTGAGACAGGGCGAAACGATCATAGCACGGAGGAATCGTCGGGGAAACAGGTCAAATCACTTACAATGTCGCTCGTTCTTACCCAACCTCCAATCTCTCCGCAATTCTCTCGCGCAAAGTGCTTGTTACCGTGGCGGGTTAACGATTGGTCTATAGTGCTTACTGTTCAATATTAGTAAGTCTCGACGGCATATGTTGATCTCAGTGAACACATAAGAGGCGAAAACGAAATCAACTTTATTCGTTGTCAATGGCTAACCTCCCAATCAGTCGGCTACAACACGAGCTCTGAGAATCTGTCGGAATACGAATGGGAAGCTCAATCCATATGGCAGGTCCACGCGCGAACCCGTTTCAGTATAAAATAGCTAATCCTATCTTCTTTAGTTGGCAAATATTATAGTCGTCGGCCTTAATTTCGTAAACGGCGCAAATGGTTTTAGGAGGCATCCTAACAAATGCTGTTGGAAAAAGTAGCTGATTCGATAATGCATAAACCAACGCCCTAAAATCATTTTTTTTTTAGCTTTACTAAAATTTTTCATTTTTTAATAATGGCGCAGAGCATTGGCACAGGTCGTGTAATCTATTAATCACTGATGATCATTCGAGATAGTTCTAGGTGTCACTGCGCTGTACACAATAACTAGTGTTGACAGCGTAGTAACACAACACATTTAAGCCACTTTAATTATAACTTGGCAACGGATCAAAGTATGCCGAGATAATGCCATCAAAGTATGTAGTCGATAATCGAAGCGCAAAAGACTCATCAATTCCTATGTGTGCATATATATGACAAATAATAATAATATAGCAGGTTGTACTCGAAGTTTTTTTTTTGTTTAAGTTTTGTGATGAACTTAATATTCCAATATTTAGCTACTTTTTGTTTCTATAATCGGTTGTTGTTTCTATTGCTTTGATTAGCTCGTGGGTGGAGCAGAAAAGGCCCTTTTTTTGGTATAAGATTTTATCTCAGGTTTGCATTGTTTATTGTCGTATTTTTAGTATTGATATAGCCGGCGGACATAATGAGCGAAGCGGGTGTAGGCACAACGGCAGGAATTGAAATTCCCGGCACCCGAGATGACTATCAAGAGACGGATCGAAGTGTCGCTTCTGATGGATTTGAGTCCGGAGGGCTGGCCACTCCCCCGAATACGCCTATATCTACCTCACTCACCCCCAACAATAGCCTGCTGTTGTCCAAGTCATGGTTTGCTGAACAGTTTCACAGGTTTGCTGCGATAAGTGTGTCCAGGCAATTTGTACAAATCTCTGATACTTGTCGTTGATGACATAACTAGAGAAAGCTCGAGAAAACCATATTCATTCGTGTCCGTTAGGTAAAAATTCAATCGAAATTCAACTGTATGGATCACAACCGAAAACCTAACGTCTAGGTATTAAAGGTCACTATCACATTTTTTTTTATTGTCGGCCGCCTGACGTTCGCTCCAGATATTTTCCATACAAACAGAAATATATTAAAGTTCAAATTTACTCGGCTTTCTTTTGTGATTCAGAATAGTTTAGTTTTATAATTTCAGGCAAATGATGACACATCATACGCATGCCGGCTTTACTGAATCAACCGAAAGGATTTATCAGTCAACAGGGAGCCACCAGCCACCGGACAAGTCCAGTGGTCTTGTGAAGGGTGGAAAAGACAAGGATAGCCCCAGCTAAAATAGACCATCTACACTAGCGCCACCTCTACGAATATTTGCTCTGCCGTCATCTTGCTTGCATAATCTCAAATATGAAGATTTAGGATCTTCCACTTGTAAGGGCTGGGTGATTGTACGGTTTGCCGTCATTTGTATTTGTTTGTGCCGATGTCGATATGTGGAGTTATTTGATTACTATCCAAACGTAGAGGCTGGATAATTCAGACAATTTACACTTTGTGGACACAGCAAAAAGAACGAAAGTATAAGAATAGAACAAGACTACTCTACTGCATTCTGTTAAAACAGAGTATTACATAAAAATCTAATGTATAGTAAAATCTTGCTTATGCTGCAGGCCGCGTGCCCGATAAGTCAGATTATTCAGTTTATATTAATCGGCCTGTACTCGTAGCATGTGCTTATATCGCTACGTTATGGGTAATGCACACCGATGTGGAAACTGCATAAAGAACAGGTTGTAAATAGAGTAATAAGACGAATAGCCCTATTGTTGGTGGCCATACGTAGTTGCTTAATTTATGAGTAAAGCATGCACCGCGAACGCGTCATTCACTCATCGCTCAGATAATAATTGGAATCCGCACACGCACGGCCAATCAGTATTTGTTTGTGTCATAACAATACTGTAAAACATCACACAGCAGCTCGACACGGCGCAGCTTTTGGATAGATCTAATTATATATATATATACATACACACACACATATCTATATACAGAAAGAGAGAGAACGAGGGAGAAGAGTACATACCTATTTAAGCAAATGACGTTGACCAATATGTAAAAACAACAAATAGTAAAAATATGTGAACGAAATTCAGATAGCAGTGATGTCTCACGCCCAATGTCTTTCATGAATGGGATTAAAACTCTCTCCTCTCACTGGAGCGTAAAAGTATCAAGTCATAAATCAAGAAAAACTACTTTCAACGCTATTTTTTCAGATTTCGTATTTAGCGCCATGCCGTACTTACGCATACGCGCGCATCATATACATGAAAAATGAATTATAATATACTCGCATTATGTAACAGGCTTGTTATTATTTTTGTTTACTTTATTCCAATAAAGTAATTGATGAGTTCAAGCATTTTTTTTGCCCCTTTACTTATGATTCCGACATATCATTCATGAGTTAGTTTTGCTATCTTTGCTTTGCTTATATTACAGATCTTTGTTAAGTTCTTGCAACAATTAATATCATTGTTACTGTGTTACAGTGTTAAAATAGAGTTTGTCGGTTGGTTTTACGAGCCCTTCCATAATCAAAGGGGTGCACGTAACGGCATTTCTAAAGCTATAATTAATACTATATAGCTACCTTAGTATAACTGGGTAATTCTAGTTCAACGACTTAATTATCGAAAATAAGGTGATAATCTCTGATCAGAGATCTTCACCTATAAAGCACAAGTAGCGCTACGCCTAGGTCAGCTGGCTTCAAGAGTGCATTTTCCCGCCAGACTTTCAAACAAAATTTCAAAATCTACGAAAGGCAACAAAGGGTTGGTAATGCTCTAATATTGTTTACTTAACTCCCGTCAATGCAGTTCTACTTGCATTGGATTTTTCCTCCTTTGATTTCAATTTCTCTTATTCTGCGTAAAGAAAGTTTGGACTTCCTCGATAATCCAATCATGTCTGGTCCAGACGACCAGACATGGTTCTATTCGTTTTAGACCTATTCATTTTAATACGACTAATGGTTAAGGACATGTTTATAAAATTGAGCGCCTGCCCGTAGGGTTCATGAGGTAGGCTGTATCGAATACAAAAATTCTGAGTGCTTTGCGAAGTTTTGAACAAACCTTTGAAGTGCTGGTAGAAGGCTCGATATTAATACTAGTTGAGGCCGAACTGATCTCCTATCTTCTTGTTCCGAAACTTGAAACAAGTCATTGTACAATTCCCAAAGTTAGCACAGTCTTAATTCAGTCTGACGCTCTAAACTGCAGTTAGCCTATATCTAGCACCAGATAGAGCAGCTTACAAACGGGCTAATTTGAAACTCAAATCAAATATTGTCCCATCGTGAGATGAGACTTTTTATAGACGAATAAAAAAGGCCTTAAATAAATCCAGCGTAATCTACTTATAAAATAAAGCATTAATCCTATTTATGCGCACACTGTGGATTCTATTAGCCAAGTTGATTTCTATAGTATCCTTTATCTAATCTTTGTCTTGGTTGGTTTTGCTGTTTTGGATCCCACACTAGAAGGACGTATACATTATGAACGGCCCAAGCTTAATTGGAACCTCAGATCAAGTTAAGCTATTCTATTATCCACTTTTCTCAAGCTATTTTTTTTAATTCGTAATAAAATGTTTCATTATTATTATTATTATTATTATTGTTGTTATATCAACTGTATTGTTTTAAATATGGTCTCTCTAATATAATATAATCGTTATTATATAACTTTTATAGATTCACAAGCAGGTGAGCCTTCATAAGCAAATGAGGACGAATTTCTCCACATATACATAGTAGTTATTGTAATTATCCACGCTGTATTGTCCTTGGATGGACCATATCCTGTCGTCTTCAGTACTCGCATTGTGGAACGATCTCCAGCGTATCCAAACCTGCTTGCACTTTGCCATTCTGACCCGACCATTGTAACTTACAGCGTTCACTTCAAACGCCTCTTAATTAAGTTAATAGAACTACGACATACTACTATATTGTAACCTGTTTCTTGATCAATGCTCGCATTCCACTGCATTACTTTAAATTTTGACCGTCCTTGGTTTCATCATGGTTACGGTTCATCGTGATAATGTAAGCGTGGGTCATCTTCCGTGCTAGCATCTCTAGAGACTCGTAAGACCTAGCAATACGCCAGATAAGTAATGACTTAGCTCACGCTTAACAATTTACGGTTTTCGGTTTATTCTCAAAACATTGCTCATCAGAAATATAGGGAACCGCGTTACTGTCTGCTGTGGAGCCTATTATTTGTCTACGAAGATCAAATAACGACAGATCTTTGCCTACTCTTGAATCGTTCCTTAGATACCTTTGTAGGCGTTTGCCAAGGCTCAATCGTTAACCTTTTTCATTCGATTCCGCGTTCCGTTCATAAGTTAAGAATCTACAGTATAGTAATAAGAGAAAATACAAAAGGTAACTACGAGACCAAACTTTGGTATCTAAATGTGCTTATTAGATCCATACTTATCGCTTAGCTATTATTCCCTGAACCATATGATAACGGTAGTTGTGATAATTAGCATTTACCTGTCTCGCTATAAAAACGAGTAAGATAAAGTGTAATGTTAAAGGGAATTAGGCGGCTTTTCGGCTACATGTAGAAAACTGATCTTAGATACTAGATACCATAATGATTGTTAGCTGTTGAAACACCGAAATCCAGTTTCAGTTGCTAAAGTTCATGGATACCGCACATATGGTATTTACAACTTACTTTTCTTACACGACAATCTTTCTATTAAAGAACGTTGGATGAAATGGATTTAATATCTTACAACTTCTGTTAATGCATATGTCGCCTATTTAGACAGTACATTGAAGACAAACACGCGACGGATCTGTCCAGCAAAGGGAACCTTAGCTCACTAGTGATAAGGTTATAATTAAGGTTAATTATCTGATGTAGATTTCTATCTGTATGAGGTCTGTATTTTGTGAATTAATATTTTGATATAAGTATTTATTATTAAGACAACTAACTTGCAAAGTATTTTTAGAGAAGATATCGCTTAGAAAGTTGATTTTTTGTCCGAAAAAGCTAAATACAGGTAGATTCAACTTAAAGAAGGCTCACTTTGCACATAGTTGCTGACTAGCTGGTTTGCGTTAGTTTATTAAAGAATACTCTTGAATTTGTTGCGTCGAATAGGAGAAATAAGAGGATTTATTGTTAAGAACGGGTCAGCATCAGAACATCTTTAATCTCTTTGACTTTTAAGCCACCTCACAGCTTTTAAACTAGTTAAGTTTAAGAGATTTCAGAGCCAGAAACCATGAAGCAGTTCAGGCTGCGGGTTGGCAAAGGACCAAGAACAAATAGGCTCTGTGATTCCTAATCACTTAACATGGTAGATTTTGTCGATAGCAGGTTTCGTTGGACCGTAAAGGTCCTATTTAGCGTCTTTGAACAAACGCCAATGTTTTTTCACACGAATTTCTAGTCTTGAAGCAGCGCGTTATCAACGACGGAAAAACTTCGTCATTCATCGCGTATGCTCTATAAAAATGACGCTGCTCGCTTCTATTTGAAATCTTCCAAAGCATCCGACCGTGCGGCTCGAGCGAATGCTGTGAACGATCATCTCTATAACAGAGGGCCGTAACAGTAATCGAATGATGCACGTTGCCCTAAATTTATAGCAAGCTATGGCCAGCTACCATTTTCAGCATTCAGACTAACTCTCTTCCATCATCTATAGGATTTGCTTAACGCTAGAGTAAAGACATTGTTCATATATTGTTCGACTTATTGATAACGCCATTTCATTTTTACTACTGCACTAGCCTAACCAAGATTTCATTTAAGTACACAATAGTATTATTAATATAGGTAATAGCAATAATAATAATCCGATTGAAGCGTGACCGGACACACCTCTGTATAAATATAGCTATTTGGTTAAGACCTCCGCACTTTCCGCTATTTTGACCCAAAGTCCGTTTTCATTCTATAACCACCATCAGGGCGAAAACAGGTGTTAGTATATCTTATATATATACATATTTTACTTCAAGGGTGGCGGCAGGGAGGGAAAGATAGGGCAGCTTGTTATAGCATTGCGGTAGTAGTCAACATAATGCAATCAGGACGCTAATACGTCCTTCCTATTGGGTGTACAGTAGAACTACTGTAAGATCCTACTCTCATAAGTTACGTAGAAGTTTATGTAAAAATCACAAAAAATATAGAATTAGTTATATTACCTATGTCCAATTTGTCTAATTGTGTCGCCCATAGACGTAATTCGGCCATATAGTATTTGAGCGGTAATACTTCATCAAAAATACGTCACAGATTTGTTCGTAATCTTGCTACCAGTCTTCTTCCTTCAGGAGTAGAGTGCTTGTTCATCGGTGTAACCAACCCAATGCCATACGTACATCTTTGCCAGTTTTATGAGGAATTTACTCAAACCGTGTTACACTTCAGTAGGGAAAGAATGCCGACAATTATTTTACAACAACCGTTCCATATAATAGAGGAATGTTAAGCCATGGCGACCGTGTCCATAATCAATGAGATTCGTCAAGTAAATGTAAGCATGAACCACCTCGTGTAGCAGCGCCACTCTTAGGTTAACATGTGGGCAACACATATTAGCAGAAGTTCCACCGAAATGTCCTTCGTATCAAAACATCGAGCCGTATTCATAAAGGTCTCAGAGGCTGTCCGTGTCACAAACACTGCTCCCTAGAGAAATAAATCATTATAAATAAAGTAGATGGTGTGGTCATCGGGTGTAGGATCAATTGTTTCCCCGGCGGGTGTTTGTTTGAACGATGCAATTCTTTGAACAGTTTCAAACGCTCTGCCGAGCTGGGGTTCGATTGTGCATTTCTCGTCAATTCCTCTTTATACCGTGTATAGTCAAAAGATCCCTGGACAGGATGTACAAGGAAATTAAGCAACGAGAATAGAATCTAGTTTTTTTAAGATCCTGATCACCGTAAGAAACCAGGTCTTATTCGAGCGAACCGAACATTCTGTATAGCATAAACAATGGAGAAGTACAGTTGTCATGACAACGCCCACAAAGAGCAGAAGAAAGTAGAGTCCTCCTGGTCCAATCTCGAAACAACCGATCCGTCGAATAAGCATTAAATTACTTTACCTTACGATCGGTAGCGAAAACAATAGCGAACTCAATGCAATAGAACGATTTACGGAGTTCATAAACATGGTTTGATCCCGAGTCGTTTCCGTTTATTGAAAAAAAAACACGAAAAATACATCCGCTCTGTGTAATAGAGAAGAAAAAACTGGCATTTGCGGAACGTGTGGGATTAAAACCTTTAGCACTTGCGATAGAGTGTTGGAATGCTAGGCGGTAGTTATAAATATTATATCTAATTGTTTTCTTAGAAACTTGAGTGACAATACATTTAGCGAAAACATCAGGAATTGGCCGATCATTATAAAATATATCAACAATTAACTTGAAAGGTTCGATCAAAAATATAACAAATATTCTACAGAAGACTAGCTGTATGCTGTGACAAAACTCATATTGGGTTTGAATATGGTAAGAAAATTTGATATTGCCATTTATAGAATCTTGTCAGCATATTAGAAATTAAACAGTTTCAAGTGGCACTAGTTTTGTTGCTGAGGATGGGGTGGTGAGGTTATTGAGACACGATCGGGGCAGTAATTATCCGCTGACAGCATGGTAGTTTGGATGTTTAAGTTGCAATAGGCCAAGGTTGAACAAAAAAAATATGACGAAAGTTATGGCCTTTTGAGCCAATGTTGGCATAAGGGTAAAATGAATGTGAATATTCGAAATTTAAATCGGATTGGGGAGGTACCCTCCAGACAGTTGTTGGTTTTACCAATTTTTCTATCGGGACACAGTACGATTGAATGGAATCATGCGCAATGACAACGCTGTCTTTTTGGACAAATTGAATCGGACTAATAAGTTGATTAGCAGACATGGGACACGAAATTACGTGGCCATAAAAATACCTAATGAAGCAACTAGGACTACGAATCACATACACTAGTAGCACCTAATCAGCACTCGTATTGATCACATTCAATCTGAGATATATTTTGAATTCCAAAGTATTGTAGTTAAAGCTGGTGACAGAAATACATTATTTGAGGCCCGCCTTTCTCAAGTTAAAGTACAAAGTATTGCTAAATTATTATATTGAAAACTATTATCCGAAGCAATTTCCCATAAAACGATTATACATTTTTCCCATATACGATTATACATCCACAGAAAAAAGATCGCTTTTTTAACGATTCCGCAAAGCAGATTCACTTCAATATGAAGCATATCCGCCATTGAAGAACCAAAAAACAACTGAAGAAGAGCGAATTTACAATACAACAGGCTGTTTGGCTTGCATCGAATCTGGGCCATGTACGCTTTATGAGACTAATCCAGTGATGATGTCGTGGTTTGGAAGTTTTACTTATCTAGATAACGTGCACAGCAGACGTTCACCACGATACCGCTTTGCAGCGGGACGTAGTCATTCAAAGTTCTACATTGTACATGAGGTTAGAAGCCACAAACATATGGACGAATCATCAGCATACGAAATGCACAGTACAGAGGTTGCTGTATTAAAAAAATTGCATAGAAAAGCAAAAAAGAATAATTTGCCTTACGTAATCAGTCGTTAGTTAAAAAGATTTCGATAGCTTGCTTAGTTGATATGAATACGAAATAGCCAGCAATTTGGCGCTTCCTTCTTAGCTTAACGCCAATAATAATAACATTTATATTCGCATTTGCGCTGTCTGCCTGACTCGAGGGCTGACAACATTTCGGTCAATGTCCAAAAGCTATCATCACTGTCTGCTGGTGCCGATCTAGGTTGCTTGTTAGACAGGCTATCTGTTCTTAGTACATTATACATATGATATAACATAGTTCGGCAAAGTAGAAAGATGGCGGTCTATTCGTTTTAAACATCATGTACTAACTGTTTAAGTTCAAAAGAAAAACAAAGCTTAAGCACACAGTCTTTAAGATAAAAGCATCCTGTGAGCATATCATGGTATACCCTTGTATCGCTGTGGCCTGAATATATTCCACCTGATCGACCTTAATAATGTTGCAGGTTTTACGTGCGATATCGTAGTACGGCATTTTGTTAGACATAGTTTTATATAGGTTGCAATATATTACATCATGAACTCTTACTTCTTGAGTTATTTTAGTTAAAATTATATCATTCAATAGGTAAGATAAAGAGATGCTTACATATTGATGGGCGCTTACTAGAGCAACCGAATTTGTAGCTAGTATATCTCAATAACTGTGCCTGTCTATATTTTCATAGAATACGATAACAACTTATACGCGTGTCTCTATGTACAATGCGAAGTACAAACCCTCTTTTATTGTACTTCAAAAGGTTATGTAATAAAAAGATTATGTGCGTTCAGTGCTCTTTTATTAATAATAATAAACCAAAATAAACTTAGATAGGAAGGTATACGTCAACTGAAAATAAAGTCTTCCGCTTTACTGTGATTTCGAAGATTCTAAATTAACGACAATGCTTTGAGTACTAAAGTAAGGATTCCACCTAACAGTAGTTTGTAAAGTTTCTGCAGTTGTCTACTTGGGGGCGAAAAATTCGGGATAGTTGTGCATATGAATCCACAAATCACTGCAGGCCATGACTTTGCTTTGATAAGTTTAAAAGATACGGTTTTATCCTAAACGATATTTCATGTCTAAGCTATTAAATAGGCACAGAAAAGCTCAGAAATACTCAGAAAACTTTGAGGCACGAACTCGCAATGGTCATAATACTGTGCATTTAATTATTATACGCCATGAACCATTTGAGTGCGTCTTTTATTTGTTCCTAATAATCCAAACAAGTCAGTGCAGGTGAAAAACGAGATAACTTGCACATATATTTATATTTAATTTAGTTGCAGTCTAGGAGGGGGAATCGTTTTAAGTGTATTCCGTATCTAATGCGTGCACCATTAGGCCTAACTGGGAGCAAAGGTGCATCATTTAAAGAGGGATTTTATTTACTGCCACCTTTTACAAGGCGTACACTATTTACTTACATAATTACTGTAAGATCTTCTCTAGTCCAGTCCTATAAATATAGGTATTAATGTTCTTAATGCTCCCTCCAATGACAGTTATGCTGAATCAAATGCGGTATGAAATAACCAACCTAATAATTACGTTGTATTCAGATCTTATTCTTTCGTGTTAAAAAAAAATTTAACTGTGCATTTCGAGGGCAACCTCATTTTTTACTATCTGATTCTTATTCAGGTATACAGACTAGGATCACTAGCCCAAGAACTTTTTGAATTATTTTATTCTTATCAATACTTTGACACTCATCCTTCAACATGGTTGGAGATATTTTATGATATCAAAAACGTTCCTTACCTCGGTAAGCTACCTCGGGACAACGTCTTCGGGCTCTCAATCTTCGAATTGTGCGATAAAAAAATCTTCCAACTATCATCACATTGCTTCCAAACTATATTTCCCGAATCACGGTTGGGTACTTATGTCGTCTACACCAAAGTGTAGCTATTCTTATTTTTACCCTCCTAGCGGTACGAGCCACCGATAAGTGGTGAAGATTAGCGTCCGAGAGCTTGGACCAGATTATTCATCAAAATATGGAACGGAGGTTTAAACTAAGTCTCTGTGTTCCGAATTCTATATCCGGCGTCGCCGTCAGTGCGTGTATGCCTGGAATCGAATATCTAGACCACAGTATACATGTCCGTGCGACTAACAGGCAAATACGTCACTTATTAAACTATTACGAGGACCGTTCTCATCTAATTATATAATATATACTAGGCGGAATTTAAAAAAAAAAAAACTCTTTAAAAAAGAAATTAAATTAGCTCTCACAGCCATGATTTTGTAGAAGTGTATGGCGCATCCACATGGCGTATTGGCTGTTTAAACAATCGGATGAAAATAATTAGGGCTCTGTTGAGACATGATTCTTCCATAATTGATTACATTAATCTATATTCTACGTTGAACAAGCGACAAGTCTTAATTGCGAACTGATCTATACTCTCATTTTATTCCCCGCCCCGGGAGGGTGCCGCAGAGTAATTGTTGAATGTGAAGTCTCCTGCTGAAGGTATCAACACATCCCGTTGTAGCCCAACACTTGCCTAAATAATGTCCTGTACTCGTATCTTTTACGCCTGGTTTCATCGAATAACTAAATGTATATAATTTTGCGAAAATTATTTGGTACTTTCTACAGCTCCTATCAAATTATTTATGCGACAGACGTCGCGATTTGTCTGTGATAAGAGTATGCGTGGTAACGCATGAGCCCAAAATTATAAGCAGCAATGAAGCCCTATAAGTACTAAAGTTCTAAAATCCGTTTGATAACGCAGTTGGCTTGTAATACAGTATCCCATATAGATTGACTCCAGTTTTTGGAAGCTATTACCTGTAAGCACTTGAGTTCTTTCTGTAATCATCTCCTTTGCACGTACGATAGACTTGACTAGTATTCTACAGCTCCCGAAGCTTTCGTAATGCATATCGTGTGTCCTTTCGCTTCTTTCAGCTCGAACACAGCAGTCTGCTATCGAGTTCTAAGCATGTGTGTCACACATGTGTCCGAGTACAAGTGCGCGAGTATGCGACCTGCCAAGTCAGAGCCTGGCTCTTTCCATCGGAGAGATTCCAGGACCGGCCCTTTCTCACTAACCCCTGACTTAGTCCCTCCGACGCCTTTACTCAGGACTTGTCGGCCCAGGTTGCGTTAGCTACCTTCTCTCTCCTCAGCTCTCGGAGTTCTGTTGCGGTCGCAGTAGCAGCAGCAGCTTAAAGTCGGGAGGAGTCTTCGTTTCGCCTGCACCAGCAAGCGAAAGCTGCCAACGGTAGAAAACGAAGGGCCTTTATTTTGGAGAGGGAATACATGGAAACGTGATGGTTTGCGCAGACTCGCGCAGGCCGTCGCAGGTCCTCAATTGCATGCTAGTAGCTACGTGTTAGCATCCCAACGCCCAACGCTCTCTTAGAGTTTGGCTGGTCTCACTCATCTCGAAACGGTGCGAAGTAGGCATCGGTCGACCGCGCCAGCTGACCGCGCTGGCCTAGGCCTGCTGGCTTCGCATCGCAGTAAGTGAGGCCTGAGCGAAGCGCTTGAGATCCTGTTAGCACTGACTGCTACAGGATGTCAGTAAGGCGCCGGCTTTAAGGCGCTGCCGACCCACTGAGTCAATTCGAAGCTGAGTAGCTTTTTAACGTTCGCGCTAATCTGTTGCTCATCCACGCATATTGTTATGTGTTCGCTAGACAGTAAAGAGATAAAAAAAATCGGATGGACAAGAGAAAAGATTGAGTGGAACCCTGCTTGAATATAGAATCATAAAGGAAAAAAGAACAGCAAAAATAAGCAGAACCAAAAGAAGACAGGATAAAGGAAAGAGGAAAGAAATCGTACGTAACGGGAAGCAAGCAAGCACACCACGCGAGAAGCAAGATCTACTATTGCAACTGAATACTTCGATGAGTTTTACGTCCGGAACTGCCATTAGGCATCCAACATCACAGAACTGCTAAAACTACTACTATTTTTGCTGATAAATTTACGCGACAAGAGGCAAGCACCCCACTGTACCGTACTCATATGCCGTAACCCGTCGTAAATCGTAAGTAACCATAGAATAGTCATCATAACGTCTTAACGCCAGATAGGCAAAGAATCACAAAGTGCGACAAACGGATAGAAGATAACAACGGTTAACATATAATGAAAGGAAAAATGGATCTCGAAGACACAAAGAATAGAGGCGAGCGAGATATATATATATATGCGTAAAGAAACGGCCAAAATACTGCAAGCATGACCGCACGCTAAGACGTGCAGTGCGAAGCCTGCATCGGTTGAACCGAGTAGTCAAATCGATTATACGCGCGGTTCGTTTGGTTCATAACATATACATACTTATAAATATATCGTTACATATGGATTGAAATTTAAGAAGCTTTGAGAAGAGGCGTTGTGAGAATTGTCTTCCTCCCGAACCATTGTCGACAAAACTACTACTGAGCCACAAGCGCGCAGCCTATAGCTGTTTGACGAAGACGACATTGTACACATTGTTATTAAGTATATATATATACATATATATATATATATATATATATATATATATATATATATATATATATATATATAGCTGCCATCTCGTTACTGCTGATGGACGACGCGTCATCCAGGGGCCGAGTGGGACGCGAGGCAAGTGTGTGTCGTGTCTGTCGAAGTGCGCGTCGAAGTGGGGTCGAGAGTCAACGAAGCCTTCGGGGACCGCATACGCTATACGCAGTGTGAGTTATATCGATAACGCCGATCAAGTATTAATATTAAGAAGAAGCTGGGCAAATGAAGCCCAGCGATCGAAGTGGAAAAAAAATGCCTTTAAAACAAGTCTCTCCACGAGAAAAAGACAACAAAAAATGGTGCGACCAGTACTAAGCTAACTACAACTCTTCAGAAATCATCCGCAAAATATCGCCAGCCAGTCAAATAAGCAGTAGAATTTGCGTCGAACAGGTAAAACACAGATAAAAAGTATCTTATTGAATACGACATTGTACTGCCTCATCTGTAGCCTGGCAAGCAGACACGCAGCTATATAGTTAAATTTCTACTTTAAAAATCCCTAACTCAATGACCAATCTTTAACAAGGCGTCGGAGCAGAACAGAGGAAGAAAATTAGTCAAAACTCACCACGAAGATATCTCGAGAATAACATGAACAACGCTGGAAATAAACGCCGTAAAAACGTGACTCAACCTTAAACCAGAAAATCTACCATTAATACTAGGATTACCACACTCATTAAAAGCGATCTCTGCTTTTACTGCTGGTAAGCATTCACTGTCATGGTATTAAATCGTTTGCATATATTGTGCCTATTATTAAATGTAAATATATGTCAGCTTGTGCAGAATGTATTGTATTATATGAACGAAACACAGGAGATATGCCCTTAGTCTTGACGTTTGAGCGATAGGGAAGACCGACAGAGGGCCTCTATGTGGGCTGGGATAACGTAAACACTATTCTACAGCATTATTCTATTATAACAGCAAGTTTTTGCCTAGCATTTACCTTCATTTTACGGTTTTTCGCCCTTCTCTATAAACAGATAAATATATTCTTTGACAACTTTAATTTTTCCTTTCGGACTGCTTCTTCTTATCTATTTTCTTTATTCACACAACTTTTAGACCCATTTTTAATTTCTGCGAACGTAAAATGTTTTACTTACTCGCACAATTTTTTTTAGGAAACATCAGCAATTTTGACATCTTTTTCATGTATCTATGACTAGTTTCTCGCGTGGCATTAACTTTTACCCATTTTTCATTTTCGATGTATACTTGTTTTTATTATAGTAGAGTTTTCATAATTTCCCTGATAGTAGATAGTAATGACTTGGCTTTATGAGTCGTCGTGTCGTCCCATAATATTTCTTCGATTGAACCTATTTTAAAAATTTTGACATACCTTACTTCTTTACACGTGACACTCTATCTGTTACGGGACATGAACCTTCTGGTGTACGTCTGGCATTTGCGTTCATATGATACTGATGCACAATCAGTTTTATACCTCTTGTAGTTTAGAAATGCAATTTTTGTAAAGTTCGAACATAGTTACTTGTACCTTCAGTATGATACGCTTTTCTAATGAATATCTGTTTAATGTTTCTCTTCACAGCCGAACTCGCCCAGTTTTACACCGGTCTATTTTATGCCCCGATTGATAAGGAGTTGTCGTCGAAAAGAAGCGCCGGATTTTTTCGAACAAGTTCACTTGAAAAACAAACAGAGAGATCAAGGCAAAATAAAAAAAATATACACAATTGAACCATTTGTATATGCAGATGCCCAAATGTCTATTCAACGACTTCGCGAGCTACAATCTCAAAAAGTTGGGACGAGACGAATAAGACATTAACAAGTACTAGACTACGCAGCAGTAGCAAACCCGAAAGAGGAGCCAATCCAGCCACTAAGATTCTATCTGCTGACAAAGCCATTGTAAACACGAAACAATGTATGGGTTCACCATTAGGCTGACTTGCAATTTTCATCTTCCTTGTCGAAAAAACATAGACGCGTGAAGCATGCATCTCACATTTCCGAAGTATCAGTGCTAAGAAATTGACATCCTCCAAAAGTGCTATCCAAGACGGATCGTCGCAATGAATCGATCCCGCTAAGTAAACCATATATATATATATACATCCATATTCCGCGTCTAGTTGAAGAGTTACGTACGAGCTGTCGGTCTATGTTATAATCGTCTAAAGCACAGCTAGTCCTAGACCCGAAAGTGGGGAGTTTAAGAACGCTTCACATCGTTACATCGCTGCTTTTTTCGTACGCAAAGAACAAGCGCTAGTTGCCTGTATGCACAACGCATTGCGCGTTGCTGATTCGCTAGATAATCGTCTCGTGTCTCGAGTACCTGCCTGCTTAACGGAGCCCGTTCCGCTGATTCAGTCTGAACAGGGCTAGGCATCAACACGCTATTCACTGAAAGAGTCGAGTCCGTCCCTGAGCGAAGCACGTCGACTTCTATCGAAAACCGTCTGGCTGACGGGCCTATATGTTCGTCATTTTTCGTATCGTGTCCACTGGAGTAGACCGGCAGAATTAGTCCGTTTTGCTCTGACTAATAAAAATGATCTGTTATTAATGATGTTACCATATTACTCTCGAGCGAAGAACGATAATGGCCTAGTCATTCGTACTTAGTTAATAATAACTGCTAATAAGGTTACAGCACTTATAGCTCTATGATAGGGAAAAATCTCTGAAAAATGATTAAATATTGCAGAACTGATCTTTTGCGGAGATTTTCAAGCCGACAGATTGATTGACTGAGCGACAGATAGACACCGCTACCTAAACGTCATAGTCATGTGATTTGTTATAGATCTATCATTAATATCGGTACGACTTCCACTACCTAGCTAGTAAGTGATTATTCTTCTATCAATACACGAACGGTTCACTGGAAACTGTAACCGAGAAACTCAACACAACCCAACGTACCGGTTGTCTTCCAAACTCTTCAAACGACGCTGACACGGACATTTTAAAGATAAGATTGATTTATCGATTAGGCCAAGTTCCGAACGCTGACTAACCGACGTAAACGCAAACTGTTGTTTAATCACTTATCGATATTATCACAGCTGGAACAACCGTGTTATTCCTCTACGTTTCCTCTGTTTGTCGGACGCTAAAGTTGAAGTTGAATAACCTATCGGTTACGAAGCGAATCGCAACGTATAAAAGACAACGAGACTTAGCTGACCTTGACGATAATGGTAACGGCGAAGATTGAAACGATAATGTTGAAACGTGTTATCACTGCGAACTAGCGGTGGAACTTCAACCAGTCATTCATGTCAACAAAGTTCGTATCGCATAAATAATCGTTATATAGATCATAATTAAACGTCGAGCACCCCCTGCCAACCACTTGACAGGGGGCGAATACGCGCGTCGCTGACACTACACAAAATACATAAGCACCATTTGCAGTGAATTAGTCACACCTAAATTCCTGACACCTCACGAGTCAGTCGAAGCTGTAAACAGGTCTCCGAACTGATAACTGAAGTGTGAAAGCGATCGACATCGCGAGATGGACACTTCGACCGATCAGAGCCTCGTCGATTATTCCGGCCTGGTCCATGCAATACCCATGCAGGATCAGGATCACCAATCTTTGAAACAAGAGAGAAAAAAGGCTAAAGATTGCACGCTGAACTTCAAAAACGGACCACAATAAGCGGAAATATACTGAGAGCTGTACTAAGCGGTTCTCATAGTTTCGAAGTTCGAAGATACTTGAAAGAAATATACTAATGATGAAGACGCTAACATAAAGACAATAATAAACCCGTCGAGAAGACGATTACTATAGAAGAGTGAAACCCTATTTGCAAAAAAAATTTCGCACCGGCCTATAATCATACGTGATTGAGGAAATCGGAAAGAGAAACGGAAAGATCTGACAAAATAAAGCGTTTGGAGAACAACGAAAGCACAGAGTTTGCTAATCGACATGTGCCACGATTTATTTGGTACAAAACGCGTGATAGCATAGCTATCAGCCATGAAAGCGGTGGATCGCCGGGCATGCGATTGTGCCGTGTAGGTCTTCCCAGCGACTTTGTATGGAAATAGATTACACAAAAGAGACATGTGAAGAAAAAGGAAGGGTAGAAACCGAAGTAGATAGCGCAGTTAGCAGGCTGGCGCTGATTTTGAAAGCGATTCGTCACCAGTCTAATGGTAGGATTCGTAACTTCACTAGACTATACTAATAATTACAATCATATTTATTCATAAATGCTCGGTGATACAGAACGGGAAGATTGAAAGAAGAATTATGCCGAAGCGGAAGTTCGAAGACACGACCGCGGGAGGCCCACTAAGTGGTCACCCTGCGCCGTTAGGAACCGGGGGTCCACTTGGAGGACATTCACCTTACGATACCTTTAACGAACCCGACGAATTAGCTGTGCCGCTAGCTATACAAACTTTTTTATGGCGCCAAACTAGGTAAGCAACTGTCAGAAGCATACCCTGACGAATTAATACACATACAGTCTTTCTAGTCAAGTAATGGCGGAAACGAAATGTCATAATCTGTACGCAGCTAAAGCTATTCAAAATCTCGGAATAAATGGGTACCTCTACGCCAACGTCCTAATAACACTGTTCGATAGATCTTCTACAGATGCGCTTATAGATTTGCATCAGGCTCAACTAATGAACCATTTTCACGTTCAAACCTACTAAAATATTCGAGTTAAGGCACACAAGAACTATAAAACTCCTAGGTGAAATAATACTAATAATGAGCCTAATTATAATATAATTATAAACGACTTCGGTAAAGCAGACAGGTTGATGATATTATTACGCGACAGTGTTCTAAGTACTTGATTGTTTCAGTAAAACAAATAAGAGCTTGCGTCATTTTAACAATAAGACTATCTATTAAATAACCATGTTATACTATGATTACTATTATATAAATAGAAGAAAGTAATTATAATCTTTCAGCCCTTTTATCCGGCCGAAGGTAGGCAGGTCATATGACTCTTCTCAAATGGAACAAAGAGAAGCTTGCAAGGTAAACAAATTAATCAATATCTAACGATTTTGTGTATATATGTGTAGATATTATATATATATATATATACATGCTTTAACTGTATATTGTGAGAGATACGTTCTGAATACATTAGCAACTATATAGGTTTCACACAGCGTTTGTAAATCTTTGAGAAAATAATTTTCTGTAAAATTTAGTCATAATAACAATAGTAAACTTTGGTCTTTTAATTTCATCTGGAAATCGAAGTCATTCGAAAAAGTTCTTGTGCAAAACATCCAATTCGGTCTCTCGCCAAGCCTCACGGCAGCCATCAAAGCGATTGGGAGGTAAGTGACATATGGACTTGATATATTGCAACGGTAACCACGTAGCGGTTATGCGCCTATATCATCGTAGACCACCCACTATATTTCAGTATTATACACAATCGTAGCGTTATTACTTTATGCTAGAAAATGTTTTGTGCTTTTTAATACTTCGCTAGGTAAACATTTCCTTATCGTATAGTACTGCTGTCGTCATTATTTGGTTTTAGATGGCGCCTAGTGAAGGCAGCATTGCCACATGTACTTCACTGTTGTGCGGCGCTCCTCCACGGCCGCAAGGAGGCATGCCTCGAGAAACTCGGTTCGGCCGAGACCAAACTGCTCTATACGCTGCATTGGATCGTGCTCGACGCCTGCCAGGAGTGCCAAGAGGGCCTGCCGCCATCGCAGGTTCAACCAAATGTTTTTCCCATCACAGTTATTCAGGTATGTATTGTCTTCTTTTTTTGTTTTTGTTACAGTATTAACTTTTCTGTTTTCGCACTCGTTCAGTTTTTGTGTGGGTATTAGCGGGTATACCTGAGTGTACGTAGTTTTTACCCTGATAAACGCCTTCTCAAACTTTTACATTTTTCGGTACTTGATGCATAGGTGTTTGTCTACCTGTTTGCCCCTCTATTGACCTTCCTTAAACATTCGGACTTGATGGGGTCGTTTCGTCTTGAGAACGGTGCAAAAATCTGGCTGCCACTGTGGCAGTACAAGCACCCAGCAGTGGAGTGCTTCACTACACCGGTACTGCCGAACCGACGGCGAGAACAGCGTGGCGGAAACCTTGGAGGTTATTTAGGCCACCGGCGCGCACGTGGCGACGTGATCGTCGCGCTGCCAAAGAAACGTGAGACCCGTAGAGATGACACACACCGCGAACCCGGACAAGATCGCGACACGGTCAACATAACGATTGAACCTGATGCCGACAACCAGCAGGACAACCACGCTAGCGCCGCCAATCAGGCTGGGCCATGTGGCGGTGAATCGCCGGTACCGCCTGCTGCCGCCACCGACGACTCTAATGGCCAAGTATGCGACAAGTGCCATTTAGCGAAGGCATCCGCTGATGACGTCCCCGGTGCTCCGGTATGTTCATGTGCGCGCGGTGATTTGCCGCAATATTGTCCACTCGACGATCCAAACTTGGCCACGTACCTTGATGTATCGGTGCTGCGGTGCCTATTCATATCGCAGTGGCTCGAGGAGGGCGTGTTCTGGGCCCTACGCTTCGTACATCAACGCCTGTGCAGTATTTTAGAGGAGTCAGCCCGCGAAGGCTTTTCCCGCCGGAGGAGTTGCTCGCTGCCCGTTGCTCAGGACGAGACTCTGACTCCAACACATCGCATGGCCCACTATGCGGCCCATTCAGGCTATGCCCACCTGGCTGGACATCCAGGCCTATGTGGCATGGCAGGCACCATTGGCAGCGTATCAATGGCCATGGGTATGATAGGAATGGCTGGACCACAGACCCATACCACGACTCTCTATCCGTCGCCTAAACGACTAAAAAAGGTTAGTTCCTATATAGACACAGCAGGTCCTGTGTAGTAGCGAAAAAGTTCTTCTGTTCATAACTGCAAAACTTTTTGTTATCTCTAGAAGAAAGATCCTTACTTACGTAAGATTACGTTTTTCTAGTTCTCATTTACATCTCAATTATACAAGAGCTCTGTTTGAGAATCCGTGCATTCTAGTTTCTGGGGGGTCTCTAAAGAATCAGTGTCTCATCCGCCCGGAACGTAGCTATCATTTTAATGGATTTTTCATTTCTAATGTAGTCGCAATCACCGCATCACCCGTCGGCGTCCCATTCGCCCCATTATGGCTCGATACAAGATTTACGAATGAGCTCGAATCAACAGAGTCATGGGGTAGAAGGCAACAGAGCTTCATCGACCCGCAAGCGTGGGACTGGTGGCTTCAAGAAAGGTTCCGATCTGCGCTCCTTCGTAGAGGAGCACCTTCATCTACCCGATCACGTTTTGTACAAACTACAGCAACATCAGCAGCAGTTGCAACAACACGAGAAACACGTTAGAGGTATTTAATTGAGTGTATATCACAAAAGGAAATATAGAGGTTCCCTAATACGTTATTTAAACCCAGCGGGGAAAAGTACCCCCTCTGTAAGCAGGTTTGGCATGTTTTGCAGCAGATGTCATATTTCTGGTGTGCTTGCAATTCACTATCGTACATCTGCTTACATCAGGAAAACGTCTTACAATTCCATGACGAAGATTCCTTCAGATCACAACGATGAAAAATTGTTCATGCAATAATGAAGTGATAATTTATATAAGCTAAATATTGAATACTCAGTCACTGCTTTGTTGTTGACTCAAGACAATAATTTTTATTCTGCTCACATAAAATTTTGTAGGAACTGTTCATGACCAGCTCGATTTAGCCATGTCACCAGTTCTACACCGGCCGAAGTCCTCGCTAGGGTTGCGTACCGAACAGGACCTTGGGTCAAATCCGCTGGTAACAGTCCCGTTTGGGTCGATGATTCGTGGAAAGAGTCTACCTTCTATCCATATTGACGTAACTACGCAGTGCGATATGGCTACGCGAGACGAGCAAGACCGGCTCCGAGATGAAGTGACGCTCCGACGCGAGCGCCATAATTCAAGCATGGAGCATCTTCAGAGGCCAAGTGTCGCGCCTCCGACCATCACCGTCACGGAGCATTCGCCAGTCTCCTCTATGCAGTTCCTGGTCAATCAGGTACGCAGCCGGCAATCTATTACTCAAGAGATAACGCCTAATGATAGGCCAACAAGGTATACATTTTCCCTAATAACTCGCAATATTATGTTATTTATTTCTGCTTCTAGTGGTATGTCACGCTTATTCAAATTCACTAATGTTATCATACTCATAGTGATGATGATGTTCATACTACTTATCGTGTATCTTTAAATAATCTACGTATTTACTACATGGATAAACAGGAAAGCGGTGATTCGCCGAAAGATGACGAGTCCCATGAGCCACTCGACGACTGTATCAGCCGAGGAGTTGCGTTTTACCCACCCTGTCAGCAACTGGGCATTACCCGCTCGCAAACCGATTCTGATATCCTTTATGCGCTCGAGGGGCTAGACGAAGCGTCCGGCTCGACGCACTACATCACAGCAGATGGACGGATTCACCTGCAAGTTGTCCTCAAAGCCGTTCATGCCGTCACTCTGCGAGACACTGCGTGTTCATTACGTGTGTGTGAAGCCATCCTTGATATACTTGAGCAGCTGCTGCAGATGCACGTTTTACTTGGCCCTACCGCGCATGGACACGGCAGTGCACAACAGGAAAAGACCAGAAAAAGGTTGAGTTAAGACTTCTTCTAAGCTCCGTATTGTGCCAGTTTATTATATTGTGTTGATTATAATATAGACAAAATAGCATCAATTTCGTACTTCTGGCAATAATAGTCGTAATTAATTATGTTTGGGGATATATATTGGATCTATCAGATTTACCACTAAAGAGTGATAAATGAAACAGCCTAGAAATTGACCTTTATTCTTCACTGGTACCATCACACCCGCTTCACTAGCAGCCATGAAAGTGGAGACCCCCGCGGAAGCGGTACAGGCTGTTATTCCGAAGAGGGAGCCGGTAGTTTATCGTATAAACAACAGCATGAGCGCCGTCACCGCTCATCGGCTTCTCGCGGAGGAAGCCAGCGGGAGAGCGAGCTGAGTGTTCATCATCTTTTCGCGGACGTAGTGCTCAGGGTGATCAAACATCTTGGTTGCCCCCATGGTTGCGGAGAGGGACACCGACAGGGTATGAACGACATAAATTACGCTTTCGTTTGACTATTGCTGTAACGCTGAAGTTCGCACAAGCCCAAGTACTGATGTCGTACACCTCATATATATACGTGAGATAGGTCGATCCATATGCTTGGACTATGTCATACTTACTTGGCCTTTATAACGCCTTTTGTTTTGTGCTGATTCCAGGAAATGCTGAAGAAGTTCGCGCCCGCGCCCAGGAAGTTTTAATGAAGCTTCACGACGACAACGAGAGAGCGTTCGCGAAGTTCGTGCGAGACATGACTGTCAACCGCGGTCTTTCCGAAATCGTGGACATGTACCACTCGCTGCTTGGGTTCTGCCAGAACTCGACATCCTTACTCTCACCGACGA
Source organism: Varroa destructor (assembly GCF_002443255.2). Lineage (NCBI taxonomy): Eukaryota > Metazoa > Arthropoda > Arachnida > Mesostigmata > Varroidae > Varroa > Varroa destructor. Next base: position 39,784,996 of record NW_019211457.1, read on the forward strand.
CGCAGATGAAGCGAATCTCAACGTCGACTGCAGCCAGCAATCAGGATAGCGCTTCCGCCAGAACAGGTCCGTGCAATACAATACTGGCGTCAATAGATGCGCGGTTTCATTTTTTACTATGTTCCAGAGCGAATTCAATTTAGCGGAGGCGGACCTTTGTAGAGGAAACGGCATTAACGAATTCATGTTTATAAATTATCTACGACTACTAAAGAATACTTTTGAATTTTTATTTGACAGCACATTGTCGAGAACTACAGTGCACCGCGATTTGAGTTGGGCAAATATAATATGATTGTGCCTGAGAACGGCATTTGTTTCAACGTGTCTATATAGAAAACAAGAGGATTTTCATATATATATATATATATTTTTTTTTTTTTATGAGGCTATACTCACTGAGCATCTCATAACGTTAGAGTATTTGTATAATTCCGTTCAATGTTGTGACCCGTCGGCTCTTGCTTTCAGTGAGCCTACCCAAGATAATAACGAGTTACGGCGCAGAGATGTTCAGCTCGTTTAGCAGTATATATTCACACACCGAAGGTGAAGTTAACATGAAACAACTCTGTACATACGTAGCATATGCGCAGAGCTCATTTCCATATATCTATTCTATCGTTCTTATTGCTATTATGAACCCAGCACAGACTACACGCTGTGACGAAACCATTAGTATATTAATAACCGCACCTTCGAAATTATCCGTATCACGACTGTGTTTAGATTTAAATTAATCGAATAACTCTACCTATTGTATGACACTAAACACAACCATACAAGACGCGGCTACCCCCGGCCACTAAGTCCTGCAGTTCATCCTTTGCCTGACTTTTCTTCCTTCTGTTTACCGCACCCGTAGATGCGAGCGTTATTTTTTGCTTCTGTGCTAGATACAAATCCTTGAAATGTTACCTTCTCCAACCGATTCCAGCAGCATTTAGAGAATATCTGTAGACCCGGTGTTTCAGCAGCCCTATTGCCCGAGGGCCATCCTGGTTGACCTTAACAACAGCCTTGATCACTGACTTTATCGATTGCTTTCTCTGACCCATTGCACTTGACCTATCCTATTGTAGAGCGCTAGTTAGATACTAGGGGATAGAGGAGTGCCGCAGCTGCTGAGTGTTATATAGATATAGCAAGTATAGAACAGAGCTATAATTGATTTGTACCTAGGTAACACATACAGGTTTCTATAGTGACGGACCAGCATTTGGTAGAGAGCGCAAAAGGGGCAAGCACATCTTTAATATGCCATCTCGTTTACTAATAGAGTTTACTAACACTAATAGTGTTGATAGAATATAGTAATAGTTTTTTGTTTACACGCGTCTATGTGAAGGGCACAAAGTAACGATATCAGCTTGGGTTTACTTGTTAACTTAAGTAGCTGAGGCTACTAGCACTAGCTATTGCCCATAGACGATGCAATCACATATATAAAGCTATAGCATTCTGTAATCTACGGTAAAATAGAATGCAATTAAAAGGACTTTCAAGGCCAATCGGCCTTTCTTGGGTAAATTTATTGAAGATAACGAACAGCACCTGTGCTCTCTACTAAACCTACCTACATAGATACACATGTGAGCACCAGAAAAAAAATGAAATCAGGGTCCTCATGCAACACATGAGATCGATGCATAATAAGTAGTTTGAATAGACTAAGAACTGAAATAAGGCCGTATTACATTTGTTAGAAGGAATCTATGGTGCGATTGAACGCTCCCAGCGTTTGCGAGAGAAGCAGTCTAAAATGGCGACGGTGTTGTCCTTAGTGGCTTGACTCTCAGTTCCTCTGAAATCAGGTTAAATACGCCAGTAGCTGCCAGGCACAAGATCGTAGTTGTAAATTCTTTTACGTACGTTCGCCATTTTTCGGAACTTCTCAGTGTAGTCCAGCTACTTTGAAAGCCGTCATCAAGCTAACCCTGATCGCGATTTACCCTTCTAGGATTGCTTACTCCGGTCCGCCTATCGGCGAGTTGCAGGAACAGCTTTTCTTCAGGCATAGTCAACCTCAAAGAAGGTACATCGGTCTTGCATGACCTCAGTGTGTCTCCATTTGCATTTCTATCTTTTGTCACTCATTGACATTATATGCAGGTTTTATATTTAAATGTCGCGCATTATCTCTTCTTGTATCCATATTCTGAACATATTCCTCATAGTTTATCTTTTTTTGCTTCATTTGTATATATGTTAAAGCATAGGTGTTACTTTACGAGGGCGTTTCATCCAAAAATCTGTAGATTTCCGCATCGTCCTTACAATCAGTTCAGACATAATAATAGTATATATCCTCGTTTTCATCAAACATGCATTTCATATACTGACATTAAAGTATATAATATATAGTGTACTTTTTTTTATGTATGTAGTTGAGTTTACTGATTATTTCTTGTTGTACGATTGTAATCGTATTTCCTGCTACAGACCAGTAACATCATCAAATACTACCAATAACGAGCTTTTCCTGTCGACTGCTATATAATGGGAATACATTCTTATTAATCATTCCTAAGTAGAACGTTCACAGACTGTCGAAACTGTTCCGCTTAATTGCGTCCTTTCATTAAAGCTTTTCGGCCTTGTTAATTAGCTAGTTGATACTAATATAATAATAGAAAAATACTGAATATACTATTACAATAATATGTTTAGACAAATGCTTATTTCTGCCACTGTAAATCTTACAGGTTGTTATGATTAACAGTCATTAAGGCTGATCTGCCCCTGTGTCGATTTAACCACAAAATCATTTACTTTGCCGGGCGATTAAGCGAGCCGCTGTAGATCTGGGAGCAGAACATTGATACCGGGTTTCGTCTGTTTCAAATTTCAAAATCCGCGGTTATTTCTGCTGTAATCAGATTTGTCAGTGTTGTTGCTGCGGCAGCGGCGGCTGTTGTTACTATAATAATTAATATCATTATTATTATTATTATTGTCATTGAGTTTTGTCATCGTCTTGTTACTTTCTGTTCTTTTTTGGCGATTCTCTTGTTTGGTCTTCTTCAATTTCAGCTGCGATGTCCCCTCGGCAAGTACAAAGCTGCCGAAATAGCTTCTCGAGTATATTCCACCCTGTACAAGGTACATCACCGGGTGCAGCCAAGTGGAAGGACCCTGTGAATACAGATCCCCCGAAAAGTATCGAAATTTATACAAACACCAAAAAAACTATTCGGCTTGATCTATTTATTTTTATTATATCTATTAAACTTTTCTCGTTTCTAACTAACGGCACTTAAACTAAATAAACTTTAATGTAATAAACGAACTTGATAAATCCCCACCTAACCTATCACGTAGCAAACGCAATTACCTTATTGCTTGCAACGTACCTAAAATATGATTTTCGTGTACCTGCTTTCTATGACATGTCGCAACCCTGCTTCGCGCGACTACATCCCGCAGTCACCTCTCAGCTGCTGTATTCTACCACACCGTATCCATTATAACAACCAACTAATTGTATGATAATGGTCACTTAATATGTTTCTAATCAGCTATCCATCATTGTCACGGATTGAGCATCATATATCACACGCTTGTATATGTCTATATTCCATATAGTATATACATATTAATAAACACGCTGTTTATAACTATAAAATGTTCAAAATAAGTAGAGTGGAGATACTGATCCTTCTGAGGTTCTTCTTACGGGCACAAATTCTGAATGATGCAGATGTAGCCTACGTTGGAGGGATATCTAGCTTTTAGTTCTGTTTGACGGTAAATAGTGACATTAGAAGTTCAAAGTACATACTCATCGTGGTCGTATGTAACCTTATCCGTAGATGGTTCACCACTTAGCGAAATGTACTACAATTATATCAGCACATATCAGTCATCTCATTACATAATGTCGCTATACCATGTCGTTCTATACGTTCATTATCCATAAACTCCCTTCTTTTTTGGACAACTGGGCTACTTGCGCCGTTTCAGAGAACTTTTTATTTCTACCTGCGCAACTTCATAGTTATGAACCACCGCCATTGAGCAAATTGATTCCGCTGTCTTTTCACAGTACTGATAGTACGACATGTAACAATGGTATGAACTGTTGATAGATAAGGGGGTAAGACGGAAATCGCAGGTCACTTCAACGATCCGAGGGCTTCTTGGTCCGATTGCAGAATGACGTCGCTATGGATTACTTAGCAATAATAAGAAATCGTGGTGGCATTCGTAGCATCAAATCTAAACTCTTTCTTTGTTATATGAACCGCACCAAATTAAACTAACATGCTTCCTATTAAACCTCTAAAATACCTGGGTCGTGAGATCGCTGTGTGGTACATGCTAACCAGACTGTTAGTGTTTACGTTAGTAGTAGTTAGACTAAATAGGGAAACTGTTTGTAACAAACTGCCGCTTAATTCACACTAGCTGACGAGGCCGACTGTAATGATGTCAACGGCGACCTTATTTTCGAGGTCATATTCACAACCCGCACATCGCTTTAACACGAGTCCGTATGTTGTAGAAAGGTACTTTTACGCACCGATGTGACGATGACCTTGAGGGCCGTTATCTCAACGGTAAACCGACAAGGACATCAGTTTACCGAATGGCCTGTCAGACCATGATTATTAATGACTGGTAATGACTACTACTGATGATGGTCTAGTCAATGCGTAGACCGGTCGATCAAAATAATTGATTTGATTGAGCTCAGTGAGATTGATTGTTGATCATTAGATTTGAGTTCATCGCTGATTTCCAGCCTCGGTTCGAATTATCAACGATGACCTCAACCGCATGACATTTACGCGCACGTGGCTGCCGGGTTAGGACTTGACGCGGGGCTGTTTGCGTGTATCGTTCAGATCTGCTGCAGCTACATGATAAAGGAAACGAAGAAATAAAAATGTGTTTCTTGAACAAGCGACGGCACCAAACCTCATGATTTGTTCAGGAGCCACTAGGCACGACTTAAATGTGTTTCACTTACTCAGTGACCGTACCTAACTCATATACGTTAAATATATGCTATTCAACCCATATAATAACGCTCCTATATTTCTATATATCAATACTTATCTGAAATATGCGTGTGTGTATGTGTAGAACTCCATGCTGGCAAACTGCAGAGAAGCTTTCTTTCGGCGTGACAATTCGTTACCCCACAGCCATTTCCTGTATAATTACAAAAATATAGTTGCGGCAAATTATTTTAATACAAAACTGCTTCCGATTTGTAAACTGTAACTCGAATTACAAGAGTCTATTATCCACGCATCGCTCCGGACCATTTACGATTCTTAGAATTACCTCTGGACACCTCACGACTCGTTTTCAGATCAAAAGTTCTCACAGCGAAAGAAAGCGGTTTCCATTCTGTAAGACAGTCTATTCATCATTGCTCGCCAACCGCTTGCACTCCCTGATCAAATCATGGCCTTGCAGGAAATCTGATCTAATCAAAACGATATACAAATTGCAGGATACGCGAACAATTTTGGAGCCAACCCTCGCTCGATCGAGCACGTCGTGCTCAGCTATACGTTCAAGGCGATGGCCACCAGACTCGCCAGGAACGCCAAAGAACTCAGGAGTCAGGAGAACATGAGTCTATACTGCGACCTCAGACAACTAATCAATTTCATTCACGAAAATCACGGTGAGAACCTAAACTTATGTAACCACTGTATGTGGCAAACAGGTTACGTTTCTTATGTTGTAATATATTTGATGGATTGAATTGTTTTGATGTAACAGTGTGCCGTGGTTACCACAAACACAGAGAAAGCAGTGAACCTATTTAAAATTCGCATCTTTCTGGCTCCAGAAGCATTGTTAATTTGAATACGCTTTTGTGATTTGTTATGCAAAAATAATATCATGTCTGTTTCGCTAGGAGGGATTTTCCGTCGAGTCGCATTATCAGGGCTGTTAGAGAGCGCAGAGCGCCCTAACCAGTGTTCGGGCAAAAGCTTTATTCCGGGAACGAGAATAGTGCGGCACGCGTCCCGGATCATGGACGCCCAGGAGCAGAAGGAATCAGAAACTTTGGCCGGCGTCAAAGTGGGAGATACTAGTATGATTGTCGTCGATGAGACCGACAAGGCTGGCCGAAAGAGCTTCTTCAAGAAGAAGTCCACGGTCAAAAAGGTTCCTAGCTCACAGAGCAAGTTCGACGAAGAACCTTCCCTTTCCGCGGGCTCCATGGCCAGCGTGACGCCGCAACAATCACTCAAGCTGATGAAGACACTCGGACCCCGCCTGAGTGTCGGCCCCGATGGTAGCGACACCCTGTCGCTCGGTGCCAAGCAGAAAAATCCTTCCGGCTCGAAGCTGCAACTTCTAAATTGGTTTAAAGGTTTATTAGTTATCGGCCAGTAACCTATACAACCGTGTCGACGGCTCCGAGATGCACACCCACCTAAACGAAGTGTTGCTTGCCCAATTTTTTATAATGAGATATAGAGTACACTCCAGAGGAATTATGTATGTGTGTCCATTGTCCTGTTCATAGACTTCGAGCTCTTCATATTCGAATATGCAATTTTTTGAATACATATTGCAGCGAACAGGGTGAATATAAACTACAATAAGAAGTATGCTCCTTTAAGAAAATTATTGTTTACACAAATGCATCTCGAACTGAGGCCAGATTTTTCAGTTTTTCTCCCGATTTCCTCATTTTGCTGGTTGTGTTGACGTTCTGCAGGCGGTTCGGGCATGACCCCAGTTCCGTCATCATCACAGCTCGTGCTTGACACCGACGATGACCTAGACGGAGATACCCTATCGTTTAAATTTAAATCTAAAGGCAAGGGTGCAGTCAGTAAGAGTTCGTCCGCCGGTTTGCTTAAGGTGAGGATGCCCTAATTTTTAAGTAACATAAATTCCAGTGAGTGCCATTCGAATTCACTTACGAACTGGAGTAGTCATGTAGCATGTCTTTGAAGTGCTCGTCTGCATAACAATTTATTTTAAAGTTCTGAACTGTGAATCAGTCAATCTATTCATTTAGCGACATTAATGATGACCATGCTTTGCGTTGGTTCGTTTCTTTTATCAGGCCAAAAAACGAGTCGAGGAGCAGCTTTCGAAGCTGGGCTTCGGTCGGACCAAGAGCAAGCATGGCGGTTTCGAGGAGGTGGCTGACTTATCGCGACGGAATTCGTTTGATTTAGACAACAGCCAGGAGAGTCAGGCCGCAGCCAGTTACTTCGTTAAGGAAACCCGACTCGTCAACATTAAGACGGTCCGAGATGGCATGCTTCGGTTCGCATTTCTGCTTGAGGCCTGCAACCCTGGGACTATACCTGACCCACCACTACTCGCCGCAGCACTAGACCTGGTCCGTCGGGCGCGGCGTTTAAGCTTTGATGAGGACATGTCTTCAATATTATCGCGTGAAATTTTCTTATAACATCATAAGACATTGCGACGCATTGCTTTTATCCGAAACCTTTTCCATATCTCTACGTGGATTATTTCATAGGATAATTGTATCGTATTTTAAAATAAGTCTTACGAAAGTAGAATATGCTTATGCCAGCTATATGGATTAAAGTTCGTGTTCAGTTTATATGCCTGTTCAGACTGAATTAGGATCATTATAATGATTAAAAATCTAATCATGGCAAACACTCGTGCTTGTTATAGTTAATACTCCTTTTTTGTGTGTTTGCAGAAAGCTCCCGTCGTTTCTCGCGCAGCGCTATTTCTTGAGTGTGCCTACTTCGTCCGGAGATGCAACAAAGGCCTTTGGCCCAGCTGGATGAAACTTAATCTACCGCTCTTCCGCGCTAGTGGCGCCATGAGCGGCGGCGCGGGAGGACGGAGTCAACCCGCCTTACACAGGTGAAAATAATAATAAAGACAACACAAAATAGGGAAACATAGAATTACAGGCACGCGGTTTTGAGTATCCAAACGTATTCCCATCTAAAATATTGGTCGATTAACGTAGACGGTTCTTTCACTAGCCCATGGCGAATATTTTAAAAAAGGTCATGGATGGATATTGCCCATGACGTATGTCTGTCACGTATGTTGCGCATGTTTACAGGATGCACACACTGCAGAGAGCTGCGGGCAGGATGTTCCATGAATGGGCGGAAGCTATAGGTGCCCGACTCGAAGAGCTCATCGGGGCAGACGTGAGCCCCGGTGGACCAGGAGCGGGTACAAGTGACGCGGCATCCACTACCACGACGATGATGGTCGAGAGCTGGGACCAGATGACGTTCGACGATGCTAGACGCCGTCAACTACGCGTCGAAGACGATGAGGAAGACTTCCTTGACGAGGCGTCGATCTGTAACCAGCGCTGCCCGTTCGCCCTGCAAATGGCGGCATGCCAACTCCTGCTGGAAATTACATCGTTCCTGCGAGAGACGTTCCAGTGTCTGCCGGCCAGGGGAGGTCCGTCACGGCAATCGACCCGCGGCGAGCGCCAACCGGGAGCCCCTATGCCGATAGGTGGACCTCCGGCCGGCTTTCAGTCACACAATGCTAACAGGAGATGGTCTATGGCTTTGAGTACGCTGGGGGTGAGCCAAACCTCGGCTCACAGTCTGATTTCGCTCGCGGAGCAGACGCAAGCAGCCCATCCGATGGCTGGCGTAGGTGAGCGAAGGATCAGTTTTGTGCTTCACGAGGCGGACGCCGAGTCTGACAACCAGTCGGACCATATGGCCGGCATGGCGGCCGGGCTCCTCTCCTTTCAGCAACAGCACCTGCATCAACAACAGCAGGGCGAGGGAGCCGCCGGGTCAGTCGCGGATCGTCCGCCCGCTGGACCCGGTCAGGCCAGGCAGGCTAGACAGAGGTGAGCTAATAATGATTGAGGGGCTGAAAGGTTTCAAATGCATCTGCAGCATGAGACGTATCCATAAAGGGTGAGCATATACATACACAGTGTATAGTGAATGTGTAGTACTAATGCGATGATAATATCTATTCACTCAACCTTAACTTTTGTATTAACAGAGGCAGCAGACCAAGTGGCAGTGGTATCGCTGGATCAGTTGCAGCAGTCGCGGCTGCCAGCCACCTGCTAAGAAGGGGTCACCACCAGTCGAGTTTGAAGCGTTGTAGCCTCAAATTGAAGAGACAAGATCGTAAAAATCGCCCTAGGTGAGAAGCGTTGCTGAATGCTTGAACAAGAGTACCTATTCTCGTCTAGTAAAAAGTAGCTCTAATATTACATATGTAGACTTCTTCCATACCTGTAATTAGCCATAGACGTTCGAAGCTAGTATAACGTATAGTTCATAGGATGTTTTCTTCTGCAAGCGTGGTAATGAATCGTACTGACCTGTTAGAAGTGAATCCGGTGGACTGTAAAATTTACCAATTTCTGAACTGCGGGTTGCTGGCAGACGAAATTCGGCTGGTAAACACTCCAGTGTCTTAGAAAGTTGCAAGAAAGAAGCATGCAAAAGAAGAAACATTTCCTAGTCTCCAAAATCAGCCTTCAGTGGTCTAGTTTTTGTTCATCGAAGACCACAGTGCTGCGGAAATACATCGAAGCTTGACGAAGTCATAAGTCACGGAGGCCTAAAGCGAAAACCCAGTACGTGAATGATGCAATGCTTTCAAAAATGGGGGTTCGAACGGACCAGATATCGGAACGCGGAGAATAAGAATACATTATTGCTTTTGAGGAGACCTTTTGTGAAAGCAGAACTTGGAGTCTAAGGGTTTTATTAGCCAAAACTGGTATTTAATATGTAGCGTGTCACAGCAACATACCCTAAATACTGAAAATGCAGAAACTAAGCGAAAAATGTGTCCCCGTCGATCGAGTGCAGGCTAGTTTGAAATGCATGTGATGGATTCCGTATGCAACTTGCGGAACTTTAATTAACCAAAAACTTGACAATAGCTCCACCATAAAAGAGACATGGTTCAATCTCTCCGCAAGCCAGAGAGAGCTCAGGCGAAATAATGGCGTTAGCCTGGAGGGAAAGCGAGTTCGGTGGCAGTATCGTTGCGGTACTTGCAATGATCACCCAAAGCATCTGGTATTATGAAGTACTCGCCGAAAATAAAACAGTGAATGCAGTGTGTTGTCTCGAGTTCTTCAAGAGAGTAATGCACAGTTGGCAAGGTAATCGAAAGCACGCCGGATATTTGATGGCAATGCTCGACCTCATTACCAATTAGTTCCTAGATTGAGCATAAGAGTAGTCAACGTTGCCTTCAACCTGAACAAGAGTACCTATTCTCGTCTAGTAAAAAGCAGCTCTAATATTACATATGTAGACTTCTTCCATACCTGTAGTTAACCATAGACGTTCGAAGCTAGTATAACGTATAGTTCGTAGGATGTTTTCTTCTGCAAGCATGGTAATGAATTCTCCAAATCTAGGTCCGTGTAATCACGGGGCTTTCCATGCCCTCGAAAAGTTATCGGCGACCAAATATAGGCTAACATCGATTTATGGGAACGCAAATAGTAGGTATATATGGCTGTCCAGGAAATACCAGAGTGCTGGGATAAGTGTATTAATTATAAAGAAGAGTAGATTTGACATATCGTGAAAAATCATTATTTTAGCCCAACGCGTTCAAGAGTTATTAATTTTCAAAGATCACGGGAGTCGCCCATAACGCCCTAATAGTAGTTCGAACCCCGAATTTTTGCAACTCTTCTTTCACAGATCATCGACATTTGCCGCTAGTGATGAGGATGCTGAGGAAATGCTCAGACGGACGGAAAGCATCAAGTCGCAATCGCTGCCGCAATCACAAAGGCAGCAACGTAAGGTCAGCGCCGTATCGGACCGAAGCGATACGAGCGAGCGCGCTGACATCAGGTATTATCACATTCAGTTTGTTGTTGTTTATTCTATCATGTTTGTACAGGTCGTTGTACCTGTACAAACATGATCTGTCTCGCAATCATTCTTCGGGCGAGTCTAGCAGTAGCAATTGTGAGTCCTGATCATTGCGCTAGCCTTTTCTGTTCCATTCGACGGCACCAGTATCAACGCAAAGTAAGGTTTAGTATGTACGTAATAGTTTCTAACTTCGGCGTTTGCTTCGATGGCCAGTCTGTCATTTGAGCAAACGTCGAGCTTAACGCTTTCATCGCCCTAGCGCGTATACAACCTTCGATATGGAAATGTGACGATTCTGCATGCAATTTTTTTATGCTACGTATCTGGTACATAGTGGAGGAGAGGAATCGCCAGGTGTTCTAAGCGACGACCAGCCCCCGGATAGCCCGGCAGAACATACTCAGGCTGGTACGGGTGGTCCAGGGGCGGGAGGTGGGGGCGGTGGCACTGGACCTTCATCGACGGTTCATGGCTTACCAGCTTCCGGCGGCGCTGGACATGGCGGCTTGACATCATCAGCCGCGCAACTCGCTTCGGGCGACAATAACCTCTCCCAAAACCTCCCCTGGATCAATGCCATCATTGCGATACAGAAAACACTTAATTTCACCTGTCAGCACCAGGGATTTTGCCATCCGCGTTGTTACAGGTACGTACTACACCGCAATTGTCCCCTTCAATACTGCAGACATTAACTAATCGTTTCTTAGTTTAAATTCATCTGTTCGACTAAATGAACGTATCTCTGCCTAACTAACGTATCTCGTGGTTGTTTTATAGGCGACAACTGCGAGCTTGCAATAGGTTAACAAAAAGTATTAGAAAAATATACGGCGACGACTTTGGTCTCACAGAGTGCTCGACGGAAGACCCTTGCCCAGCAGCCGGGATAGGGGCCGAAGGAGAACAGAGTATGGATGATAAAGAACTCAAAAGCAAAGAGAAGAAGTTCAAGAAAATTATCACCGGGCCGAGCTCACCGCTTCGTCGTAAAACTAGCATTCCCGGTCACCTTTACCAGACCGACAAGGGGGTAGGCGCTATCGCAGGCAGCTCTGGCCGAAGCGCAGGTGGCGAAGATCGCGTGCTTGATACGCCTCACCTGAGCGGGGCCCGTTCGCTGCACAGCTCCACCACCTGTCTTGTGCACGATCTCGAAATGGGCGGTGAGTAACCGCTTGCTTTTCGCGTTTACTTTAGTCTTTTGCCCCCCACAGGCTTTTCAATAAATCGAAATAGTTTTTCCACTAAAAATAAATCATGTCGGTTAAAGCATAAATTATATATATATATATATATATAACGGCACAAATATACCTTCTTTAATACATACACGTTAATAAGGAGACAAAATGCTTCGGATGTTGATGTTCTTTATTTTGATCCCCTTCAAAATGTAGCGGAGCCGTACTTGAAGCAGTCTGGCCAGTTCGAAAAGAAAAAGAAGGATAAGGAAGAAAATCCATTATTAAAATATATAAAAAATCAAGTGGTCAACGTTTTCCTGGCACCTATGTCGCTTCTCATAGAGGGAGCAGTCATTCTTAAAGAAGACCATTTTTTTGGTAAGAATAAAAACATGATTCGTTTACTGCTGTGGGTAGCATAGATGATCTGCGGACTTAATATTGTAGCAACACACTTATGTATAACTATATAATTTCAAATAGACGCTGTCTTACCTACACAAAAAAATTCACTAGAACTCTGCTTCTTCCATTTCTAGGAATCTTTTTTGTAATTATAAGTAATTCAACCGTGAACACAGTTTGCCCGTACGCAATTCTCAAGTAACCTAATCCACCGTGGTAGCTGACGACATTATCATACCATTTCGCTGTTGTTTAGGGCTTTACAAACACAGCACAAAAACTTCCGTAGAACTTCTCTGAAGTTTAGAAATTCCGCTTACGTTATTGTCATCACAGTCTCTGCTTGTTCGTTTTTTCCTTCCCGTTTGTCCCTGTAGACATTTTACCGGTTGCCTGGGAGCTTATACTGGAACCGGATCAACAACTGAGTTCAATCGCATCAGTGGTGTTCATCTTGTGCGCCGTCAAATCAGCGGAGCACGCTAGCGAGCTCATCGAGAAAGAGCTCAAGTCAGAGGACGTTAATCAACGTATTCGTGCGCTACTACGGATTCAGAACCTGTGGCGGCACCGTTACCAGTGTTGGCCGCGTATGGAGGAGAGTGCCCACGTGCTATTCAAGGTGCCGCCACCAAACATCGAGTTCACGTTACCGAGTCCTCGAATTGCAATGGACTCGGCCCCTGTAGCAGATCCACCGTGGATGCCGCAGGTTAAAACGAAGGTCGAAGAGGTCACCATCAATCAGGAGCAACGATCATTCGTCACTGCCACCCAGACCCGACGAAAACAACAGATGGAGCTTATACAACGGGCGTTACAAGCCGAAGACGAGAAACGGACGACAGAACGAGAAAACTTCTTCATGACATCGATCAGTCCCACAATGCAAGCAGCTTACGAACCGGCGTTGTACCAGCACCCGGCCGACGCCGAGCACGGCGTCGGCCCAACGGCAGCGGAGAGCGCCGCCGCCAACGAAGCCGTAAACGACCCGCACGAGCCGCAGTTGCGGGCCGAGCGACCACATGCGTCACACCCTATTCAGGTTGCCCATTCACTATACCCATCTTGCATGTGTTCCTCTGCCATCACAATCATCAACATGCTACAGGACGTCCAGACCAACTATGAGGGAGTGGCCGTCTACGAGGTTGCCTTCAAAGTCATCTGGCAATGTCTCGTCGAGGATACGGCGCTCTTTCTCCGCTACCTCCTGGAGCGGCTGACACGCGAGAAGCCCGACGCCATCATTCAGATCCTCCGCCGGTTGATTCGCTTTATGCCGCGCTTGCCAACGCAAGCGGCTCACGTGATGTACAATTATATTGTTGGCTTCGTCATGTTCTACGTACGCTCGCCGTGCGAGGGTTATTCCGAGCTGATTGCCGCCTCGCTATCGGCACTCTGGCTCGTGGTGCCTTCCGTATACGGACTCTACCTCAAAGATCTTAAACAGGTGCTCCGCAAGGAGCAATGCGATTCAGCCCTGCTTATCACAGCCAACGTCCCCAGCGCTAAGAAAATCATTGTGCACGGTGAGAGTGGCATGAGACTAGTGAACAGAGTATTACTGGCGGATACTGAATATCTGCCTAATAGTACGTGAACACTTACAATACGATGGAACTTTTTTCAACCCAAATATCGTCACTTGAGGTTGTCTAGTACAAAAGAGTCTCATTATATGCTTGAGCTTTCAAAAGAGTGTGCTCACCTTACGAATTCTCCTGATATTTTGATCGCTTCGGAATTTCTAGTGTTAGCTTTTCATTATTCTATTGTGCACCCTATATAACGGATATTTTATGCTGTGGTGTCGTCGCTTTTGTCTGTAGGCCAAGATGACCCGGGGGGAATTCCGTCTCAGTTCCCTATACACGAGGACACGCTCTTTCAGCATATTCTTCAGGACAGTTTGGACTTCTTTGGCATCGAAGAGAACCAACAAAACTGCTACTTCCTTGTCGATACCAAAACAAGTGAGTGCATTACAAATTTCAGCAATGAACTCGAGTGACATTACACAGATCTTTATACTCATATCCGGGGTACACAATGATATATAATAATGACAATATCTCTGATCTAAACTTGACCCGAGGGGCAATTATAGTACATTCGTATTTAAATTATAAAAGGTAGATTTCAATGGCAATCGCTGTTGCCGTCGGAGACACAGTAATTGTAACTAGGAATTGCGAGCTTCTATAAAAAGGCTGTTTGTGAAAATGAACTAAATAATGTTTATTTGTTACTTCAGATACGATGCATATAAGTAGCGCTTATATCCGGGACCACTATTTCTTCAAACGCAGCCAGTATCCACAGCTCAACCTGATCAAGATGGAACCCGATACCGCGCACGCAGCACTTCAGATGCAATACTTTCAACTGCATTTTATAGAGGCTAGCAAGGTCAGTCATTGTAGGAACACCAAAGCCATACGGGTTACACTAGCGGTTGCGGCATTTTCTCGATTAATTTACTCTTAATATTATTTCATCAATTAATAAAAATTCGATTTTTGATGAAATAAAGGATTTTATAATGCTAGGGTTGATATCCTCATACGCAGGTATTAATGAGTCTGGCCGTACTTCGTAGCAATCACCAATTAGCTCCGCGTGTTCTCTTCCTTCACGATGAACTCACGAAACTGCCGTCTTTCCCAAGAAAAGCGTTGGAAGCTGATTTTAGCATGTACACGGGTAAATACGGAAAGCAGGTACTGGCCATGGATACCATGCACAAACTGTGTTGGGTAAGTTAACTTTTGTAAATGTTGTAATATAAATGCAAGCATACATATAATGTATTCAGGTATGTTCTTTGTTCACCAACAGGTTTGCTAGACTTGATTAGGTTTTAGAGTTAGTCTTGCTCACACAATAAGAAAAACATTCCAACAACTAATTCTCTATGCAACAGTACTCTGTATGTGACGGCCATGACATCTTTTTGATCTCTGCTTTTTCTGCTAGGTTCGGCTGATGGCGCGTATGTTCGAGGCGATGTCCGGCTTCTTTGCGCATTCTTCGGACTTGCATCTATTTCTAAATGTGGTGAACGGGGCCCTTGTTTTGCACTGTGAAGATGCCGCCATCTTGCGCCTCTGCTGCGCCACCTTCGTCAATGCCGCCCACCAGTTTAAGAACATCTTTGCCACCAACGGCTACCTTCTCATCATGCCGACAATGCTACAGATCTACTCCAACCACCAGACCAACGGCCTCCTCTGTCGCACCATAGAGTTTATATGCAAGCAATTTTACATCATGCACCGAAAGCCGTTTGTACTGCAGATGTTTGGTAGCGTCGCCCCGCTGTTGGACACTGACACTGCCAGCCAGTACGGAGATGCGTCCAAGGTTCAGCCCAAAGCATTTTTCCAGGTACAGACGTATCCAAGCCTCGATACCATTCCTATTGATATATAGATAACGATCTCCTAAGACATGTTGATCACACTGCAGTGCTTAAATGACGATAGCAAGGTCATTTTCTATTCTCACAGAGTACAATAAGTGCTTTATCGGTGGTTCAGAGTTCCTTGTTATTATGATTCCGTTAGCTCCCTTTTTCCAATGCATACTTTCATTTCATAAAGATATATATATATATATATATATATATATATATATATGTAGAATACAAAGGAATTTCTTGGTCATCTACAACACGAAAAAAATCTGAATGCAACATGTTCAATCAAGATTTGCACTGGACAATATGCGCACTGGTGGGCACATAATTCATCATCTACTAAGGATATTAGCAAGCCCTTGAGGCTTTCCTTTGTTTTCGTTAAGTTATTAGATTGATTTTGTATAAATAATCTTGCTGTCTAAGATATAAATAGCAATGGCTTTACATGAATCGAAAGCACTAGGCATCTTCCTATGTTCGTTGTTGCAATTGCAATCCTTTTTTTACTATGGACATTTCATGCAGCTTCTACAGTCCCTCTCACAATATATCGTTGACCCCCTTGACATCCTGGAGCTGGTCGACGCTGAAAAGCCACTTCGCGCACTCGACTTCTGTTATCAAATGGATCCTGACGCTCTGTCCATTCTCGACGCTATTTCGCTGTGTGTTACCGTCTGCGCCTACTCAGCGGATACACATCGATCGCATCAAATGCTGGTTAGTGTAATTCTTGCCGTACCGTATTGTTAGTTCATACTTACCCTTAGCCATCTTTGTGTGAGATGAAAAATAGCTGAACTGAACTATTAAAAAAAGTAACATTCCATCCTATTTAAACGCCTTAAGAAGACAATGCTTACGTGCTCCTGCTTTTAATTTTTTTTTATAGACTATCCTTGAGGCCATTGTTCCATATTACCTGGAGCACTTGCAGTCATTAACTACTAAGAAAGAGACCGGCGGATCGCGGTCCGAGCTTCTTATGATACATAGCATCTCGTTATGCATGCGGACGCTTATCATGAACGCAGAGCCGTTGACACGAAACTATTCAGGTCCGCAACGAACCATCGACCTGCGAGGTTCGAGCATGAAGACTGGAACGCGAAGCGCCGTATCACCGCCATTCGAGATCGAGGAGGACCTTCCATCACGATTCATGAACGAGGCGCTTAACTATCGAAAGCAAGGCGGCTACTTCGAACGGGGGGACTGTGAGGATTCTGACATTTTGCGAATGGAATTCCGAAAACCGCGCGACACTCTACTTAATGTCGTCGCCGAGTTTCTGACCAAGTGCTCGGCGCGACTTGCCGATCTTTCTAAAAAAATTCCCGATTTACCCAGCAAAGCGACAGAGTTGTTAGACGTCAAATGCCATCTTGTAAGTGATCTCTGTTTATAAATGTGCGCATATAGAATATTTTGAATTCATGTCTTGTCGTGTACGATCGCTTTCAGAATCACAATTAAGTTTCCATTTGTATAACTTAATAAAATTGATGTTTATGCTAATTTACAGAGACTGGCAGAGGTCGCGCATAGCTTATTGAAAATGTCTCCCTATGATCCAGACACAATGGCTGGAAGAGGACTAAGACGATACCTCAACGAGGTACTACCATTTTCCGAATGGGCGCAAGAGTCAATGAGACCAGCACTCATTATGGTTATTCGCCGACTCGACCGGACCTTTACGAAGATCGCCAAAAAACCAGCAATCAGGGTATGCAAGGAATATACGCACGTACCACAGCTATTTTATCATATTATTACTATATTTCTAACTATTTGGATTCCAAAGCACCTAAGGTCATTACAGATACAGAAGCACTCCTACAAAATCCGAATGCAACTTCGTCACCTTTTTTTACGACGTTACCCTTAATCTTCTCTAATCCACAGCGGCTGGTCGATTGGGACGCAGCGAAGAATCTTCTCCGCGGCGTCTACCTAACACTGTACAAGCACCCGTACGTGGCACATCTACCGCACCTCAAATCGCTGGTCGCCGTCTGTCAGCTAATCATCGTCGGTGAGTCAGCCAGCGGATCGGGCGAGTCGCAATCCAACGTTGGCTCGTCGGCCGCTGCGCTGGCCCAATCACCGCCGCCGGGCTTCTGTTCGGTGGCCGTCCGCCTGGTCGCAATGCAAATGCAGGCGCTAGGTGAATCGTTGTCACTCGAGTCGCTCTGCGGCGGCCAGCCGTTAATCGGATCTCGTGAGAAGAGCGAAATATACCTGATGAACTTCATCCTGCCCTTCTGTCTTCGGGTGTCGTCCGGCGTTCGCGACGTGCCCAAGGTCCGCCAGAGCGATATCGTCTTCGCGCTAACTGTGGTCCTCAACGCGCTCAACCCCCTCCAGAATATGAGGCCGCAGCCGACGACCGGAGGCGCCGCCGGCGGACCAGGCGGAGCGGGCGGACCTGGGGGCGGCGCAGGTCACCAGGGCCAGGCCAGTGCCAAGGCCAGCTCGATCGCAGAAGACTCAACCTCGAATGCTAGGACTCCCTCTCACATGCGAAGTTCGCTTTTCCGCATTGGATTCCTCGGTCGGTCGCAGACCCCTAAATTTGAATTTCTGTCCATTCAACAAAATCGCTTCGATAGAATCGTCTATTAATTTTTTGTCTAGATCAGAAAAAAATAGTATATTTGTTTTGTTTTAACAAGTTCTTGGATTCATATGACGCATTAGATCTGCGTAACTGCACATATTAACATTTTTATTCATCTACTCTAACTGGAGCCTGTACAAATAATATGCGCAAAATGAGTGGCACTTAAATAAAAACTTAATTGTTGTTACAGGACTCAAGATCCTCATAGTTTGCTATGAAAGACAATTATCCGCTGACTGGCACCGAATCGCGAGATGTATAAGAGAATTGGGCAATCGTCTGCTAGGAGGGTTGGCGCTATGGAACTTTTTGGACTTTGTCGTGAGTTCCGCTTCTTCTAAGTTCCTTCAAACGTGCAAGAACATGAACCTGTCCGTAGAATATGGCTCAGTAACTTTGTCTATAGTGTATACTCCATGTACGTGGACATGCTATATATATATATAATATATATATATATATATATATGTCGCATTGCACCTTAAATAGAGGGGTGTCATAACATAATAATAATATACTTCGTTTCTTAATCTACATTAAACTCCTATGTAATCCTCTTTATGTGCTTCATTATTTACTTAGGTAAGCCATCGAACGCCATTGTTCGTACTACTATTTCCATTGATACGATATCGGATTCTGCAGAAAATCTGCGAAACCGAACAGGAATACTATTACCAACAGTCGATTCGGGAAAAGCTCAAGGGTGGTCTGTCGCTACCAGGCGCACCGCCCAAGAGTCAGGGCTGTCTGTTCGTCGAACTCGTCAACGAGCTTAAACTGCTCAAGGAAGATTTAGTCGCCTGGCGGCTCGGTGCCAAAGGTGGCGAGCCCGCCTCTGGCGACACAACCGGTGTAGTTAGCCAATCGGTTAGTTTCAGCTCCAGGGCCCCTGGTGGTACCGCTGGGCCTTCAGGTGTTACCAGCGCTTCAACACAACCTACGCGCCAATCTTCATCAGGCCAACATGCCGGCCATGCCGGACATGGTCATGCGAGCTTCACCGAACTGGGACCAGATCAGCAGAGCGTAACACGGTTGGGTTCGCCCCCTGGTTTGGCCACCCCCAGCAGATCGGGTAGCGGTCAGCATTTCCATCATTCGCCAGCGCATAGCCATCACAGCCATCATAGCCATGCGGGCCATTCGACACTGACGCCACCGACGTCAGGCTTACCCTCGCGTGGCAGTTCATTAAAACTGCCCAGTGCAAATTTGCCGACTCGAACCTTGTCAATCCGCCTTCCTGGCCACCACGGGAGCGGCGGAGAGGCCAGCGGCATGGGCAGGCTCGTGTCGCGCCTGATGCACCGGCGAACGTCGTACCCGTCTGCCGAGGAGGAGGGCGGCCCGGGGGCTCGCCCAGGCCCACTGTTCCACCGGTCCGGTATTGAAGGAGCCTCAGAGGCACTGGGGGGCGGCCCCGGTGGACAAGCTGTTGCCGGGGCCAGCTCAGAGCCGCGTCTATTCCGCAAGTCGACGATGCTTATCAAAAAAGGCAGGGGAGGAAGCAAGAAGGCAAGTGCACCGAATAGCGGCCAACAGGCAATCGCCGGTGGTCAACCAACAACAAGCTCGGCCGCGGGGTCGCAGTCATCTGTCGCCACCTATCAAGATCAGGTACAAATAATCATATGAGCAACTAATGCTAACAATAGTGGAGTACCACCATTTATGGAGTACTTTGTAGATACAATATATCAGTAAAAACAGAGGACATTCGTCGTAGGTGGTGTATTACGGAATAAAATATTTTTAGCTAGACCTCACACAGCTCATATTGAGCTTAAAGCTAATTATTCGTGAGACTTTCATGCGTCCACGTCCAAGATCAAAACGTTTCCCTTCGTCTTTATTATGTCACAATCAAAAATAATTTATATATGTTCTGAGTGACCCAACTTTTTATAAGACCTTAGGTGGGACAAATGTTTTCAGCCAGTATAAAGAAATAGTCTCTCTGGAGAGGAATATTAGATCTTCTAAGGAAGTCAGCGTGCTACAACATTAGCGATAACAGACTTCGGTGGTTATGAGCTTCCAATGTCATATCTATTAACATGTTGACTGAGTGTAGGAAACGGATGCCGCATCATCGGGAGGCGAAACGAACCTTTTTTCACCATCGACGAGTAGACCAGCCAGCCCTTCACAACAATCTTCGCCCACGGGCGAAGGCAGCGATCCTTCGGTCAGCTATGCGTCCACATCGACCTCGCAACAGCTTAACGTCAAAACCGCTTGCCGACATCGCTTACAGCGTCAGAAGGCACAGAGTAGAAAAACGTTTAGGTCTGTATCGATCTCAATTCGGACAACATTCGGTATTAAGGATAAAGGAAATATTGACGCCTCAAAAGTACTAAATCATAAAACATAAAACACTGAATTAAACATACGCACCGTATTCAAGAACTCCACTCCATTCACAACTCAGTATCTTTAACTGTAAGTAAACCTTTGTCAACTTCAAAGCAGTTGTATAAAACTATTTTTATTTTTGTGGCATCGGAACTTTTGCTGTATAGATTTGGCAAATCTCGGCGCGGTTGGGGTCAAAAAGATAAAGAAGGCGTCACGGACGAGGGAGTCGATACAGATCCAACATCCGGGTCACCATCAGAGCATATCCGCGAACGCCGGGAAGGCCCTCACAGTCTTGCGAGAGAATCTCAACCCCATCAGCAGCAAAAGGGTACTTCACACTCCCACGGCCCCGCCGGCCATGTCTCCACAGAGGCGTCTTCTGGTGCTGACACTTCTGGCGTAGCTATTATCGCCACGTCAATCCCCTCTGCTACGCTAATCACCGAACAAGGAGGATCAGGACATTATGGCCAGCACAAGGATTCGCACAGCCATCATCAAGTACGTCTAGGCATAATGCTCAATTGTTATTGGGCTGTTTCTTCTTCCAAAACAATTCACCTGGGTTGGAGTTTTTTTTTTTGCAACTGTGAACTACCTGCGATCTTGGATTTCTTATTTAGTTTATAGTAAAATTTTCACCTAATTCTAGTTTTTCCACACGTACCTGTCAGCTGATTCATTTTGTTCATAAGCAATACAAGCAAAAATGCTGTTCTTAACGTTATGGTAGCTGTAAAATTTGGTCAGCAGATTCGCGAAATGATTTTCAGTCGGTCAGCCGGTCGTTTGTGAACTGATAAATTACAGCCTTTTTTGATCTTGATAGAATCATCTACTGAGTTTTCCTGCAAGACTATTCGGTCCATTGGCTCGAATATTAAATTCTTGATTTTTACTATTGTCTCCTTACGCCCTTTGCATCCTTCTCTGTGCCGATTTTTGTCCTATACCTTGCTTTAAGTATTATTCTAACTTCCATACGACTGAAAGTTCTTCTTCCCGTCTATCATTGTGTAAGATGCGAGATTGCATTCCATATGTCCATATGCATACCCGAATATGTACTTTTATTTGCTGCAATTTGCTATAAGAAGGCCTCATTTACCTTATTGGCATCATAAATAAATATCCTACAGGTTAATAGTCATTTTGTTTTTCGTCAGATCCTGTAACCGAATATTGATACTTTTGATAATAGTCAAATTTATCTTTTCTATGTTTTACTAATTCGTGATACAAGTGAGAGGGGCGCGGTTTGTGGATACGAAAAAACGAATCACATATACAGGCTTGTAGATTTTTTGCGCTATTATCATGACTCGCACACAAAATTAAGTGGGCAACATTGACAACCGTAAAAATCTTTATGTGGACTTGTTAAGCTCTACAAATCCAATCAAAAGCGAATAGAGTTGAGGGCTATAGGATTTTCAAGATTATCTTAAGATAGCAAATTATGACTTTTCTACATCGTGTTTTTCTGCTTTCCAATATCATTTTTCATCTCATCGCTTTGATAGCTCTTACCATTTATGCTACAACCTTCCGGCGCTCTTTCAATAACGTTCTTGTAGAAAAAGTACCTTCTCAACTTCAAATTTTGAGTAGTTCAAGTTCAACACTCTAGATGAATGAAGACTAATTTAGCGTACAGGTTCTTCGTTGAGCGTATTGACCAGGCGGCGTGTTTGTTGTTCTCCTATGCTAACACATTACATGAGTAATGTGTTCATTCGATGGGTAAATGCAATGGAATGATGATGGTCAGATTGATAAGAGGAATTGGTCTACCAACATGGCTACTACTATATACCACCTGTCAAACCTTTTCACGTGGCACTATCTGATTGGAATCCGATCTTCTGGATAATGATTGATAGCTGACTTTTCAATGTACAGATCAACTACAAACGTTTTGTTATTTCCTCGTTTTTACTTCACAAATAAAACGCGAATGCTTCAATTACAAACATCTATCCACTCGCGCATGAAAATCATGGTAGATAATTGGAATACAAACTTCGGTTTGAATGAATGAATGGATTAAAATTAATTCACTTTAGTTCCCTACTACATTCATTACTAACCGGATTGTCAAGCGTATCCGTAAACTTTGTTGGATAAATGAACATTTTTCGATGGAGAAGTCTTGTACTTCATGAAGCAAACAATCGACGAAAATTTGTATATCTAGTAGTAAAATTTGCTTACGTAACTAAAAACGATCGGTCGAATTCACATGATATCAACGGATTTATAGATTTCAACACCAATTACCGATCTTTTCTTGATCTCATACGTACTTGCTTATTATTGCCCTTCAATATTTGATGAAGCTTTTCATGAAGAGAAGTATGAACCATTGACTGTTATAGAATGACATTGTAACCATTCAAAATGTCTAACAGACAAACACAAAGGTCGAACAACGTTTCTATCGTCTGAAGCAATCATTTATTATATTATTACAAGCTATTTTGAATAATGTAGCCAATTGGTTTGGTTGTTCGAATATAAATAAAGAGGTTTAAAAAAAGTCTACTCACCGACGGTTGAATGGGGGGTCTTGCGATAATGTTGCCTGCTTGTCTATCTGTTTAAAATACAGCAATTTCGTTACCTATGTAACAAGTTGAAGTACTGCGAGAAGTTCGATAAGTGCCAGGAACTTATCTTTTAAGATGGCGAATATTGCTGATTAAGTACGCCTGAAAACGTTGCCCACGTCAATTAACTCCCATACAATGCAATATTAATTTGCTTCGGTCATTATTGCGCCGCTGAGTTGTTTCTTTTAGTACTTCACAAAAATTGTAACTTTACCAATTTTAAAATTCATAGAAAAGATAATAACAATAAGAGGAACTAAATAGTTCCTGAATGACAATTTAAGTCATCATCACGAAGTACGAGAACCACAACGGGTTTCTTCATATCTGTATTAAAAACTACTGAGAAATGTAATGGTTATTGGCTTACAGATCGCGCGTCATAACCAAACCGATTTGCCTGCAAGGCCACGGTTGCGCGAAAATAAAAACCTAAACTCAAATATTAAATTAATGTTTCTTTTTCCTTTCTGTATTTTTAAAGAACTTTGCTGAATGACTGACATCGTCACGGTTTCATCAGAGGTTTCCGAAAGACATTGCTGATATAAAAAAATTGAGTTGTGTGAGACGTGATTTGACGTCATCTTCAACGTGGTTGCTCTCTCCCTTTAACGTGAATGAGGGCTCAAAATAGTCATTACTTATTATTTGGAGTCCTTATCGGTTGATGGCTGATGATACTGAGTGTGAGGAGAGAACAGGCATGTTAGACCTCATCCCTTATGCTGTACTGCTTGCGTGAAGGCGCACGTGTTAATTGGATACACATATTGCAATTAATTTTTCCAGTTCTCCATATTAACGCGGTATCCCAACTTCTGTGTGTTTTTTCGTCATGTTGGATTGGCAGAACGTACTAATAATATACCGTAATTGTTTTCTGTTTACTCCTTCATAATTTCTCTACGACGATCACCTGATCGACTGGGGTGTGCGACTGCCCTAACACGTGTTCCTTCATCTCACTTACTCGTTATGATGACATAATAGGTGCGATTTCAGAAAAAGCCTCTCGGAGTGCGTCGCCAGTCCTCGCCGCAGATCGGGCCCAAACCGCTGAGAAGCAGTCTGAGGAAGTGCGATTCTCAGCCCCACAGCCACAGTACGGATCGGGAGTCCGATGCAGAAGACAAAGATAAGACGGACTCCCCACCGGCAACAGTACCCTAAGAAATAAGGATACATGTCAAAGATTAGATAACATACAGAATACTCATTGAAGTAATATTTCAAGTTCTACTCCCAATTCTTATACTACTGCTAATACTGCTAGTACCGTTGATCTTCGTAGCTGTGCCAAAATCAATACGTGTTAAATAGCGCAATACAGATTTTTACATTGAAGATGGCTCCAGCTATATTGATCTCCTCCTATTATCAAACATGCGCAATAGACAGAAAGCAAAAAACAAGGTGTATACTACGTACCAATGCAGGCATATGCATGTCTAGATAAACACGATCTATACACATAATACTAGTAATACTAACACTAATGATGAAAGCCGATGTAAATCACCAAAACATAGGAAGAGACATAAGCTACAAATAGGTAATATAAGCTGAATCGAAGAAAAGAAAGGAAATCTTTGCCAGGCTATTTTGCTCTGAGAAATTGTCGTTGTGGTAAATGGAGCACTGTGAACGTCTGGCAAAGATACCTGACCAAACTCTCTGTAGCCACTATTAGTGATGTATTATGAATCATGTCTCTTACGCTGCGACGACCAGTTATTATGTAAGGTAGAAATCAAAATGTGCATTAAACCATAATACGGGCCGTTGCCGACCAGAAGTGCAACTCGCTGAAAATAGCTCTTGTTTGAGTCAATTATATCTAATCTATACCACAACACACGAAACATCGAAATACACTGAAAGACATACAGACCAACGAAGAATACAGAACGTTAAAAGAAAAACATATTCTCAAGTAATTAGTAGACGGCTGAGACCGACTAAACCCTAGTTACAAACCTACGGTGCGACAAGTGCAATCGATAGAACCTAGAAGCTCCCAGTGAATAGTAAATAACTATTAATAAATAAATACAGCATTAGTGCTGAGGTGGCAAGCGGGATAAGAGACAGCGCCCTCGAAGACTACCACAGTTTTTTGCACCGCAGCACTTCATTGTAGCCATTTCGCCACGGTTACACTGCGCCCCATATTAGTAAGCAGTGGAGCTAGAAGCAAAGCGCGCGACGCACAAAAGATAAAAAATGAAAATACCTAATTTGAAATATAATGAACATTACAACAATTAAAATCAAAAGACAGAAATCTATGCAAATGATAAACAAAATACAAAGCACCTGAGGTATTGCGCAACTGAGCAGGCCCCACACGCGACAAGAATCCTCATTACCCCTTGCCCTTTCCCTGTATTTCAATACATAGAATGGCGATCTCAGAAACCACAAAGCTTATATAAAAACGAATTAATCGTTTTTTGCCAACAAAAATTCGTATTTGCACAATCGCAGTGCAGCAAATTCTTGAAAATCCCGGAATCAAAACTTGACTTGTTAGAAAAAGCAGAAGATTTTTTTCTACTTTCTGTATAATATAAATATTTATTTGAGTACTCGATGAACTAATATATTTATGGGTCACTGGTTATATCTAAGGGGCAATAATCAACTGTAGAGTATGATATGTTTTCTAATTGTTGCCAAAACCTATCTCTATGTTATAACCACAAAAATTAATCACAGTATTGGCTAGCGAAGATGAATCGACAAACCTAATCGTTACGATTGATAACGGCGTTTATGAGCATAAAGTCAATAGAGATTATTGCTTTTTTAAAAAAAATTTTAATGAGACATTAGGTAACATACAGACACACATGTCTCGCAAGTTCTCACGTGCGGGTCAGTAGGTTTTTGTATTTCAATGCAGAGAACTCAGCGCTCATACATCATCGAGTGTACAACCAAAAGCGAAGTTTTTTTTTCTATAAAAAAGAAGTGCTTTAGCGTTGCGCTTGCAATTTGTCTTGTCACCAAAGCACGAGCGCCCGTAGAGAATTATATACTTCTTACTGCGACACCCGACGCAGCACTTAGCTACTTCTTCAACGAAAACGCAAATTTAAGTTAAAGGCTGTCACCAAAACAGATATAAAATCTCCTGGGCGAGATCTAGCGGAAGGATAAGACCACGTAGACCACGCTACACTTCAACAGTTACAACGAGACTTCAGTCATGGACAATAATACCAACAGCAATCAGTAGACAGTGCTAAAACAATGTTAAATGTACACTGTACGAAATGACTTTCACAAATGTTGCGCCATTTTGGGGGTAGTTTCTTCGTGTGCGCCATCATACGACAGCACTCTCATAATACCCAAACCGCAAGCATCAATCACACGAATTCACTCGTTTATTTAAATCACCTATCACTAGTTTCGCCTTTACCCTGCCTGCTCTTTTCTCGATCCACACCCCTTTGTCCTTTGCTGCGGCGATGACCGGAGCAGAAAACTGTGGTTTTCATATCGCCACGAACTGATGATAGCATCAGAGGAGTTCGAAACTATCTGAGGCGATCTAAAGCAAGAACGTTTTAAGGCCCACGAGGCTAAACATCAACTTCAGCACCAGCCATCATACACCGAGATGAGACTACCGACTTGGCCAACAACACCTTTTAAGGTAAAAGAAAAGAGAGGCAGAAAGCATAGTAAAAAAAGGACGAAAGCAATTTTTAAGCCAATCCCAACACGGATTGTTGCTCGTAACGCATTTGTAGTGAGAAATTTGAGGACGCCTGCCAGAGCAGTACGATAGACCGGACGACAGATGTTGAAACAGCCTTGACTTTGTAGCGCCTGAATTTTTCAACAACAATAATGTACGCCAAATAAAAACAAATGGCTAACTAAAAAAACAAAAAAAAAGTAAATCAAAAGGTTTGCATATGACTAAATCATGATAACCGTAATAGCCAAGAGAGCCACTCTTTGATGCCAGCGAATACCGCAGTTCACCTTGTAAGGACATCTAGCCGAAAGTTGACTAGCCAACTATCAAAACCGAGTCAAACGAGAGACAAAAAACCGATACCATAACCAGCATAACATCTACAAAATCGTAATGTATGCCAAGCACAAGGACGACCACTATTACTGTTAATAATCATAATGATAATACGGTCGACACCAGCAGAGACAAAATACATTACCATCTACAACAAAACAAGATGTCGCCACAACAGCGACACTTACGCGATTTCTGCACACAACCGCGCTCATCTCTGATACTACGGCGGTATCTAGAAGCACTAAGTTAATCACTCCTGCAGAACTGCCTTAGCGCACGACTACTCCTCAAAATCAGTGCGTTACCTTCATAGGGTACGTCAACAATGAACGAGTGTAAAAAAGTACCCTCAACGATCTAGCCCTAACGATCCGCGGTTTCCAGCTAATGTCCCGTGTGTATTCAAGGTAAGACTGAAATAGGTTGTTCAGAAACTATGATGTATTTGTCACGTGTAAAGTGTTTAAGCAACAACGAAAAATAAGAAATTCAAAAATTAGAATTGACGATACCGCCGTTTATCTTTTTATTGTAGCTACTAGTGACACCATTGATATCATTCTACAATAAATACACACCTATGAGCCTACCTATATTGAATAGACACATACGAGTCATTTCATACGGCAAACCACTCATCATATTATCAATGACTATTTTGACAAGCAAATGATTGCTTTCGTAGAGGCTGAGAGTCAGGATTTTTCAACACATTATATATATATATATATATATATATATATCCAATTCATCCGGCAATGATAACGTATTTCATATCTGTCTATACCAATTATTTGTACTGAGAGGGACACAATGGCAATATAGTTGTCACATCTAGGAAGCGAGTGTAGAAAGAGGTGTTTGAATCAACACCAAATTACCATAGAATTTACAACTGCTTTATTTGTGGGTTTTGCGCCAGAGTAAACTAGTAAATATAAATTTGTAGACGAGCGAGAAAGTCAGGGAACTGTCCAGTCAAAAAGTTGAGCACGACGATGATAACGATGATAGCGCCACCATTTCATCGTTAACAACTAATGCTACAACCAGACTATTGATATCAAAACAAAACTACGGTCTACACACACATATATATTTGACATAAAAACACCTGGGCATGTAATTGTTGTTGCTTCGATCTACTTCCGATCAACCGACTTCCGCTAGTATCACGTCGCCTAACACAGAAAGAACACAGAGGGAACACTTTTGAATCATCCCCACTAATAATCAAACAGTAACATCTCGTTGTAGTAGCGAGCAGATCAGAACATCAAAGACGGGGTCTTTTTTCAATAATGCAGCCTCTATAAGACACCAGAATTTGCAGCGTTATTATTGTCGTTAAAGTTACAAATTGATTGATTGATTGATTGATAAACTACTGTATCAATAATGTGATTCAAAAATCGGCCACAAAAATTTACTGTCCTGCAGAAATTGCAACGAAAGACATCTAATTCGTCATGCCATGCTATCCAATGCTATAAAAGCCGGTGGACGCCAGCTATCTATAAAAGCTATGTACACTACTGTGTTACGTGTAAACAAAATGTGAGCATACGCGTGCTCGCCACTAGCACAATAGCTCAAATCTGTGCGCCACCAGCTGTTCCACAGAGGAAACGTCCCTTGAAAAACTTGAGCATTTGCGGTTTTTGCGCTCTTTTATGTTGAATTGTTTTGTTCCAGTACGCGTTACCTCATAGATATATTTTTCTAAAATTATTACACATATTGAATGTTCTGGTATTGTAAATTCCACGAATGAAATACGACTTGCGGCAGAGTGTAATGAACCATGCGCAATATGCATATCTTTCACACACAAGAACAGACAAAGCCTATCTCATGTCATGTACGTATACTTTCTTCTCCCTTATCCTCCGTCAAAATTCGTACATATATTTACACCACTTTATATGTGTTCTCATGGTAATTCGTGTCTAGCTGAACAAGAAAAGCGTAGAGCACCTCCGTATAACGAGAAGCTGTCTATTGCTGTCAGGTAATCGACTATTGATCAACCTGCTGACAGCTACAGAGAAATCATAAAACGTAATCGTAACGTGGCAAAGAAACACAAGTAATGCAACACAAAAAAAGGTGCCATGCAATAGTGAGATGCACTTACACTTAAGCAAACTCTTCTCAGTCGTGTATTGGCACGAGTCGATATTAACAGCAATGAAAACCAATTAGATGCGAGATCCAAACTGACGTTTTCGAAACAAACTACCTTTAACATTCTAAACAACATCGCAAATCATCCCCATCTAACATGGACACCGCTAAATATCGAGTATACAAGCAGAAAAACCGAAGATTCACAGGACAAACGACCACAGATTGAAAAGGAAAACAAATTATTAACTTATACAGACAAAAAATTCAACAATCATTGCTAAATCGTGAACAAGTTAGGTCAATTAGTAGTAAACACAATGGAAAAAGCACTATGGAAGGGATACGAACGAGAACTACTGTAGGGGCACCAAAACATGAGCAATTTATGGAGGAAGAAAGCTGAGTTTCGATAGAAATGACAGACTCAAACTGTTAATCTATCTATCTATCTATCTATCTATCTATCTATATAGTAACTAAACGACGAATACAGAAATACACTAAGAACCTCAATTTTCAACTGACAACAAAATGACGTCAAAGATAAAGGTAAATAAAAACAACCACAAAATCTGTTCACTCAATAGTTACAACGCCAAAGAACCTAACGAAAAGGCAAAGAAAGAGAGATACAATTTGGCATTCGTTATTATACGTATGATTCCAAAGAAGATAGTTTTCGATAATCTAGTAGACATTATTAAAAAGTTTCTTTAGGAGAATGGATCACGTGTGTGGCAAAATAAGTATTCTCATGATGTATTGACTCTATAGAGTAGATGACTGCACGCGACAACAACACACACGATATCCTACACAATTTGGCCTTGATCATAGTAATGATTGACATATATTTCGAATATATCACAAAGCTCACATATAATCTGAATGAACAATACAAATAAATTATATCCATATATATATATATATATATATATATATATATATATATATATATATGAGAGAGAGAGAGAGAGAGAAAGCGAGAGACAAACATGAAACTATTTACGGAAAGATTGCATCAAAAAAGAGAGGTTGGCGCTGCTATGCAAACGGATGCTTACAGCCGGCAGCATATGCAGATTGTCGATATTACATATATATATATATATATACCAAACGAAAAAAAATTATAGGAGATGTGTAAGATTAGAGAAATCCTCTGCGATTTGTTCCTTGTTCAGCGCTCGAAAATTTAGCTGAATGATAGAATACAAAAGTTTGAAAAATGTCTAGCCGAGAGCAGTGGTCATTTGGTCAGCGAAACGACGTGTAACTTAGGAATATCTAAAAGTATATACATACATTTAGTTATATACATCTATTGTTAGTCACACTCAAATAGACGCTTGAAATATAAGCTAACATTTCTACTATACTAATTCTAAAGTCAACTCAATCACATTTAAAATCGACCTTCGAATTCAATATAGATTGTAGCTAAAACGTTCGATAATTATGTCAGTTAAAGTGTAGGGACATTTTTCAGCGACTAGATTAAGACTGCTAGCAAGAGCTATGTCATCTAGAAATTTGAATTAAAATTACTAAATATCTGCTCCGTTCTAAAACGTGACTTAGTTCACTGAGGTATCCCAAAAGAAAGCTTTTAAAAACGCCGCACACCTTTTGCTAGAAATATAAAAACCCTTTATTTTTCTACATTAAAATTCCATTGAGTTATCTATGTACTAAAATATGTATGTAATAAAATAGACAGAGCGTTATAAATTTTATTTCATGTGGTACAACATTTCCAACCAACTATAGCTAATCACCAACAATTAAAATTGCAACGATTCTATATGTATACTGCTTCGGTACTGCGTATTGCACATGTTTACTTCTTCTTTTCATACTTATAGAAACCTTCTCCTGTCTTGATGCCGAGCTTGTTTTCCGAGACTAATCGGTTCAACAACGGCGATGGCTTGAAAAGAGTATTATCGGGAAACTTCTTGTGCCAACCTATATAAGCATCAATCGAAATTATGTTAAATGCCTCTTAATTGTAACATTTTGAACATTAAAACGCATTCAAAAATACAATAACCTGCGTCATTTACTTTTATACTGCGATAGGGAGGTTCGGATGAAAATAGCATGTAGCTCAAATTTAAACTTCGTTTTTTTTTGTCAATCTTTACTTCACTTACATCGCTTACACTTAGTACTACAAAACGAAAAAGAAATTGGTATATTGTAAATAGAAAACTTGAAAAGCATTTTTGATAGTAAAGCGTATTTTGCCTTACCATCAATGATGAATTTTGTAACGTCAAGCCCCACAAAGTCCAAAAGCTCTAATGGTCCCATAGGATGGCCAGCACCAAGCTTCATAGCAATATCAATATCCCGAGCTGAGGCATCTCCTCTCTCCAACAGCCTAATGGCTTCAACCAGGTTAGGCACTAAAAGCCGGTTCACGACAAAGCCAGGCGTATCCTGCAATTTGCGCAACACTACAGTAAATACGCTGCAAAATAGAAAGCATGTGCGGACAAAAACAAAAAGTTCTCTACATACAGATATCACAAAATCATACGCCTCCTTATAAGTTTTTGCTCACCATTAATAATTTATATGGATACCCAAACAGTGAAAGAAGCATCTCGTGTTATATGAAATTATATAATTAATTCAAACCTAAAATGATTCTTGAGGGAAAGTCATACCTTGCAAGCAATTGTTGTCTTTCCGATGTTTTTGCCCCACTCAGTGATCTTCATATTTGTGTCGTCTGAAGTCTTAGAGGCACGGATAACCTCAAGGAGCTTCATAACTGGCACGGGGTTAAAAAAATGCAAACCTCCGAATCGTTCCTCACGTTTGGTTGCCGATGCAATTTCAGCAATCGAAAGAGATGAAGTGTTAGAGGCGAAAATTACATTTGGAGGTGCAGCTTTATCCAGAGAAGCGAAAAGTTTTTGCTTGATTTCAAGATTCTCTACAATAGCTTCAATTACAAGATCTGTATCCTTCACAGCATCTTCGGCCACCGTTGAGGTCTTAATTGAGCTAATAGTTTTTTCAAAAAAAGTTTCAGCAGCCTGCAAATGACAAATTGAAGTTCTCCCACTGTGTATGATTTTATCACATCAAAGGCGTTCTTGCGTTTTTATGATCTTCACAGATATCGAGCAGAGTGTGTAAAGGTAACAGTGAGATTATTTAAATCGATACGTATACTCGAGGTCCAGAAAGGTGCATATCGGTAACGACCGATATTTGTACTTTGTCACTTTTCAATACACATACAAATGGAGGAGTAGTTTTCCATATCTGGCCACTAACTTGGTCTACACATAATAATCATTTGTTTGTTAGAATATTCAGAATTCAATAGAAAAATGCTCAGAATAGACGACGGAATGCATTCTAAAATTTGTAGAGTTGGTTGTCTATCTGGATTTCTAATACACTGAAGCTGCACGAAAAAAAAACGGTAATTAAAAAACATCTGCTTTCCCTACCATGTGATCGTATATTTAGACCGTATTGCATTCTGAGGGCGCACATTTGGTGCGGGTGTATACCTTCGCGTCATCGGCAAACTTCTTTTTGACGAGTCGTGTAAGCGAACCTCGGATCCCCTGGATAGATTTGTCTAGCAGTTCCTGTTTCTGGTCTACGATGGTCACCTGTTGACCGGCCTGGGCAGTAACCTGTAAAATTCACCACGTATCTATCAACAACACAAAATGACTAATTGTCTATAAAAGACATTAAAAAATATGAAAAATCTTCCGTCAAAGGTATTACTCTGGCGAAAGAAATTTACGATCATCCATTCTTGGTGTGTCAACTTTAGTCAGATGTTCGCCTTACAATAATGTTTAAAAGTATAAAAATTGACAGAGAAAGCCGTATTATCATAGACATGAGTTTAACTGACCTTTTTTATAAGAATAATTGAATTTATAGTACAGTACGACGTATAATACACAATTTTTTTGTTGAATTTTCTAGGACTTTTTGGCGCTGTCTTATGCAAACGTTTAAGATTACTTTTTTATACCTCTTACTTTGTGCTTTAAGTACATATCTGTAAAAATTAAGTTATTAATATGACATGTTAGAAAACTCAAATGCCTAAAGTTCTTGCTGATCGCCACAGTCTGTTAGCGTACCACTTCCCCCGTAGTAGGCCTCCGTGTCCGGTCCCATAAGATTTAGCTACCTCAAGTCATAAACCATGCGAAGTACCGTACATTTGCTGCATGGGCCAAAAAGCAGCAGCGATTTAATGCTAATAATTATTTTCTCAGTTGATCCGCATTTTTACTTGGCTAGACCAGCGAGTAAATCAAACTGCCGCGTATGAGTATTCAAGGAACTTAACGGCATTGATGAGCAGAAATCTTCCAAAGCTAAAGAAGCTATCACCGTACCGTTTTTTTTTATTGAACTGTTAATGGTTCTCGCTACATAGACATACTAAGGATGCTGAGGTCGAAACTGGATGAGTTAGATGCGTATACTATGCAGTTTCAACGAGGTGGTGCTACCTGGGACCTTAGTGTCATGACGCCCTTCTTGACGCGGCTTTAAGCCAGTCAGACTTTTTCCTATAGAAATTTCTGAAATCAAAGCGTATAGGACTATGCCTTCTACAATGGCGCTACTAAATAAATACATGCCACGCAGTTACTTTGCAACTATGTCCAGTTTTTGTCGAAAAATATCAAAATTTGTGTTCAAGCTTTTAAACGCAAGAAGTAATTCTGGAACAAAAATACTGTTAAACTTTTTTTTTAGATGAGTCTAACTTATAATCCTAAAAATACCATTGTTTTGAGCCTCTCATATCTCGTTCTCAGCCCCCGGAAATCATCAATGACAAACAGAACTAATGGTCGAGATTCAACTAGGGGGTTCAATTATTAGTCATGATCATTCTACAAGATCTTTGATACTATCGAACGGTCCGAATCAAACCCAGATCACAATGTATTTATAAAATCTGATCTTAACGGCGAGCTGCTGCATGGCGCATTGCTCATATGGGTTGAGTTTGTCTTAGGGGCAAAGCTTATTCTGCGAGCTAAGTATCGTTAGACTTGGCGCTAGTAGTAGAATAAGCGCTTACCGTGTTACAACTGAATTCTTGAAAAATATATATCAAATCTATTTTGATTTTTGTATGCCTTCACTGGAGTACATTTATTGTATATAACAAACCTGAGCGATTCCAGATCCCATAGCCCCTCCTCCAATGACCGTGACGCGCTTGATTTGAGCTAGCGAGGCAGATCGCGACAGGGCACGTACAGAAACAGTAGAAGCTAACATTATGTGTCAGTGTCTGCAAGAAATGCGGTTTAGATGCATAGTTTCTAGTATTTTTTAAATGTTCCAAGTATACGAGATGAAAAGAATCAAAGAAGGTTCATCCTATTGCAATCTTTGGTGTATCGCTTTTCACTATGGCCATTGGTAGAGTAATAAGTAGCTGCTTCTTATTCTTTTCATAAAAAGATAAAACAAATAAACAAATAAGATGTGTTCCGAAAACGGTGTTTCGCATGTTTTCAAGTAACGACGTCGATAACCAGTAAATGC
This sequence comes from Varroa destructor, assembly GCF_002443255.2. NCBI lineage: Eukaryota > Metazoa > Arthropoda > Arachnida > Mesostigmata > Varroidae > Varroa > Varroa destructor. The sequence goes on from NW_019211457.1 coordinate 39,820,189, forward strand.
ACTTAAAAACTTTAGAGTAGTTCTTTTTACTCAAAACAAGCATTTATCCCATTAATAACATGACAAAAAATCAAATTTTGTATGGCTTTTATTAGGTGGGCTGAATCAAAAACAAATGTTCCGCTAATATGACTACGATGATAGTACCCAATATCGTATATTCTACGTTTCGACCTGTGCTAAAAATGCCTACGAACGACATACGTGATGACTTTGACTTTTCAACGACTACCCACTAAGTGAGTACCGCTGTTTAACTATTGGCGTTATTTACTCCACAAGTCGAATGAACAAAAATGTACAAAGAAGTTCTTCAAGACGAAAGTAATGAGTACAGCAAAATAACAGCACAAATATGGAGCTTATCCGGTTTGTATCTGTACCTCTCTAACATGTTAAAAGCGCAACAATGCCCGCGAGGACAATGACAAAATTAACCTCATGACAATGAGGCATCTAGTACTGCTGTACGCCGCGAAAGCCCATATCTAGGCAATGATATTACAGAGCACTAAACTTTCGTCATAAACGATTACGAACAGGAAAGCAATAGCGCTATTGTTAAGGCTGGTGGCATTACAATCATAACATTTATTTGAAAAGAAGCTTCTGCAACTGGTGTGCGATGGGAAATGTCAAAATATGATTCAGCTATGTTTCATAGGTATTGCACATTATTAATTATTAATATAGTTTGCCTTCGTAATTAGTCACAAATAAAAAACATCTTTTTCGTTAGTGCTTAGAAATATTGCAGTTAATGAGGCTAATTTGGAAAATGTCACTTCACCATAACTGTGATCCGCAAGTACTATTATCGATTTAATTTTCGTCATTTGACAGAGTGTATGGAACTCGTCCTCAGCTTTCTTCTGCTTACTTGTGTTGTTCATAGTAGCACACATACGCCCATGGTTAAGATCACAGCAGTTAATTTATTGGTGCCTACTAAGGCACTCAGCGTAATGATATTAATTATCTTTCCCGCGCCACACAGATCACTCGTAAATCACACCACTACCGGCTATATATTCTACAAAAGCTTTTGTGAAAAATGCAGTTACGAGAGGCTTATGAAATCGTTGTGATTGTCTTTCCAATGCAATAAAGTTTAGAAATAATTAAATGAAATAAGGAAGCGTTATAATAATTTGTAAACTTCAACAAAACAGTAGTTTACACACTCACTCGTATTCTCTGGTCCTAAACTGAAAGTATCTAGGAAAAAAGGCGGCCTTGTGAAGTGGTCACTAGCTCCTCTTCATCGTTAACTTCAGCTTGGTACACATACCACTACGCTAATGCACTGTCCGATCTGGCTTTCCGATCTGTAAACAGATGCCACCAAACATTAATTGTAAGGTAAACTGAGATGCTAAAGGCTATTCTTGGCCATATTAATTACTGATAGCAGACGAGTAGCATATTGTCGATCAAAGATTTCGGTAAGCGTCTTCATAGATTACTATTACTATGGGAAAAGGTCACTTGTTTGAATTTGCCGCGCCCCGAGACATGTCAATAGCGATCAAAGCTGGCGCTACGCGTTTCGGCCTCTTCCATAGTCCTGTCTACTGGTCAACGTATCCAGGCGGTTATTGCCTGGCGGTCGGAGTATCGTTGCGATCTGGGGATAAAAGACGTCGTGAAGTGTTACTGTTTGGTACAATTGCGCCGGCTGTGATAGCCTCAGCTTGTCTAGGTGAATGTTATTTAATGTGTTGGTGGATTTCATCGTCTCGTATTATGTTTTACTTCTAGTTGGTTGAAGTCTTGTTACTATTCCAGCTTGTCTTATTCAAACTGTCCTATCGACAAGGTTAGGGTTAGCTGCTCGGTTGCCTCGTACCAGGCGAGCAAATCAGCCGTGGTACCACGGCTGAAAAACTTGTTGTATGGTATTATCGAGTTAGAAAATTGCTCGAAGTCTGTTCCGAATGCTGATATTTGAATGTGCATTGTTATGCCGTGATATTTTTACCGATGGCTGAAGCGGTGTGTGTGTGTATGTATGTGTCCTAATGATAAGTCAATGGTACCTTTACAAGCATGATGCTCAGGCCAAAGCTGCACGCTGTAGTTTGCTACGGGGCAATACAGTATGTGAGTTAGGCTTCGTTGTTAGGCGGAGTGCTTATGCCAAAACCTGGTGGCACGAAGGTGTTTTGGTGTTGTAAATTACGTGTTGCTACCGTATATCGCTATTGGTATTACTTGCCATCGTCGAGTAGTCGCGAAAACGAAGTCCTCTTGATTTTTGAGCTTTATCTCGGTTGTTTTATCCTATTGTTTTTAAGAACTTTTCACGGCAATGTGGTAGATTTCTTGTGAATTTCAAACGCACGTTATCTCCGCGATAGATATTGTGATCTGGTAATGCTTTAATACATGTTAAGGTTAAAATTTCTTTGTCGGTTGATTGGTGTTATACCATCTGTTTTTAAACTGCTTTTGGGAAGATCTGTATAGATATTCTTCTCGATTGTATATGCTTTTGACATGGCAGTAACGATGAAATTTCGTAAGCCGAGTTGTCAAAATTTATATAGTTGTTAGGTATTCTTGAATTATGCCTTGAATCATGCCTGCGAATTTGGGCGACGCCTTTGGGTTCTAAGAGATTAAACGAAAACTCCTCGGCTTCACGTTGTTTCCGTAAATTGGATTTCTTTTTGAGCCAGTATGTTATGCAAGCAATATACGTACAACCTACCCTTTAAAATCGCTGTATTTTTTTTTAAAGGACTTAGTAAACTTTACTACTTCGCATTTTGTCCACTAACCCTTTTCTCCACTACTAGGAGTAACATTTTCACTCTAGCAGCGATAAACCGAAGAATCATAATTAGAAACATGCTTTGCTATCGATTTTGGAGAATCCACTACAACAAGCACAAAATTCTGGTTCGAACACGTGTCATATTGTTCACTTTCTTTGTGCATATCCAAGGTTCCCCTGCACATGGCACTAAAGACAGCACGGCGGTGTGCTAGTTTACCGTTTGGCTGTTTCACAAGGTGAGCGCCATCCCACAACTCAGTTGAGTATTCGCTCTGGGATTCGTGCTGCGTGGGCTTTTTAGAAGATGAAAGCCAGTTTCGTGATGCTATCTTTATGATTGTGGCATCGACATCAATAACAGACTGCTATTGGTGGTGCAAGCCGAGAGTGCAATTGAAGCTGCACCGACATCTGCGAGACATTTGTGCGTATGTTTAGTGGACGCTTACGTAAATTTTACAGTTGCATGGGTCACTTCATCTTAGTAATATACGCCGGTCTGTCGATTCAAGATACTGGGTTGGCAAGAAGTCGAACTTTTTCATTTAGCGGTATTTAAAACTATAACAATTAATCTTTGTGATTTTAGGCCTACTTCTGGTGGTAATATGAGGAATTCTTGATTTTTAAATCTTTTAGACTTAGCAAGCCGAAGCAATCGCAATGTCGTCCCGTATTTTCGTCGGGCATCTGCCGAGGGAAGTGGACAGCCGCGATATAGAAGACTACTTTGATCGTATGGGCCGCATTCGCGATGTCGTTCACAAAGGCAATTACGCTTTCGTGGAATATAATGATGAACGTGATGCTCGTGACGCGATCTCAGAGCTCAACGGTAAGATTGAATGATGCTGTTGACAACCATAGAACATATATATTCTAATATATGTTCTAATAATTATTTGAATATGTATATAATTTCAGGTATTTTGAAATGTATTTATTAATGTTTTTTTTGATATTAGGTGTCTCGTGGAAAGGGGAGCGCCTGATTGTGGAACTCGCTAATAGACCACGCAACCGAAGCCGCAGCCGGTCTCGTTCACGTCGCCGAGGAGGACGCCGAAGAAATCGTATCACCAGGTTCGTATTTAGTAGTATTGCACTTAAGGTAATAAGAAAGCAGCTTATGAGAAGTCTGTTGTCGTTGCAGCACTCCGCGCTACTATGTACTTTTTGAACAAAATGAGATCACCTATAAATATCCTGTTATATGCAAAGTAGCATGTTATAAATATCCTGTTATATGCAAAGTAGCATGTTATAAATATCCTGTTATATGCAAAGTAGCATGTTACTTGACTAAGGTGACAGTTGAGTTGACATCGTTTTAGAAATCATCTCAAGACAACAGTAATCGTCGCAGTCCGTGTGCTTGGAGTACTTGAGTATGATGAAATTACGACCAATGAGAGGGATACGACATGTCGTCAGTATCTAATGATACTCATTTTGGTTTTTACAGGGGTCCGCCTCGCCGCACGGATTATCGGATTGATATAAAGAACCTCAGTACCCGTGTTTCTTGGCAGGTAACTACCTTTACGTGTAGTTTAGCAGGATATTAGATGTAATACGTGGGTGCGTGGTCGTTGACCTTTCTAGGTTTATTGGTGGATTTTCCTATTTTAAAGGATAAATTTGATTAGTGTGCTAAATTTGCTTAGAACAAATCTAGTGACAATTCGCAGTCACGAGCGACTTCTAGCAGACATGGAATTTGTTTGGCGCTAAGTTATCATAAGCAACCAGTCGGGCGAGAACATCATCCCGTGTCATATTTAATAGTTATTTCTCGTTCAAAAAATCTGATCGCACAGCTTCTGCTGTTGTTGCGGTCCTATTCTGTACTGCACTACGTTCTTATGAGTTTTACACGAATATACAAGGGTGAATACTTACAGGAACAAAGTGTAAAAATACAACATGCAGACAAAGAATGACAAAAAAACTTGGGCGGCTGTATGAGGTGCTGTGAAATTGTGATTAGCTTGATTGGATTGGATGCGTAGTGTTTGTTTGCGTGATGACGAAGCTCTTCTCTTTATTTATTATTCTAACTCCTCGACAGCCGCGTTCGCTAGCGTTCGTTGGTCTGGTCGGGTGGCAGCAACTTACGTGGCGCCGAGGGCCCGGAAGGGGCGCAGCGTGGTCAGTGGCGGGGGCGGCCCCGAAGGTCGCGGGCTATCGCAGATGCCGCCCGCGTTCAATTGGTTCGTACGGTACGGTCGAGTCGGTCGTGAATCGTTGGTCGTTTGGAGGGACGTGAGATTCGGGCTGGCTGTCCGTCTGGCAGGATCCGTGCTTGGCCAGCGCCGTTCCAGGAGTGAAGTCAGGTGATGGCGAACCCCGCTGCCCCGATGGGTTCGATCCTCTCGGAAGGGTCGAGGCCAAGGCCGAGGCTGAAACGACTTCTGCCGCTCTTGGTTATCATGGCATGGCGATGCCTCGTCGGCGCACATCAGTATATGGTACTCGGAGCCATACGACTGCAACGAGGCCAGGAATCTCGGCTGAGGCTTGCCTCCGGGCGACGAACGGGCGCATAAATGGCAGCAAGCTGGACTGGCTTCGCGTCGGGTTGGAAATTATCGGGTAGATTGGATGGCCGAAAGAGTTGGGCTCTGCAACCTGCAACGTGATCGTGATTGTACTCCTGGTGTCGAGAGGTTAGGGCTGTGGATTATCGGTCGATCGAGGACGTTCCGTTGTGGAGCAGGCGCTGGACCGAGAGAGGAAAGTCGAAGCTTCAGTCCTCCCTCTGCCTGTCGAGAGGTGGCCCTGACAGAAACACTTTTGTGGCAAGCAGGCATCCGCGTGTTGCGACAACAGTGTGTGTCGCAGCATGCTCCCGAATCGTAGCGTGTGTCAGCTGTGTTCGAGCACAGCAAGGGCGCGGACAAGGTGGGAGCCGCGATTCGAGACGTGTGGTGGTGGATGGTCCGCGAGACGATGGTACGCAGGCGTGGATAAATGGGTTCGAGTCGATTGCGTAGCGGCGTGAGAGAATGGCGATAATGGCGCGCGATGCGATAACTGCTGCTGCTGCTGCAATCACCGATCGGTTGTGTCTCGAGAGTTTGGTCGAGGTCGGCCGCGGGCGTAGGTGCGGCGAGAGAACCCGCTCAAAATGCTCGAGCGATTCGCAAAGGTATTCTGGTTGAGACTGACTGGCAACATGAACAAGAAAGAGAAACTAAGAGCTTAAAACTGGTAACTGGCGTAGTTGACTGGTTGTGCTTCATGAGACTACTCTCTACGTGGTGTTCAGCAAACAAGATCTACTTTTGCGAGTCAAGTCTTCCTGACCATCTCACTCAGTTCTTGATTTGTTGATGTTCTGGCTTGCGTTTGAGAAACAAAAAACAGCTTCGTTATAGAAAATTAGGTATTAGTGCCCTCACCCGAGGACGCTGTTCATACTGTGCTAGTCAAATAGTAACCGTCGTTTCATTTCTGCAGGATCTCAAGGACATTTTCGGAGAGGTAGCCAAGGTTGTCTACGCTGATGCGCATAACAAGAAAAAAAATGTGGGGTAAGTTGGTCGTTTATTGGTCACTTTTTGATCATTTCATTTCCTGCATTTGATCTTTGCTACGTACTTAGACCATCCTTCAGTATATTATCATAGTCGTTACGTAGTAAAACCATCCTTCAATACCAATCATAGTCATTGACTGTTAACCAATATTGTTAATAATATTGACTTGGAAGTTTCAATTACGCAATTCAGTGATACATAATCGAAAACTTCGTTCTGCAGACTTGTCGAATTCGACACCAAAGAAGAGATGCATCGTTGCTACGACAAATTCAATGGCAAGTCGTTCAATGGACGGAAGATCGAAATGGAGCTAAACGTGCGCAGCCGTCACTCTTCTCGATCGCGCAGCCACAGCCGCTCTCGAAGCCGTTCGAGGTCCTCGCGCCGTTCACGATCCCGCAGTCGATCTCGACGTCATTCGCGTAGTCGCTCACGAGGCTCGAGGCGGCGTTCACGAAGCCGCTCGCGCGGTTCCCGACGTCGCTCCCGCAGCAGGAGCCGATCTGAACGATCGCGCTCCCGCAGCAGGAGCCGCTCGAAGGACCGCCTTTCTCGATCAAAGTCGCGCAACAATAACAGCACTAAACAACGATCAAAGTCGCGCGAGCCGAAGAAGTCGTCGAGATCTCGGTCGCAATCTCGAGAGGATAAGAGAGGAGCGATTTCCGACCGTTCCAGGTCGCCGCATTCTCGGTCGAAAAGCCCAGCTGACGCGAAGAAACAGTTGGCTGGTGAACGTTCTGCAAGCAAAGAGAAGCAACGCTCAAGGAGTCGTAGCGTTGAAAGCACTAAGAAGCGGGCAGAGTCAGGGTCACGGTCGAGGTCTCGCTCGAGGTCAAGATCAGCTGAAAAACGCGAGTCACGGTCTCGGTCGAGATCCCGTGGCTCGAGATCGAGGTCACGTTCGCCCGGCGGCGGTGGCGATAAACGATCACGGTCAGCTTCGGTTGATGACCGAGCCTCGCGATCGGGGTCACGCGGACGCGCGAAAAGGCTCCGAAGCTCTCGTTCCCGATCTGATTCGCGATCACATTCACCTACGCCAAACGGAAAGGACCATCATCGTAGCCGGTCAAGAAGTTCTTCAGGATCGCTTCCCAGACAAAAGATCAACGATGAGGCAAGTTCGAATTTTGGGTTGTCGACAAAAAGTTAGCAGCTGAAGTTAAACAAATAGATTGTAATTAAAATAACATGCTAAATTTTGTTTCGAGTGATGTTCTATTTCTACTGACACTGATAATTAAGGTTAACAATTCGTTAACTCTTGTGTTGTTTGCAGGTCGGCGATAATTCGCCGTAGATGTCAAGGCTGAAAACGACTCGACAAGTATCATCGAAATGTCGTACTGGCCTTCCACGAAAAAGCAAAAACAGCTATACAAGGCACTCACTACATTATTCTAAATGTTGAAATCATGACATTCGTGTCTATTAATCACTTTATCCATATAATAAACTCATCAACGGCCCATAACATTAAGCATATCTTAATTGTGTGTTGAATTTGGTGTATATGTGAAAAGCTGACTGACGGCGGAGATAAAATTTTAAATACCTCGGTATTCATGAATTAAGTTGAAATACCTTCAGAACGATTGAATATTTAAGGAGTCTTAGCTACGAAATATCTTATCCTGTTTCTGATAATGATATCCTTGAATAAATATTGTCTGGTACTATTGATTGCCGCTGATATAACTGAAACAGTTTTGAATTTTTTATTTATCTGAATTTTTATGCATGTTTAAATCTGGGTACATTTTTAAGGAATGATTTTTCCATGAATCGGTAGTTATATTCCATTACGCAGTTCCGTAGAATTGTTTCTTACTTCATTTGTGTTCACGCGTCATACGTATAATCCCGCCACAATTGCGGTATAAATATATATTCTCTCATATGAAGACTTATGAATATACGCAATAGCTTATTTGGAAGAAGGCGGCCCACCTCTGCTATGAAATTCGAAACATTTCTAGCTCTGCATATATGAAGTTGAAAATCTCAAGAATTGCACTGACTAACTTAAGATACATCCTTTAGATGTGCAAAACTTGTATGGGCTAGGTTTTATTGTTTTTGATACGTCAATCATACCTCTTCTACACCAACGTGTAAAGATTCCATTAGGATCAAGGCCTTTTTATGAGGATCCTTGGTGTTTCTGCATAATGCGTGTTTTGTTTGATTGCTAATCATATAATAGATAACGAAGATGGAGTAGGAATGCTAGACAATCTACAGTGTCAGTCGGCCCTATCGCCCGACAGAGATGAATGGCAGTATTATGAATATATTTAGTATTGTATCCTAGTCGGCTATCCGGGTTGTGGAATAATATCAGTTGTAGCTGGCGAGACAATAGACGAATCTTTTTCTAAAACATTATCTGATTGTTTTAACTTGAATGAGCAAGCATTATGTCTTATGAAGCTATCTGGTAAGATTTATTTTGCTTTGGCCAGGTAGCGGTAACTACGTATGTGCCATGCAAGCCAATTCGCCCATCTACTTAGTGGCCTTTTTCAGATAGGCGATCAGGTCGGCGCGGTCTTGAGGTTTCTTCAGTCCAGCAAAGACCATCTTCGTGCCAGGAATATATTTTTTAGGATCTAGCAAATATTCAAACAGTGTGTCTTCGTTCCACGTAATCCCCTTCGCCTTATTGGCATCGGTGTACGAGAAGCCGGGTGCCTGACCGGTCTTTCGGCCAAAAATGCCGTGAAGGTTGGGTCCAGTTTTGTGCGAGCCACCCTTCTCTGTTGTGTGGCACTGAGCACAACGTTGTACGAACACCTTCTTCCCTTTCTCAGCATTACCCGCCGGGATATCAGATTTGGCTGAAAATACAACCGTCAATAGAAAGTAACGAAAACAAAAATATTAACTAATCACCAACGGCATTGTTTAGCTCCAACTCTGCCACCGCATAATTATGTAAGAAACTAAGGTTGCCAATCGTCATAGAGAGAGAGTTCATGGCTAAGATATGGATAGGCCCCTTCTCTACCAGAAAGTTCGTACGCTGTGCGTATCCCTCTTATATATGATATTTTTGCTTATTATGACTGTTGCTAGAGGCAAGTACCTTGTTCTCTCTTTAACTCAACAGAAAAAATATTTTGAAAATATTTTTCCAGCTAAGGTCAATGTTTCTTTTTGCAGTCTTTAAAATTCTTCTTCTTCTAAAGCCCTTCTTAAAATTGTCGCTTAACGTACACAGGCTATAAGCTCGACTTCCATGAAGAAATGTTGTGCAGGTTAACAACTTACATCTATCACAATTGGAATCGGTATTCTCTTATTTTCTGCCTTTCCGGTAGATCACTACATTACTAAACCCAAAGTGCTTTGGGCGGTCAATATTTAAAATGCCCTATCCTTATTAGTAAAAAGGCCCTGTGATAGTCTCGATATAGTTCTAATGAGTCTTCTTTTTTTCGTTTGATAAATTCAAGGTTTACTACAACTGTGTTACTTTCAATTTCGAAAGATATATCTTAAAGTTTTTCGATCTCTCTTCTGCGAGCTTCAGTGTTTCGTATTGTTACTTACCGTATGATGTGAAAAACATTGCGGCTTCGCTGAAAGTTATCTTTTAGGCTCTACTGTGAGTAGTTAGTCCTTCGAATGAAGTGTTGTTGTCGTGGGGGGTTGTCCTCCTTCTCCTCCGATCCTCGAATGGACGCATGCTGATTCAACCCATCTGCTCAGAGAAATCCGGCCTTTGTCACTATTGACACCAGTTTTTAGTAAAGACAGATTACTAAACTTCCCGTTATCTAGTATGTATGCAACAAGAGTCACCAAATAATACCGATAGAATCACAGGCCCATTCATGACGCACCCTCCAATAGAGACCGTTTCTCGATTCCTATGCGTGTAATTAAATGTAAAGGACGTTTCGAAATTCGTGTTTTTACAAGCAAATGATGACCATAGAACAACATTTTTTGTGGTTGATTTTCACTTTCAAGAACGATAAATTTATCATAAACAGGTATATGACCACTAAAATGTGTTACTTCTTTTCGTAAAATAAAATACTGCAATTATAAGCCATGAATATGTGTTTAGTTTACTTGTCACATTGCAAACCACTTCAAAAAAACATAAAGGAATTCAATGTTTGTTTATCAGTCATCGTTATGAGAGTCAAACTCCGTGGTTTACTACTTGATTTGTATTGTCACTTATCTTTATATCCTTAATAGTATTGCCTCATATTTTCGTGTTGTCAAAAAGTGCGATTTGTCCGCGGTTAATTTTGGAAAGCGGTTATCTTATTTAGAGGTGCATAATGCAATTAAATTAAAGATATACTGTAAATTTATCATCAGGAATAAATCTGCAAATAAATGAACTATTCGATTTAACGTTATACATTATAGTGCAGAGCCAATAATAAGAAATTAAACAGATATGACAGCCTATGTAACTTCCTGGTTATCCTATTTGTAACCCTTTGCTCACTGCACACCACTGGAACATCGCCAAATATTCGAGGCATCTTTTCCCGATCTCGGCTTTTCCTTCGAAAGGCAAATCGCAGGCTTTTTTTATTTAGAAGTTTACACGTACCTCGCAATAAGCACAGATAGATCCACGCGTATTCGATTTTATTCACTCCGGGTTTACCAGTCGAGCTTATCGGCAAAAATTAATATTGACCATTGATAAAAACGCTTCGGAACAAAAAAAAATCTTATTCTGCTCATTGTTTCCAGTTTGCAGTTTCCTGTCCGTCTTTGCGATATTGTCGTTATTTTTTTATGGCCACGTAGCGTTTTCTGAATGAAAATGTAGTCATCTCTTTCCTTTCTTATCCATTTACGTTAGTGTACGCAATACATCGGAGGCTTATTATTAGCATTACTCTGTGCGCGGCGAATGCAATATAGAGAACACATATTTAAATGCCCATTCTCTGTTTGTGTATCTCAAATCGTGTATCGTGGGCGCGTGGGAGGACCGCTCACTCCAGCCGCTCGTTTCCAGTTAGTCACCAGCGACTCGCTTCTTGCAGTAGTAGAAGTCTGGCAACGCCAATAGTTGAATCTTTTTCCTTTCTATAAGCCTTTTACCACCATTCCGCCTGCGACTGTATAGGGTTGTGAATTTTACGTTGCAGTTGCCTGTGCCTTTGCGCTGATTAACTTATATCTGTAGCTGCTAGTTGTGTAAGCATAATTAGTACATAGTGATATAGAACAACTTGTATTTAATATTAGATGGCATTAACTATAAACCGCTTTAAAAAATGAATTCAACTATTCGAAATAAAAAGTCTATGTAACTCTTCTGAATAGCTGTTTCGGTTCAAATCAATGTTTGCTCACCAAATGTAGTTGTGTTCTTTGTTAATTCGTAGTTCATTGAAAAATAATATCAGCCGTAGTTTTCCTAGTTGACTATTATTGTTCATGGAGGTTCTGCTGTTGAGCCTGCTCGTCTTGCAAGCGCGCCACTGCCGCCGTTGCTGCTGCTATTGTTACCGCCATTTCGTTGACTCCGGTTGCTTCTGCTCCCTGCAGCAGTAGAAGCATCGCGATTACGATCACCATAATCAAGTAGGCAGGTCGGTTCGCGTGCGCGACTTCGTCATTGTCATCGTCGGTCTGTGCACGCTCTTGTGCTCACAGTTGATCGGTCTGGAAGCTGCTAGCCGCCAGCGCCGCTAGCTATCAGGCGCCTGTATAGACTCCGGAGGCTGGCTACCATCGGTGAGTTCTAGTGGCTACAGGATGGCCGTCGTGCTTGGTTGAGCGACGGTGAACTAAACGCCGGATCGCTTGTGCTGCTGTGCAGAGTCGAACGGGGGATTTCGCCCGTTGTGTGAAGGTGCGTTGTGGCACTGACTATGTTGTTGTGCCACTGCTGTTGACTAGCAGATGGTTGACGCTGGGCTGCTGTTTCAATCAGCTGCTCAGAGTTTGCTGCTGCTGCCAGCGCTGCTCCTACCGCTAACACAGTCTGCTTCCGTAGTGATGATGGTGTCGCTGCTACGGGTGTTGTCGATGATGCTGCGAACGTCGTACAGTCAGACGGACTATTGCTGCTTCCATTAGGAAAATAGACAAAGGCCCGTTGTCGTAGTTTGTGGTATAACAACAGCTGGACCTGTCTCATCAGATAGTCGCAACGACGTTGCTGGCAGGGTCGACACAGTTATCTCGTGTAAGTTTGTCTCAATGTAGTCGCTGGTCTGTAAGCGCAAACCAACTCAGTGACGGCGGGTGGCATACCTTAAGTAGTTAATCAATTATTTATGCGTTGAGAGGTTGATCTCATTTGGAAAGCTGGGTAGACGCCCCATAATCCTGCACATTAATGCGTAGATCTGGTCTGTAGCCTGTGGCTGATTTTTGGAGACAGGTTACGATATCTAGAATAGTCTGTCCGGAAATCAGTTCGGGGAGACGAGTTCGTGCCTAGCAGGTCTGTATGTGTCTAACCGGCAGTGTCCATCCACGAAGTCGGTCTCTATCATTTCCAGCGTTGATTCTTAAAGTGGCTGTTACTACTATTCTCCATGTCAGCTCTGTATCGAACTCTGAATCAGTGTTATAAACATGTGTTGTTCTTTCTGTTGTTACGGCGACAAGCATCTTAAACTAGTGGTACTGTCGATGTTGTTCGTTCAGGTTGGAGTGCAGTAGAGTAACTGGGACGGAGATATGGACTGAGTGAGTACAGCGACTGTGCGCGGAGCGTGGATAGAGTCGGAGAAATGCCAGCCGGAGTATCGAGTCGGCCAACGAATGTACGCAGAGGCCACGTTGAGCTTTGAGTTAGCTGTAACTAGCGCACTACTGTGCCTTTAATAAAGGCTGGTCCCATCTTTAAATGAAAGGGAACATATACATGCGGCGAAGCAGTAGCGCTCTATTGCTGTTTTGTTTCGTTATGTAGTCAATCGGTTCTGCAGTCGATGCAGTGCCTCGTCCCCGGTGCGCGATAGTTCATTTCTGGCGACCTTAATAGAGACGAGTGGTACACCATGAATCGTTCCGTGTGGCTTCGTTTGCAATCTGTGGACGATGGGTAGAAAAGCCTAGTTATTACTGTACCGTGCTTCAGGAGATTCGCGCAACGCTTTTCGACTGACGCTGACCTAAAAAGGTGAGATTCACTAAGTAGAATGTGGAACCTTTAAGGCACGCGCCTGCGCACATTACAACAGTTCACTCGAAGTATTTTATTGATTATATTTGTTAACTACGGAAGCGACAAGTATAATTGAGGAGAGCGTATATTTTGTTATTCAGGTGCAACTGTCAAACAGATCGTTCTTACTGTCACTGAAATACAATCGTAATACATGTATGCCATACATAAGTATTAACGAATGGGAATGTTGTTTTACAGATCGGTCAGTAATTGGTGATGTTTCGGCAATATCGCTGCTCTTGCCTGACTATATATAGATATTTGTACATTAGATTAAAACAAGTCAACTCCGAGATGCGAACAATAATATCTACATACGTTCATTTTAAGCGTAAACGGGTCAAAGAACTGCAATCTCAAAAATCACAATCCAATTTTCGAGGCCCTGCGAAGCTGTATATTCGGCGGCAGCACATTCCGCATCGAGGGCATATCAATGTTGGCTTGTTTGCAACGGTGGTTCTCTAACAAGTCATTCATCTCCGACTCTCTACGACTCAGTTTTTTGTTCAGACATTGTTAGGAATATCTATTAGTATTCTTTATCTTTTTCTAGCATCGGTTCTTTATTTTATATTGTTTTTAAAAGACACGGCTTGGAATGAAAGCAATCGCGATTCAAACGTTCGGCCATCTATAATTCGTAGTGAAGAAAATATTTACAGTGCTATAAGTTTATCCTTGGACGAAACTTGTCGTCATCACAGATGGACAATATAATTATGTTGCGAATATTGAAGGTAGTCAAGATGCTAAAATTCACTTGAGGCATGAACTAATCAAATTGTGATTCTGTTTTTCTGTCGAATGTTCAGTGGATGTGTGCTATATGCAATTAACTTTGTTAGTTTAAAAGTGAAACTGCCACGCCTCAGTCGAGATATCCGCGTAGGCTTCATTGTGATACAAGGTTGCAAGATGGCGACCATATTGACGAGAACAACACAGGAAGTACACGTTAGAGCAGCGTATGTTTTGGAAGCTAGATATAAGATTCGAACGCAGAATCATCGCGGCAGAGATATTAATCGAGTATTTGCAAGAAAATACGAATAACGTTCACTACCAGAAAATAATAATGTTAAAAATGATTTATTACCATTTTATTCTACCAGTTGTCAGAACAATATTTCAAGTGAAACTTAGTTAACAATACGCATAAACATGTGATTAAGTCAAGGCGGGTACATTTAGGTTAATGCCGAACATTTTGGCCATATGCAGAAATAAGAGATGTTCATTTTGAACACAAACTGGTTCCTTTCGATTTCTGGTAACGTTCTGAAGACTTGTGTGTATGACCTGAGGCGGGAGGTCTAGCTCGATTTGGAATGACTCGCCAAAAAAAATTATATCTTTGGCATAAAAATGTGAGCGGAAGTTTGCCGAGAGATTGAACATTTCCTGAAGAGTTACAAATTATTTTTTACAGTTGCATTGCAGCTTTGGTTGAAAGGCAACGACCTGTTCTTTCCAAGATGGGCACAGTGAAATGTAAAACCCGTTTTTTAAAAACAGATTTAAATGAGAACAAACTAACTGCTTATTTAAATGGACAGCCCCACTATTTATTCTGTAAAAGCTCATATATTTTTTTGAAAACATACTTTAGGAAATCGAAATGTGGATGGTCTTTATTTAGTGGGGGAGCAAAATCTGAGAAGTTGAACCCTTCAGACCGCTCTAAAGCCATGTTATAGTATAACACGGGTAAAAAAATAACCTATACCTTTCGTACTTCCTTAACTAAAGTTTTATTGGCCGCGTGCTTTAGATCAGTTCGCAGTTATCTTTATAATATATTGCAAAGAAATAGACAGACCTAACTTAAAATGGACTTTGTCGGATGATGAAACCCAACGATACGTAAGTGAGCGGTCACGCGTATCCCTACATTCTTCCAATAACCTGTGTCATCAATTTCAGGTACCTTTTAATCCTCGACTTGGGCAAATAGTGCCAATAGTACAGTGTAAGTAGCGGGCCCTGACACTTCCACAGGGAAGAGCCTAAGACGTCGAAGTGGCTGCACAAAGAGATCAATTAGCGAGACCCTACCCGTTCAAGGGAAGGAGTGCGATACGATGGCTCTACGCGAGGAATTTTCTGGCCTGACATCGGCTGCTCCCTTTCCACTTTTGGTCGGCGGCCCTTGCTCGTCAGTGTCCGTACCGCCTTTGCCACCCCTCGCTATTCCACTGCACGTCCCATTTGGGGGAACGCCCGCCTATCATTCGGGCATGCCAAGAGAGAGCCCCCAGCAAAGCAGTCATCGGCAGCAGCATGATGGGTACGAAAAATTTGTTGCTTCTTCAAGCAGTACATTCCTTCAAAGTTTCCGCTTTTGTAAAAAATGTATACCGTTGGAAAAAAAATGCGCATTTTAAGAGTTTGTTTCCAATGTTGCTGAGATTGCTTTACTTGAGATTTCTTAAAGTAATGTTCGCGTCGCATCGAAACTGATAGCCTCCGGATTTATGGATCGTGCCAGGCTGTTGCGGTTTAGCGAGTGACCAAGATTTGTATTAAAGTAATAGTTACACTAACATTTATCCACCTCGCACTGTAATAAATGTCGAGAAAGTTTTATAGCGATTAAGGGAACATACCATGGTTTCGTAAACTTTACAAAATCATCCAGTAGTGAGAGAGCCTTGAATCTAGCAGAAAATAGATACAAAAGTCATCATTATACGGTGGTGGCACTACCAAGCAGAACTTACGATTTGTTTATGGCTTTTTCAGCTTGGCCGTCTTTTGTTTTCAATGTTCTGTCTGTGATAAATGACATCAAAATGCGTTAACGTTGCCGTTCCAGACGTATTGGAGGCTATCGTGGAGGAATGCAGCCATTATCAGCTCCTACAGCCGATATGGGTGTATTAGAGGAGTTTCAGAAAAGGCGGAACTTGGAGCAGCTTGAGCTAGCCCGATTAGCTAAAAGTGTGGCATCGCAGCAAGGTCATTCTGGACCTCTGGGCAGAGAGCATCGTGACAGGGAACGTGTACTGAGCGCCCGTTTAAGAGACCGCATCTATGACTCGTACGTTGGCTATTTAGGTTGGCTTCAAGAGCAGCAAGCGCTAGGCAGGGACGAAGATATGTGCTCTGGAGCAGTACCCGCGAAACAAAAAAGACATCAACTTGAAGAACTCATCACTGATTATGTCTGCCAGGTAAAACGATAAGGAAAACGACTCGTGAGGGTCGTATTGCCGTCTAATTTTTTTTAATTGCGTTGGATTCTGCACACGGATGCGAAAGCAATACGACCATACATTTCGAACGAGAACAGATTTTTAAGGCACGTCTTGATTTGGTGGTCTGCCTTGGCAGGTAAGTCAACGAGAAAAGTATCACCTGGGTGTAAGCTTTGAGCTAATTCTACGCCAAACAATCGAGACAAAAAGCGCTGCCGGATTTAATTTCGACCCGCTGAGGACCGCTGAAGCGTTCCGATGGCTAGAAAGATATGCCTGCAACCTTCTTGTCCAACCTTGGAGGGAGGAGTTTCGCAAGATCAAAGTAAGACATTGATGTACAAAATTATTTAAAAAGTTGAAAGAAACAGTAATCACATTATAACTTATATTAAATATTACATTGAAATACTGCGATAACCTATCATCACTTGATTGATCGCTGTTGTACGATTTTGCAGTTGTATGGCGGCTTTTACAAACATAAAATCGAGCGGTATCTGTGCCAGTCTGAAGCAGTTCTTGAGCTGTTAGGTTACGTTCGGCAGGGGAATTGTATGTTACTACCGGCGAAACCGCTTGATCCGGATGATGTGACGTTCGTGGCGCTCGACTGCCTCATAGCCAATGTCGAGTGCAAAATCCTACTGCTGCTTAAGAGCGGCGTGCGACACTTCGACTCGCGTTGGCTAGACATCTACAACACGCGCTGCCAATTGCACGGCGCTTCAATTTCAGAATGCGCCATTGTACTGAACCACCAATACGAACAAAAACTGCACTCGCAACGCGCTCTTGAATCGATGTATAAAGAGATGGAGAATCTCGGCTATGGAGCCGGCGCAAGGCTAGGCGATCCCAGAGGCGATCTCAAAGCCGATCTCAGGATACCAGACCTGAAAGATTCTAGGGTAGACAAAATTGTTGTAACAGCCCCGCTAGCCCCATTACGAAAACCGTCACGGCATCAAATCAAAGGTGGACAGCTGACGACATCATCGAAGGTGGTTCCGAACGCTGATGAAGATGACGACCGAAGGTTAAATATTAGATGAGCATTTTATGTGCATTTTTTGGTTTTAGATAACTAAATAATTCGGGAAAAATTTTATCATTTTTATCTTATCTTCCAGCTCAGGTTTTTTTTATAGCAAAAAAACGAGTATACCTAGTTTACTATACTCCTTGCTATGATATTTTCTTGTGCCGTAGCGGGAGAGACTCCGCAGTCGGAAACGTTTCTTCGAACTACCCTCTAGATACTTTTTTGCTGTTCTTTCTCACGTCAGTATATTCGTTCGCTTTAATGTATGCAGATTTCGCAATGATCTGTTAGTTGATGAAGGATATGCCCGAAGTCGAGGAAATGGTATGTACCGAGACGGCGTCAGTTTGTCCGGAGGAGAAGGAAGCAAACGAGTAACTCCCGGAGCTCCTCTGTCTCATTCGATGGGATCTAATGTTACTTCCCAGATGGCTATAGCTCCGCCTCAGATAAGCAGCCATCACCTGGCTAGAGAGGTAAATTTTCGTTGGAATCTCCTGCCACGTTACTTCATTAAAATTAGTTAACGACACTGCAATTTAACATACATTTTGTAAGAGCGTGTAAGAGGACTTTTTGCTCAGGAAAAACGACACCACGCACCAAGTATGCAACTTGTTTTCTCGACATCGGCATCCAATCTTAACTCTTTTGATGTTCGTGTTTATTTATCTGCATAGAAGGCCGCACAACGAACTTCAGGGGGAAGCAGTAACAATAGCTATAAGTTGCATGTACCCACGGAGCAGGGGAACTCGAGTGGAGTTCCGTTCGCATTGCCAAAGCTCGGCCTTTCACCGACGCCTCCATCGGGGACGAATGGCGCGTCCATATCGTCACAGCATTCAACACACGCATCGACGTCGTCAACCCTGTCAGGATTTCCTTACCAGCATTAGATTGAATTTATATCTATATGTTCCAATTAAACAAATGCTGACTAGATGTTACGTGATATGGCTACATGCATAAAATGTTTTCGTTTTATTCGATAAAAGATCTAACAGAGTTTGTTATGCTATCCGAAAAAAAATCTGAAAAATGAAAATTGATACTAAACTGAGATTATTATGACATATATTAATCATGTTTGGCATTGAAGAAAACAAAAGCAATTACCCATCTGTGTATTTTACATTTAGGTCGATTGGGGTAGGCACGAGCTCGCTGCGCGACGATGACCGAGACCGCTCTGGCGGAACGTCGTCAAGAGATTCGAGACAAACAGATAGTCGAGACGGCCGAAAACGAGAC
The DNA here is from genome assembly GCF_002443255.2 of Varroa destructor. Lineage (NCBI taxonomy): Eukaryota > Metazoa > Arthropoda > Arachnida > Mesostigmata > Varroidae > Varroa > Varroa destructor. Next base: position 39,839,189 of record NW_019211457.1, read on the forward strand.
AAAGAGAGTCGGGAACGAGACTTGTTAATTGACCATCGTGACGAGACCGATAAAACCTTCTCGTCAAGTCAAAACGACGCCCATGGTCAGCCTGAATATATGTAGATAAAAGTAGTTATGTCCATGGCAAATGTATAGGAGCGAATTGATTAATTTAAGCGATATTTCTTTTTTAACCTTCTGCAGAGCTTCAAGTCAGGCGCTTGCCGTATAGGTGTTTCTGTTAATAAACTCGAGTTAACGTAATAACATAGACCTTTACAGACATTTAATTTTTGATATTATTGTTCTTTGATAGGTGCTTCAATGATAGACGATGATGCCTGGCCGTGCGCCGTGTGTACATTTTTAAATGAACCATCGGCGAAAATTTGCATAATGTGTTCGAAATCACGTCATCTTCACTCCAGACCTCCCGTTGGCGAACCACTTGTGAGTAGAAAATAACTTTTAGACTGGTATAATTAAAGCTGTAGCTTGCCCAAACATTGCTCCCTTATATGAGATTCTTTAGTATAAGGGACACCACTCAATGATACATGAGGTTTGAAGGCGAGATAGAGTTATAAAAATTCAATTCCCAGATGACGCCCAAAAAGGTCTTTCTTGTACGAGCCGATCGTCTCATTTAACTAACATGAATATTAATCAAATTCTCACATATAATGTAGTTGTCTCCTGCCGCGGAGCAGACAGATTCATTTAGGGATGTTGTAAAGAAGTCGCTTATATTGAAACCTACCATACATTTTTGTCACAACTAACTGTTCTTGTCACTATGCTAATAAATTGGTCTAAACCTTAACAGGTCTCTGGAGGCCGGGAATGTCCGTCATGTACGTTGATTAATCCGAAATCCGCTCAACGTTGCGAAGCCTGCAACAATTGCCTTCTCAACTCACCAACCTATATCTAACAACCAATGGGACTAACAACGACTGTGTTACAGTCTTGTAAAAGAAGGGTTTGAGTGATCTGTGCGAGACGCCTCCAGAAGGCTTGGACTCTGCTCGGATTGCTTTATTGTATAGAAAACCAGTGAGGCTAAGCCAGAAAATGGCTAAAGAGAACGGTGATTTACGTAAAAAATTTGGTTGGGTAGAAAGTGGGCACAGACTTCATCTCAGAAAACGTGGAAAGTTAATTTTTTGAACCTTAGAATTTTCGGCAGCGAACTGTTTTGCTTTGGAATTTTGAAAGTTCGGAATGAAACTCTAGCGAGTAAAAAAATATTGTATTCTACTGTAATTAAATTTGGCTACAACAAAGATGACGCGTACCGTCCTGGGTATGTATATTTACTAGATACACATTGGCGTATATGGCAAAGTAAGAGCTGCGATTGCGGCTTACCGAAATCTTTAACAACACACACCTAATTGAAAGTATAATTTTTTTTTAAATCAGTAAACAGGAAAAACAGTAAGAAAAAATTCATAGTGATCGATGCTACGTTATCTTTTACACTTTTCGTATGATGTTAAAATTGCTCACTTTTTTTTTTTGTCTCCCATCTACAAGCATCTGTTTTTTTAATTATCAAGTTTTTTCTTGACCCAGGTTGAGTTTATATTATGGCCCAACTTGCGGCAGATTTGAAGCAATTTGTCTTGGAAGTTATAAACCATAATTTACTAGATCAGCGCCAGAGTGTTGACAAGAGTTAAGCAATTGTACTGACTTTTATGCAGCATCCCGGATGGAGATCATCTAAGTAAGGCACATATTTTACGTTTTTTTGCATACGGTCTCTTCAGCTGCCATAAATACGACTCGCTCGGTAAGTATAAATACGCGTGCACACATACAAGTCTATCCAAACATATGTACCCTCATAGCAAGAGGCAGTACGATTAAAGTCGTATGTTTAGCAAAGATGGGAAAAACGCAATCATATTTGCAAGCACGTTGTGGGACGTAGTTTTAATGTGCAGCTCGAGCGAAACCAAAAGCATCAGTTGTATCTTGGATCCAGTCCTGCGCCTTTCAGCGAGCGATAGGAAAAAATATCACATTTATTACAAGTACACAAACATTCATTTTTATATAAAAAAGAAACGTTATAATAATGGTTGTTATATAACGACCGTCTCAAACGACCCAATCCTTGTTTGTGATTCCTTCGACAGCTTTCTATTAATAATAATTTGTTTTAAAGAAGATCTTAGTAAAGCAAGCACACACTAATTTATTGATTATGCGATAACATAAGCACACATAAGTAAATAACTGTTAGAAAGAAAAGCAGGTTGGACGTACCAACGAAATCAAACCGAAAAAGAGATTGTCCACTGTCCTTTGAGGTGGCCTTTCGACGAAATGTCAATGGTTTGTGGCGGCTGAAAAGAAACGATACAGTCTTTACATACTCACTAATATTCTCCACAATGTCGACGTTTGAACATAATGAAGAAAGCCTACTCTGCTTTTATTCGCCTGTAGTACTTCTGAAAAGATAACTGCCTAGCATTTGTTTTTTCTATTTTCCTTGTTGCAGTAGACAGGCTAGGCCAAAATGTGCTGCAGCGGCTGTGGCAGATATTTGTTTGTTCATATATAACTATACAAATATGTCTCTTTATAAGCTCCTTAAAGTCGAAGCATCCATGACTGATGGTACAAATGAAGTAACTAAGTGACGAAGAAAAGTTACTGAAGACCCAACGAAATGCGTTTACATGACTATGTTGCGATATTAACAAATTCGAGAATTGATGCTTCCTTTCAATCAAACAAAGGACAATCATCATATCATAGCTGCTTTGACGCTGCTTCTACTTAGGGAGGTCGAAATTGAACACGCTTATTATACACTGTCACAACGCACAATTACAAGAGCACTTCTTATCTGGCGACATTGGGTCAGATTGCCTAATGGCGAGACGTTTTTTTTTGGCGCTGCTGAACAGCAAAAACGTTTTTTGTAGGCATTTAAACAACCCACCTATTTCCCTCTGTTTTTTTTGGTGCGTAAAAATACGCTTAGTCTCCGCTGACGTTTAAATGTACTCCGTTTTTGTAGGTCTATTGCGTGCATACTTGTTTTACTGATTTAACACAACAGATATTTACATCCACATTTATATCAGCATATACATATACCCATACTTTATCAAGTGCTGCTAACTGCTAAGTTTGACGAACAAAAGAATTAGCGTAAACTCTTGTTCTATTTTTATATGTTGATAGAGCAATAGTCTCGACGATACATATGAAGACAATTATATCAAATTAATTCGATGTTTCTTATTACCAAAGCAAACGGTACATCTATTTTGGGCGTTCAATGCAGGTTTTTCTTAGCTGCTTGGTTCTATCCTCAGACAGCGAAAGAGAAGGAAAAGAAAGAAAACTGAAGGGTAAAGAAGGACGAAGAGGGTAGCAAAGTATAGACTAGTATCAAAAACTTATGTTCCATATAAGTAAAATAAAAAATTAAGATTTTTGCTCTCTGACAAAAGAATTTAACAAATTCAATTGGATCAGTTTGCGGTAACGCTAAATCTGTATCAATTTAGTTAAATCCAGGCCGTTTGGCTGTAGCATAAGGATGAGACCGACAATTTTGATGCCGAATCTGCATCAATTTACGGAAAAACACGGATGCAACAGAAGTACTAAAGTAATTCCCAAAAATAACAAGCGGAAAATAAGAAAAGTCAAACTTGTTTTCTGCATACATTTTTTTTAGTCTTGTATCTTCAGGCGAGCCAAGTTTTACCAACTTAAACTCAAGATCGTCTAGCAAATTTTTCTTAACGGCTTCCTCCGTTAATGATTATTCAGTGAAGAAAATTACAATAAATTTACGCTGTGATTTCAGCTCTTTAATCTAATTTTTCTAAGCAGAATTTTTGCTAATAATAAAATCCGTCTTAAAGTTTCCTAATATCCCTAACTCGCTTATGTGGCTTGTTAGTGGGACGTGATCGAATAATAGACAAAGTGACGAATAGGTAATAAAGGGGAAGTGTCGATGTCGATAATGTTTTACGGTGCGAACAAGAGTAAGCTGCTTTTCCAGTCGAATCGTTTACTGGACAAACGACCCAGAGGGTGTGTTGTGTGACGAAATCGCGTGTATCAGAGTGCGCGGTTGTGCCGAATACGTGATGGTCTGTCTATACTAATAAATACTATAGGTACGACAATAGAAAAGCAAAATATAGCAGGTACGTGGTGATTATCATATCGGGAGCTGGGTAAGACAAAATGCCATTTAGTGACGATGAAGGCTCCTGGCAATGAATCGTAACTGAGCGGTACTGACTCACTGGTACTAGACATATGGAGAAAAGAAGGACAAGAACGAAAACTGCAAAGGAGCTTATCATAAAGTGGTAGCAGTCAGCGTGAAACACCGGTGCGTGCCTCTTAGGGATGATGAATGTTGGATAAAGTAGCCCAGATGTCTACCGCGAAGGAGGAGAATGAAAGGGGTGAAACAAGATAGAAAATATATTCGTAATGTATGGTGCAGTCGTTGTTATATATATATATATATATATATATAAGATACTTCTGAATAAAAACATTGTGATAATGTTTGTTTATCTTCATTTTTACGCTGGATTGTTAGCCGCCGAGAATAGGATGCTTGGAAAATCCGTAATTTTTGTCTCTACCTGGGAAGTACAAAAGCGCACTCGACATCCACTGTAAACAAAGTTAACTGAAGTGGACACAATATATAATTAGCTTAAAAGGTTTTAATTTACAGCGACTAAATTTCATATGCATATGGTCTCGACGGTCTCCTAGAAATATATCTTAAATTTAATAATTTGCATGAGATTGAATATCATCACCGGTTAAGTTGCCATTATGATTTCAGAGAGGAACAACCATTACGTTTCAAATATTTTTTATAGGCATGAAGAAAATGCGAAAATAGGCGCGTTATTCAAAAGTCAGTCGACTAAATCCAGTTCGACGTGGGAGCAAATTCTAATGTTATATGCTGAGGTACGTTCTAACCCTTTCAACATCCGCAAAAAAAAAGACGTTATATTTCACATATTCCTTCGCATATGCTGATTTTTATGGATTGCAGTATAAGTTTTATTGAAAGGACTTCTGGAATTACTACGTGTATTGTACTCGTTTCATAGTAGCTCGTGAAATATACCATGAATACAGGGCAACAATAATTTTGGCTTATTATGTAAGTATCATTATTGCGGATTGAAACAGTCTTATCTTGCTATTTAGGTCTTTCTATTTTATAATACTGTAAGTACATTCTTGCTTTGCATTATTATATTAGAGCCCGATGCAAAAAACAAGTATCGTATCATTTGTTGCGTGCTATTTATAAGGATTTGTGATAGCCACGTGGTACAGGGTAATGGTACTATACACAGATCATAACCGAAGGAACATATTTAGGCGATCTAGAACACTGTGTGTTTAACTGTGCAATATAAGGCAAAACTTGTTAGAAAATGCATTTTTTCCTCTATGAGACCACGTTATCTCTGGGCCTCATTGTCCGAGAGATTATCTTTGGCTTGGTATTGCTTTGTGGATCTTTGAATTCAAAACAAGCGATTTTGAACAAGTTGTTGATTCAAGTGAGTGTAAGCATAAACTGATACTCTGAAGCTATAGTGACCACACGTGGTGATAAAGAACCATATAGAATGACTGATGGGCACTTAAAATTTTGAAACAGTAGATATATAATCCTGGTTGTCTGCATGGTCGTCGGCATATATGTGCTTACGTAACAGTCATCGCATGTGATTAAAACTATACACACATTTTTATGTATACAGTGTTTTTATAGATATCGTACAGAGAATATTTAATAAGGTTTGTTTGAATAGTCATATTAAGACTTCACTATAAACAAAGTAGAAATAAGCACCATTAAATTAATTTAATCGATAAGCATGCTTTTTGCTAGATGTTTGTGATTGACAGAATTGTAGAACATTTATTCCCCCCATGCATACTAGATGCTTCAAAAAAAGTAAAGCAACGGAATGTCCATAAATGTTAATGTTAATCAGGTGTTTAAAATAAGCTGATAACACAAAGCATGCGATATGCGATAGATGTGAAGCCCGATGTTGTTTCGACGTTTACCTAGGCAAACAACGTTAGCATTATTTGAGTTCGCTAATTTGCTGAAAATGTAATTCACATTGTGCGAGAACATTTTAGATGTTCATTAATCATAGCGAATAATATTTCAGCATCTTCCTATAGGTTGAATGAGACTTTCCGTAAAATTAATGCCTTTAAAGACTTCTAGCTGAGTTCCAAGTGCAAAGAATGACCAAAAAAATACTCTTGCTTTGGCCGCTAAAGGTAGATTGGTAGAGTATCTGTTGCTGAATTTGCCTTATGGCTAAACTGGATTTGAGTGCAAGATACCGATTGGGTGCTGAAATGTTTTCCGCTGTAGACTAAATGGTGATCAGATTACCAGACCGAAAAATTTATCAAGATGTATGTTATTGTCTATATGTGAGTTCAGTTTCGAAAGTAGAAGGAGATAGATTCACGGATGAAAGATATCACGTGTCATGTTCTAGCTAATGCACCCTAATAGTAGTTTGTATCAGTCGCTGATATAGAATAGAGACTTGAGGTAAATTAAGCATGTAAATATTTCTACATATAATACATAACAATAAAAAAGCTATCAAATTTGGATTTTCAGTGATTACAATTAGAAATAAATATAGGCAGCGAGTATAGTATCGTTATTACCTACAAAACATCAATTTTAGAGAGAAATGTAACCTGTTTTTATTTAGAACTAGATGTTTCGAATTGGTTAATTAGAAAATAATACATAAAAAATATATAGTTAGTAACAGATAATTATCTTAATAATAAAATAACAGTATTGATAGAAAAAATATTCACATAATGGGAAGTATCGTGAAGAATATTTTATATACTTTCATTTTTATTAAGGTGTATGTGTACACTAGCAAGGTAAATTACGCCACATCTCACATCTATGTATTGCTGATCTAAATTGATAGTCGTCGTCATGACGAACGCCATTTGTGCTGAACATCTTCTAGTGAAGAAAACCGCAGAGCAGTGTATTCACATATACTCATTTATTCGCCATAATCATATTGATATAAAAAATAATAGCAAATTTATACAACCAAACAAATCACGTAAAGATGTGCAATAAGCCGAAACGTTATCATAATCGAATGATAAACAAAGCAAATTTTTACATGTTAAGATATGTCTGCTGCTTATCACTATTCATGCAATTACCAGTGAATGCTTATTTCGTATTGTCGAAACAATTAATGGCAACCTATGAATTATGTCAAACTAGATTCGAACTATGTTTTCATACTTCTCTGGTATTTTTCCTGTACGTTTTGATAAGCTTATTCACCAATCTGTCATCTGATAGTTACCCCTCAGTCCTCGCGGGCGGCAGTTATTTTCCAGTCCGTACTCCTCATGGGCTACGAAAGGGATCTCCCGCCAAAAGTTTCAAACAAGTATTTTTATCTCATATGGAATAACTTCTGTGCATAATTAAAAATGTAAGCGACCATTTGTGATTACGTTGATCTTATAACACTTTGTATTGAGAATGCCATTCCATAAATGGCTATTCCAAGCAGGTTCTTGACAACAATATTTATGGTGATGAAAAATAATAATTCTGGACGTCAACAAAGATGAATTTTCGCTGAACAGAGAAGGAGAGTTCACTAAACGATCCTATTCGGCTCATACAGCTTTTCCAATATCGCTCGCGCTCATCGAGCTCATGATAACACTCTTATTTGTCCTGAAATTGTACACAAATTCATAAAAATTCCAGAATTTGGTACAAGAAAACATAGCATGTTTGTCTTTGAAACACATAGCGTGAGCTCCGTTATGCGAGAAGACTTATAAAATTAGAGCTCCGGGCAGATGACAAGATTCGAGAACAAAAACAATGGTTTTCCAATATAGATTTATACTATATAGAATCGAACAAACTACTTACTTGAGCATTTTGCGGTGACCTGCGGTAACCGACATAATCAGCGCGTAATGTTTGTCCGAATAGAACAGATTGAAGTCAAAGTTCATCCATAGAAATTGCACCATTTTATCATCCTCGTGCTCACTCAGGATACGCAGAAACTCAAGCATTGTATTTCTATATCTGTTGATGTAATCGCATTTAATGTCACATTGTCCGCCTGAGCCTACTTGAAATTTGACAAGTACTCCTCGAACAAAGCTATGGATCTTGTCCATTTGTATGAATAGGGACCTGGATAATATAAGGAAATTGGTAAAACGAAAACAGTTGATACGGAGTGTACACAATTTGCAAATCAAAAATTAAAAAAATACAGTACTTCTGTGAAGTTTTAGAAGTCTTTCAAAATGCGACCGTAACAGAACCCGCACATGATTTAGCAAGTGGTGCTTGCTCTCTGTTTTAAGTTCCTTCATTAACTTCATGTCAACCTTTGGCGGTTATTCGCCTTCAGTTTCTGTATGTTTGTACATGACATCGATAAGTAAGGGGATCCTCGACAAATACTAAATACTAGTAATGAATGAAATCTCAGAAAACAAAGTGAGAAAAACTATCATGTTCTTATCAAACAACGAATGTGTCTCATGGCAGCGTACATGCGAGAAATCTCTACAAACCTAAGGTGATTTCCTGCCGTATCTTCTCCTTCCAAAAAAAGACCTCTGAGAAGGTTTTCGACAAACGCATTGTGTGCGTCACTGAGATCGTCCACTGATGTCATTGCATCGATCCGTCGTTCAAGTTCGCCCCAAGCAGTCGTCACGACCTAAGCCAATCGAGAATGCGGTACACTAGGTTTACTTCTTACACTAAAAGGGTTTCGCTAACCAATCAAAATATAAACTCAGTTTGATGTTCACTTAAAAATCAAATTAAAGGTTAATCTAGTACAATTTAAGCAAGATTGTGATGTTGTATTTTTGGCTTCATCTGAAATTCTATGATAAACGTTAAACGATGCTCGAAGACAAACAACAGATAAAACGACGTTTATGACGATCGAATACTAAGGTTACTGATGATATAATAATATTGGTGATAAAAACGAAGAAAATAACAAAAGGTGCTGTTGTTGTTATTTACAAGCAGTGCCGTGGCAGCTCATAATAATGATGTGTTACACGCATGTACACGTAACAAGATACAACGAGTTAATTTATATATATTATCCTATGCATGGGTGGCTCACATGAGCGAACTGGTATGACTCCAAGTTGAGAACGAAATTCATGACTTCGTGCAGCAACAAACGGCACTGACTTAAAACGTTGGATTCCTGGTTGGTCTTTGGTCGAACCCTGCGTAACAGAGTTAAACAGGTGCAATTAGTAGCGTTTCATTGTGCGTGTGTCACACACATACTCGATAAAGCAAGCCTCGGATGTGCCCGGTTATGTGATAAAATACCGTAAGTGGAGCTGGATATTCCTGCAGTTTACACGACTAACTAATCATCGATATTTTAGAAAATTAGGAGTTTACTGAAAACTGTATTGGAAGACAGCAGCTTTGAACTAAACGGATATGTCTGAACGTTGGCTTCCAGTTAATACCAAACTTAACGTAATCTTAATAGCTCATCGAAAGGTCTTTTCCGTAGAATTTTTCGACAAAAAATAAACATGTTGGTAATAGTATTATAAAATAATTGAGTATATTTTTAAAATATAACGAATAGACGTCAAATAGCTAACAGCTCTTATTAGTCTAGCTTTCAAATATGGACTTTACATTGTAGACTTACATTTGTAGCTCAGCGCTTAGTTCGGTAAATAGAAACGAAAATTTTCGAACTCGAAACAGATGCGCAAAGATCCGATTATAGAAAACGAACGACTTGTTCTGGAGCACCTGGAAAATCGACAGTCCAATTGCTAGTTAGAAAATATATACACGACAGATTTCTGTACGTATAATTACCTATAATAACCTTATTATTAGTATATATATAATTACCTATACTAATAACAATTATAATGTTTTAAGAACTTTATTAGTTTGCACAGTATGCAACTAGAACGATAATTTTTCTTAAAATCAATATACGTTATTCTTGAACGGAACTTCATTTAGTCATGGATTTCCGCCTGAACGGTTGTAACTGAATTGAATGCCTGTAAACGAATTGTTAATGCAGATTGTGTCATTAAGAAAACGAGACAATAACTCTGTCAGATTATACTGTCACGTACGTATGACAAAGGCTCCCGTAATTTGTACTTCAGTCCAAAGCTTTCAAGGGTGATCGGGCCGCCAGAGCCTCCATCAAAGTGAACACCAATAAATGCGGAAGCTTCCACCTCGGGCAATTCAGGTAGCAAACGGTATACCATACGAATAACTTCAGATCGTTCCACCTCAGTCAACGTTCCCCCAGAACTTTCACTTAGTTCGTCGCTGAAACTCATGGAAGTGTTAATTAACTTCTTCCCAAAATTTGTGTTATTTCGGAATGCATTTTATGCGAGCTCTATCTTTATTTTGATAACCACTAAAGTTGCCATCTAATCTTTTACAATAAACCCGAATTCTATAACGCCGATATTGTTGTTGGTATGAAAAACTCACCTGAGGTTACTTAGCAAGGCTTTACTGAAAACGCCGTCATAGAGTAGTACAACATTACGAATGAGCTGAAAATCCGAATTAGACCGTATATTATTCCAAGGTGTTCGACGTATATAAATGAAACCAATATTACAGTATGTAAATCACTTGTTTGTATTTTATCTACTCGTTTGGTCCATTAATAATAGTATATAGTGTAATGCACCTTTAAAAACCGATGTATACTTTTCGAAAATAAAAAGATTGTTCTCACAAGTAGGTGGGTCTTGAGATGAAATTTTTCAAGTATAACGGTCTTCATTCGCTGCATAGCTAGCTTATAAGCAAAACGCAGAAACCCCCGCGGATCCATATTAGGTTCTATTCTTTTAGCAGAGCATTCCTGATCCACATCGCCAGCTTCAGTCCTGAACTCTACGGCACTGGACTTATCCTCAACACCCATAACGTGGGCAAGCTGTCGTTGTATTTCAGCCACTCGGTGAACGTCGTCCGCCTCTTTTAAAAATACCATCGCCTTACCCACGGATAGAATCTTATTAAATCATAGAAAAAAAGAATATAAAAATCACATTGATTGTAAATCACGTAGCAAGTCAATCAGGAGGGCACGCATAGAAGGATGAGAGAACTTCTATTTTTCCAATTATTTACCTTTTTATTTATTTGTATTATCCAAATCCGATGAAAGCCGCAATTATTGCTAGGAATCGAAATGGGCAAACAAACCTTTCGAGTGTCATCTTCATTCAGAAATGCAGGAACGTGGTCTTTCTGAATTGTGAACTTATCGTACCACAGATTCGATACGCCGTCCCGTCCGACGTCATGTACGAAGAGGTCCCACTTCGTGTTTGCTAGCTGGCCCCGTAGCATCCATGCTCGCAGCATTGCCAGCCAGGGCTGTAGACAGTGCCGTAACAAGGCGTTGGCTATTTCATATTGCGAACTTGCTTGGGGCGAACATGCCGCCTGTACATATAAGGCGTCTAACACTTGGTTTCCTAAATAAATAAACAACGTCAACTTGATAATGATTACCAATATTTAACAAAGTCTCTGATAGTACACAGCTGCTTCATTGTTAGCTCGAAATGATGATTTTAGATGTTTGGAATTTAATGTGGGATTCATAAATAAATTCACCACTCGTAATTTTCTTGTAAGATAATAGATATAAATTTAATTTTCAAAATAAATTTGCGACATACCACTGAGAATATTCGCTCTCTGGATGAATGAGTTACACACATCCGAAAGAAGATAAATCAGATTATCTGGTTGGAGGCAGAGGTAGTCGAGACGAGCCAGGCTCAACTTACCCTGAGTATTCATTTGCTCGAGGAGGGCCACCAGACTGAAATAGAAAAAGAGATGAGGTTTCCACAATTTAAAACAATGTTACTTACATACAAGATGAACTAAGACTCGCTTAGGAGAATCACTGCATTCGTAAATGGTTTTCTAATCTAAAAATGAATTACAAAAAAAACATTGTCAGCTAATGCTAATAATGTGGTCTAAATATCTTACCTATTTGGCGGTTTTTATTATTTCTCGAAGTAGAATTGAATAGATTTATACTAGTTTGACAATCATACTCACTGTTTGTGTCGTATGATTTGATTATCGAGAGCTTCAGCAAGCCGCTGCACAACTAATGATCTACTCTTGGCAGAATGTAGCTGAAACTGTGTTAGTTGAACCAGATTGTTTGCGACCTCTTCCGCCGCAGCAATTCGGCAATGCAACTCACTGTAATACTGAAAACCTGTCGCTTCGCGGCATGCTTCTTCCTTCATCTAGGCCAAAAATAATATTATACTGATTAAATTCACCATATTGAGTTTCCTGAGATTATTCCATATCTGCGCTTTATCAGCCATTAAAAACAGCATACGTATTTATGACGAAGATAAATTTGTTTTTGCTAACTGTTGAGTATTATTATTATCTAAGCGGTTACAATGCTTCATTGTGTCAAAACGAAATTTTGCGAATGAAACCTTGAGAATCTGTTCAGGTCCTCGAGCAACGAGTAGATTAAGAATATTTCGAATGACGCTTTTGTCGCGTTGGCCGTCATCCAATAGTGGTGCAACGGACACATTTTGCTGACCATTGCGATATGGCAGAGCACACGGTGTTGAGAGGGGGCGACTCACTGGGCGGGAAACTACACAGATTTAACAAACCGCATTCAAGCATTATGGTTATTATGGTTACAAATTAAGTCGTTCTATCTTAGCTGCGATTGAATGCTTTTTATTGATATTCCTTCTCTTCGGATGAAAGATCTTTGAAAATATATGGAGACTTCCTAAATCCAACGTAAAGCAGCGGTGTTAGAAATTCACAGTAAACCTCAGAGCAGGAGAAAAATTATAGTAATCCATACTACATTGAGTTCAAAGGCAAATGAAGTACTTTTTTACATTGCATGTTGTTGGCGAGAAAAGAGAACACGGATTGTATATTATACAGATATGTGTAAGTCAAATCGCCACATACCTCTACGCCGATTAAGTAGCTCGTTGAGTTTTTCAGTCTGAGCTGCTGCAGGAACAACAAAAGAAGCACTCGTATCATCAATACCACTTCCTAGTGCCAATAGAAACGAATACAGTGCCGTTCGATAGAAAATATAGTCCTTTTTGGAACTACTTAGCAGCGACAGACGGCCGCTTAGAGTAAGGAATTTGTCCGCAGCCCCCGAATTCTTCGACCTACGCACTAGATATAAGAAAAAGGGACAGTTACGACTTTACAAAATTATCGCTATTTTTATTATCTGGTATCATATATTTACCTATCTATAATAATGACGTGTAATATAGGTATCAGATACTGATGACAGGACTGCGCATCCATAGAATTCAGTACCTACATAGAAATTATAGATAAAATATGGTTTAAATGCTTATTTCTTTTAAAGTAAACGTTTTGATTGATTTCTATGATAAAGAACATCCATGTGCAACAACCTTGGCAAGCTAGACTTTACACAAGGTTTATGCTAAGTATTTGTCAATATTAAGTAAGACTGCTTCTGTCTATTTCAACTCTCCATTGTTGGAACAGGGACAAAAGTGCCGTGTAAGTTGCACTCATACAAGGCCGAACGGCGTTGGTAAACATAATACTACCATGTGCAAAAACCGGCAGCTGTAAAAATATGGATACGTCGTTTGGTAATTATTATATAATAAGGACAAATTAAGATGAGATATCTACGTAAAACATGCGTGTACCATTAAGCGTGTGAATATCTACTTACAATGCTCTCTGATCTTCTCGATGTAGAGGTTTTCATCTATGTATGTATTGTCAAATCCCGTCGATTTTCTGTACGAAAAAGAATAAGAATTAAGTTATTTAGTTTTTCTTTTTTTTTCCGAATAACGCCTAGGCTCACATATATATTGAGTTCTTAAGGAACTACTGATGTTTTTTCTAACTGATAATGTTGAAGTTATGTGTTTCAGATAATACAGGTCACGTCGGATCGGCGGCGGCATCGATGAAAGCAGATTTGAGAATGGTAGATGCTCTAAAACTGAAAAACCTTTAGTCTTCACACTTGAGATAAGGCGCCTCAAATGTGAGCGAAATTTCTGCAAGCATATGCTATACATTACAATTTTACCACAATAAAGACACAAGTGGTGTCCAGATCCATAGTAAAAAAACAGTACATTCTGGTTCTATTGCTTCTGTGCTGAAAATTTAGATATATAAAATGCTCACCGGTCCATCGTTCACGAGAAATGTTAATAAAATTATTGCGAAAGCTCAAGGAGATCGATACGTACGACATTACTAAACATGCATCACCAAACTGTTTTAAACTATCTAAGAAAAGCTGGCTACCAAAAGGAGCTTGACACTTGAATGTCATACGAACTGACGTAGAAGTCTTTACTTGATCGTGTTTTTATCTACGAAACTCTGCAGAAACGCAACGAAATCGAATCATTTTTAAACCAGTTAATAAAGGGTGATGAAAAGTATATCACACACGGTAGTGATGTGAAAGAAGAAATGCTCCGCAATCTGTGGCAAAAACAGAACTAACGCTAAAAAAATGTCACGCTATATGTTTAGCGACACCGAAAAAGAATCTTACATTATGAGCTGCTATGAAATGGCAAAAGGATTCATTCGGTCCTCTAACCTCTGATAGCAACTAACAAAATTACAATAAGTCATTGAAAAAAATCAGCAAAACTTTGTGAACAGAATGGGCGTCGTCTTTCATCGTGACAATGCCAGACCACATACATCCCTAACTACTCGGCGAAAATTGAGAAGCCTTCAACGAAAAATTTTTAATTCATTCGCTATATATATATATATAAATTAATTTGTGTTTATTAACAAACATTATTTCTCCATGTAACGATGGTGCTAATAATTCATATGTTGTACACCCTAAATTTTAGGAATTAAATTATGCGTAATGTGATTACGAATAATCCCTATGTACACAACACCAATGATAATACAATTATGTGCCATATTCTATTCCTTCTAATTTAAAAAAAAATTTTAAGCTTTAGTAAAATAAGTTTTTAAATTTGCTAATGCGACATATTTATACTTAAACGACGAAGTTAAATACTTTTGAACCAACATTTGTCGCACTCGTTTATAAATAAAATGATAATGATTATGAGTGTAAAATATCTAATTCACTTCAAGTCAAATTTGGATTAGGTTATGATATGATGTTGTTGTCGACCTGAGCATCACCTTTAATTTTTTTCCTCTAAGGCGTTCATTAATATAGCTCATATTAAAATTACATTACCTTCCTTTAAGCAGCTTTTGAGCCACTTGATACCGTTTATCAGCAGTTTCTGCAATAAGAAAAATTTACCAATCCAAATATTCAGTTAGTACGAGATGGCACAGGGAAACAATTTATGGTTATGTAAAACGTGAATGTGGATAGCGAAGATTGCTGCTCGATTTATCCGAAAGCGTGCATATAACTCACAATGGACTGCATCATTCTATCATCGATATGAGCTGACGGAATTCATAAATTTTCTAAGCGATATATCGAGCAAGAGAAGGCTAGAACGTCGTATTCGTACGCAAATTAATTACCTAATTATATTAGTGCAACATCTATGCTCTCTATCCGTTATATTTGACATTAATCAACGATTTAAACAAAAAAAAATTTCCTGCTGACCTGCTGTTGACATGAGAACATACGAATCTTTCCATCGAAATCGTTCTAGCCCCGAAAACCACATTTATTAAATCGCTACAAATGCCGGAAGATCAGGGCATTTAACAACTCTAATCTGCATCTACTAAGAAATGATGACAAAACATATCTAATGGTACTCCACAGTGAAATCGCTCACCGCAACCATATTTTGAAATAAGCACTAAGATGTTCGAATTTCCGAACTGCAACAAACAGCCGTCGTACCTGGATCAGGGCTCATATGTGCACACAGCCGCTTCAAAAGCTCCGGCCATTTGTTCTCCTTATGATGCTGGCTCATGGTTTCGTAGGACAATCTCAGTAAGCTGCCAGAGATAAAGCTCTCTGAACGACAATGTCTGCTTGGTACACTAGTTGTATCAGACTCTGCGTAGATTGTCGTTGTCGCATCCTCTAAGATATCTGAGCTCCTGTTCACAGAGCAGGCGTCATCATTTCGTTGATCCCGCGCGCTTTGCGCCGTTAGCTCCGACAACGGGCGCGCAATACCCTGACGGGATCCGCCGCGCCGCGCGCTCTTCAGGCCACCGTCCGACATTCAGAGCAGAGCCACGACCACTCATTAAATTTCAAGCAAGATGGAGCCAGCAGAACACCCAGATGACAATAACATCTGAATATTTTTAGCAACAGCGGCAGCAAATGTTCTGCGGATTTTACCACACTCTTTAGCAGCTAAACGGTTGAGTAGAAAGCGCAGTAGATTGGCGTCTGAGGAGAAGCACTGTGTGACACTTAACACTAGCCAAACCTAAATCATTGATTGCATTCTATAATTGAAGATAGGTTAGGTTTGTGCAGCTAAAGTAATGTTCGCTTAAAACATTTCACGTCTGCTAGCTGTTCAATAAGTTTAAGAGCTAAAGGCTTTTTGAATTTCCCGCCGGAGCAGTTTACATGGTACGATATGTCGTGGCCGTGTGTGTATCGGTCAGCGAGTACGGTGCTGTTTGTAAACAAAATCACATCTAGTCTTGCTTTCCGCTGGAATTCTGATACGGCAACAACAAACAACTTTGCAATCGTTAGTTACGACCATGTTGTTTTCGTGTTAACTGCTTGATCTATAGGTGTATGTACGTTGACCACGCACTGAAACTTCTCTGTTATGTTATAACTAACCGATACATTTCACCGTGCATGCGAAAGGCCGAGACGAAAAGTGAGAGAAAAAAGACAATTATTTTTCTGCAGTTTGAAAAACATCGTGTGCACTATGGCTGATGATGAACTAGCAGCGATTCGCGCGCGGCGTCTGGCACAATTTCAGGCCGAAGTCGGCGGCCCCGGAGCACAGCAGCCGCAAGATGATGCTCAGCAAAGAGAGGAAGATATGCGAAATCGTATACTTCAACAGGTAGGAAGGATAACGGCCATGGATCGGATATAGCCGACAATGAGCTGACCGAATTTGAGAATCGAAAACTCTAGGTTCTAAACTCTATGATATCTTCATAAATCAATATATATA